>NW_006238993.1:276632-349921 GCF_000226075.1 Solanum tuberosum
GTAACAAATGGGTTTTGTCCTCGAAGCTATGTGGACTCACCAAAATCTTAAACTCCTTTGCTCCTTAGAAACCTACCTTCAAGATTGGAACTCAAATCTCTGAACCCTACATTTGATGAGAATGAAGGCAAAGTATGCGTTAGTACAAAATGTACTAAATATGTTATCTAGCATAATCATAAGAGCATATTAGGTTAGTCAATATAAGACATAATCCAAAATCATATGAAATACTTCATGAAACATCAATTATAACCATACGACACAATATAATAATAATAATCAAAGTCTCCAACATAAACATCATAGAAGAATTATTCAACTCCTAGTAATTTGTACCATAATAGGACTACTTTCAAGTAACCTCAAGGTATACCTTGTGCAATGCATGAATAGCATCCCATAATACCATCCAAGCTAAGCATCCTTTTTGGTCATCTTAATCATAGTCTATATGCATAGTCAAGATATAAATTTCATGTACAAAGAGCACTATACTTCTAAGTAACCTCAAAGCTCACTTGTGAAATGCATGGAGGGCATCTCATAATACCATTCACACTAAGCATAACCTTGAAGTCACCATATGCATACTTACCATTCATTTGTTCTCATTCTTAGCTTAATTCATATAGACAAGGAAACAATCACCTTAAGTCAATCATATCATGAAAGACAACTATAACAACAACCCAATCTAAGTCTACACTATATAAGAGAACACTTCATAAGTAGCTTCAAGTCATACTTGTACAATGTATGAATAGCTTCCCATACTACTATCCACACTAAATACCACTTTAGGCTATCATACTCAAATGATTACTATTTATCATTCTAGACTACCAAATAATATCACCCTATTAGGCTAGACCAATCTAGTCATCTTGCTAACGTAACTATAATATGCTAAACTAACGACCTTGGAAGGCACACTATCATGCAAGCTCAAGCTATTCTAGGGAGGGTACAAGTGTTCCATTCTAGCTACCATGAGATAGTCTTAGACCAACTCAGTCATGCTACCCTTAGAAGCACACTAAGATGCTAATGTAAGATACCCTTAGGAGAGTAGGATTCCTAAAACTAGGCTACCCTTAGGAGAGTATAAATCCTCCATCCTAAGCTACCATGAAATGGTCTTGGCCAAACCAAGTCATGCTATCATGAAGGATTCCTAAAAAAGCTAGTTCAAGCTACCCTTATGAGAGTATAGATACTCAATCCTAGGCTACCATGACTATCCCTAACTCAAGCTACAATGAAATGAATCTTACAATGCTAAGTCAAGCTACCCTTAGGAGAGTATAGATCCTCAATCCTAAGCTACCAATCTTGGTCTTGTCTTACCAAGTCAAGCTATCAAGCTATACATAAAGGGATCATAGATCACAACATCAAGCTATTTTAGTCTAACAATGCTTTGATTCATTTTATGTGATTAGTTTTTCAACCTAGAATAATTCTATGTGAGAGAACCTTGTATCTCCTAGCATATTTATGCCTAAGTGTGTAATTGAGATTATTCTTTCAACAATACACAACAAGATCACATCATATTAGCTTTACTTTCAAATTCCTAACATTTATGACTACGGGCCTTACTCTCAAAGCCCTATTTCTTACTATCATCATTATAACTAGATTTCAAGGTATTATAATCACATTCTTCATTAGTAGATGATTCTAGTCATAATTGATCATAAAGGTTCAATTTCAACTTTACTAGTTATGATCCTTCATTTTCAACAAAGTCTAGTTCAATTAATGTTTATATGTTTCTTACCTTTCACAATCACTACACATGACATTGATTTTAGAAGATCATCTATGAGTCCTCAATTTCACCTTTCATGGCATAAACTAACACAATATCAAATTCATCAATTAGACTACGGTTAACCATACAAATCACATGAAATCTTTATAATATCATAATTCAATTCTAAATCAATCATAATTAAGTATTATCCACTTGATTGGAATCATACTTAAACACTACCCACAATGTAGGAAGAAACTCTAGCTAGAATTTGGTTTTGACTTCACAATTAGGGGAAATCTAGGGTGGTATATGGGTGGAAGAACCCATAGATGAATAAGCTAACATACCTTGATTCAAAGCCTAGAAAAATCTTGAAACAATGGGGCAAATTATGCCCTACTTCCTTCTCTTCTTCTTCTTCTTCAGTTCTAGAGAGAGAATTTCTTGAGAGAATTTGGGGTCTTGGAAGAATGAATTAATTCACTTAGTTTAGGGGTCTATTAGGCTTATATAGGTGGTTTAATAACTAACTAACAGACCTCACTTAACCCCTTACTAATTACCAATTAACCCCTAAGCCCTTACCTAAAATAATTAAACATCAAAAGTGCCCCTACCCACGAGACCCCGACCCACGGACTGTTGGTGGGTCTACACGCCGTACTGCACCCTCATGGGTGGTAGACTGTGGCTATTAAAACAGGGGACCAAGGGGGCTTGACCTACGACCCCTTCCCATGGGGCATGGGTCCATCCACGGATCGTGGATGCCCTTCGTGGGTAGGCTTCCTTGGACAACTTTTTGGGCTGTTTTAGGGTCCTCCTAATGGACCCCTTGGTTGGTCCTTCGGGGGTTGTACCATGACGCCCTAAACCTAAAACCCTTATTCTAAGTACAAGAAGTTATTTTACGAGCTTAACCCTCATATAAAACTCTAAAACTGCTGCGTAAGGCTCTATTTTCACTACTAGTTTTCCATGTGTTACAACAATAACATAAGTCATAAGCATAAGAAACATCATCATAAAACATGGGCTATAAGCATAAGAGATAATAATCATAACTTGTGAACATAAGAGATAACAACATAGTCATAGGCAAAGTCAATGCATTTAGAACAAAATATCAGAAGAGAAACACTTCATAAGTCAACTCAAGGCAGCTTGTGCAATGCATGGATAAGATCCCATAATCCTACCCATGCTAAGCAAGTCATTTTAGGTCCTCATTTACCTTTATTACCTTTTGATCTCATCCTTAGCTTATATCTCATTGACAAGGGAACATTCACCTTTAGTCACACATGTATTGGAAAGCAACTTATGGAAACAACCCAAGTTAATCATACATCATACAAGTAGTTCTCTTATCAAAACATACATAACAACACAGTCTCAAGAATATTCATTACATAGATCATTATAACATAAGAGGAACAAACCGTAGATACCCTCAAAGCATACTTGTGCAAGGAATGAATAAGACCCCATAAACCTCACTCATTCTATGTAAAGCTTTTTGAGTAACCATAGTTCATACTAGACTTGACCTTCTGGGAATTAACCTTAACCGACATAGAACATGGGAGCTTTACATGGAATCCGGTGTTACCCACATCGAAAATTGTTGTCCTACTTGCCTAAGGTAAGCCCATCATTTGTTAACTTTAGGTGGATCCAATAGCTGCATAACCTACATGGGAACGTAGTTTATGGGATAAGAAGATTCTTACTAGAAACCCGCCCTTTCTGACGGGGGAGCTTCCATCTCACATCAATATCCACTCAGTGCTAAGCATAATTCCCACGTAGTGCATATTAAATCATAACTTGTTTCATTAGGATAGATCATTAGATCAGGCGTGATAATTACCTTTTACCATTCATGTCTACATATGACATTAGATTCGATTAGGTGAGAATTGCCTTTCAACTTAGAATCTTCATTATGTGAGAAAAACCAATCACATCATGTTCATTATGTGTTCATGAGAATATCCTTTCAAGTAACTTACCAACACCACTCAAGATCTCATATGAGCCTACTAAACCGGGACTAAACTTTCCAAACTCACTACACCTCTCAAGGTGAGAATTTTAAGCAAACCTAAATCATGAATATCAACAACATTCAACGACCTTGCTATCTAAGCACTTTATCTCCCCCTTGGGAGTAGGCCTATACGGTCATTTCTAAGAATCATTTCTTTCAATTCTAAGGTCGGAGAAAGTCATCACTCAGATTTCACATTTATTAGACAAGATGATTCTAAACTATGGTGAATTACACTTCTACCCTTTTTTGGAGGATTCTACTCACTCAACACATCTAGGCATTACCTAAACACCCTATTAATCAAATCTCTCCACATACCCCAATATTCATAATGACTAAGTCGGGATCAACAACCAAATAAGCATAACCATAATGCAACCCATTCATAATAAAGACAACATCAAGGTCTATCATGCCAAGTCTATGAAGTCACAAACGACAAAGCAACACCGGAATCTAAATAGGCACAAAAAATATATCGAGAGCAATATTCGGGGAATACTGTTGTTCACCTCTAGCATGGAGAGAATATTGCCTATTTTACTTAGGATCATTCACACCCAAACCACTTGGACCGGATGAAGGGTAGGGTTAAAACCTACGAGGATTATCCCCTTCATTTCTAGCAACTGCAGTGCAATGCCTTATCTTGTGGCCCAACTCACCACAACTGAAACAAACATTGGAACCCGCTAGGCATTTACCCACACGTCTCCTATCACACCTAACACAAAAAGGCCACGGGGATGCAATATAAATTACTTGCGGTTTAGGTTTAAACACCCTATCTTCACTAAATCTTGGGGGAAACGTAGAAGGACCTTGTCCGGGGAACCTTTCAAGAGGAGAATTATCATCATCAATCCTTAACCTCATTTTCTCCCTCGACGTTTCTTCAAGTTTCTCTTCTTCAATTAGTCGAGCATAAGCCATAAGACGAGAAATATTCATACCATGATCAAGCATGTCCATACGAAATTCTTTCACTATCAAGTCGGACACACCCGACACAAACTTACTCATTTCCGACCTAGGATCGGACACTAGAATTGGGGCATACCTAGAGAATTGGGTGAACCTCAATGTATATTCCTTATTACTCATATTACCTTGTCAAAGTTTGATGAATTGAAGCAGTAAAGCGTCTCTCACCTCTAGAGGGAAGAACCTATCTAGAAAAGCACTTTTGAACCTCTCCCACTCTATGGGACCCATTCCTACAGGCCTAGATTCCTTCCATTCATTAAACCAAGCTTGAGGAACACCTTTGAGTTTATAAGAAGCTAAATCCGCCTTTTCTACCAGAGTCACTCCCACAAAGTCCAACACCTTAGATACCTCTTCTATAAACTCTTGAGGATTTTCCTCCATCCTTGACCCATAAAATTCTGAAACTTCTATCCCGGCCTGAGTGAACAGTTGAAAACCAAACCTAAACTTCTCATTTGTTACTTTCTCCTACAAAAGGTTAATTGGAGCTTGACAAGGATCTTCTTGATCCACATTGTCTTCCTCATTCATTCTAACATGTGCCTTTGTAAAACCATCGGGCACAGATTAGGAGAAATACCTAATAGAGATAAACTCTATGGCACGAGTTAGAGAATGACGAAGTGAAGTTTCCTAAACATCCAATAGCCTCTTATTGATAAATGTGACATGCTTCACACTTATGAACAAGACTTTACTAGACGTGGTTTGAGAAGTCCTAGAATTATTCTAAAACCTTGTGCTGTGATACCAAGTTTATCAAGACCCATGAGTACTTCCTAGATGTGACACGTCATACAAGACTCTGAAAAGTCTCATACAAGCCTCTTAGATAACATAATATAATAGAAAATGGTGCAGAAATTTAAAACATTTTTCAATTACAATCAAAGTCTTTTATATAAGCAAGTAGAAGTCTATTACACTTGTCTCAAACCATCTAATACTTGAAAAGAGTTGGTGACACAACCCATACAAAAGTTCTAACATAAAAGAAAGACATAAATGGAAAGGGTGATCAAGTCCTCGATGCTATGAGGACTCACTAAAAACTTCTCTTGTTGATCTACTATGAACCTAGCCACGAGGATGGAAGTCAATATCGCCAAACCCTACATTTGATAATAATATAGGTAAAAGTATACGTTATTACAATAATCTACTAAATATGATGGCTAGTAACGAACTTACTACCCATCGTTGCCCTTGAATCAACAACCATTGTTGGAGCATAATTAGACAATTGTGTGAACTTTAGAGCATATTCCCTCACACTAATACTCTCTTGTCGAAGGTTGTTAAATTCAAGTACCTTGTCTTCCCTCATCTCAAGGGGAAAGAACCTACTAAGAAAAACAGCCTTAAACTTCTCCCGATTAAGAGGACCCGCATCTTACGGTCTCCCTTATTTCCATTGGTTGTACCAAATATGCGCCACACCTTTAAATTGATAAGTGGCCAACTCCACCTCTTCCACCGGCGTTACTCCCATGATAATAAAAACCATATAGACCTCATCAATGAACTCTTGAGGATCTTCCTCAACCTTAGACCCATGAAACTCTGGAGAATTTATCCTAGTGAAGTCTCTCACTCTAGATGCTACTTTACCCACATTTGGGTTCACGGGAACCACAACCTTCCTATTGGCTTGGGCCGTCATGTCTTGAGTCCACACTTGAAAAACAGCCTTAAACTCCGGATTAGTTACTTCCTCGAACAAAGGATCGACTAGAACATGAGGAGCTTGGGGAGGAGCTTCATGTTCCACATTTTCCCTCACATTCCTTCTAACATAAGCTCTTCGAGTTAAACTCTACACCCAACTTAAGAGTAATGAAAGAAGTGGAATTTCGTAATCATCTTCTTGCCTCTCATTAATAAAAATGGAGCGCTTCACACTCACGAACAAGACTCTACTCGACATGGCTTACAAGATATCTTGGGACTATTCTAAACCTTGTTCTCTGATTACCAAGTTTGTCACAACCCAGGGGTACCCTGTAGATGTAACATGGCATATAGGAACTGGAGGAACCCCATTCAATCCACTTAGAATTCATAACATAAGAAAAAGAATAATGGAAGTAAAATAGTATTTCAAGTTCAATAGCTTTTATTCTATAGCGATCTAGTCCAATAGAATAAAAATGGGCCTAGCCCATAGTCATGTCCAAAACTAAAATACAAGAAATAACTATGAACAATGAAAGTTCATCTTCAAAGCATGAGGACTCACCAAAGCTCAGGAATATCAAAATCAACCACTAGCCACGAACCTGAGAAACCTGCCTGTCGGACCATACATTTTGGGAAATGTAGGCAAGAGTATGCGTTAGTACAAAAAAATGTACCAAGTATGATAGCTATGCATAAAACATTAAGTCATGCTAAAAGAGGACATGCAATTGACTAAGCTAAAATTTAACATTCTGGAAAGCTGTACAATAAACTACACCACGTGGCTTGCCTCCTCCATAGGTCGAGACCCCTAATAGCAAGTTTCTGAAAGGAACCACGTTTGACCAGCACGGGCCGTGGTTCCACGCACGTTCCGCGGGTCCCCAATCATGGATCACCCCTGTAACTGCCTTTTAGCAGTTGAGTCTAGGGGTTCCTTGGTAATTTCCTTATTAATTAATGGTTATGTGGTGTCATTTTAAGCTTATTTGAAAGGAATATATTAATATTTTTCCCACCTAAAATAACCCATCTAAAGTCATATTCATAAATCCCCAAAACCAAATCAAAACCTCTCTAATATTTCTCTCTCTAAAACTCCATTTAAGCAGAAGAACAAGGACAAATCTAGGGGTGAAGAAGCAACCTTGTCTGTTCAATTTCGTGAGGAAATCTTCATAAGATATGGTGTCTTTTCATATATGTGTATCTTTCACCCATATAGTCCCTTCAAAGCTTCATTTCAAAGCATCCACATTTCCCCAAAAGTCAGGGTTTCAATCTAAGTCATGGGTTCTCTTTCAAAATGTTTTCAATGGTTGAATTATGATGTACTATGATTGAATTGTTGATTATTATTGAATTTATGAGAAAATGCTCCATGAATCCATGTATTCCCATAACTCTAGTTTGTGACTTGTGAATTTGGTGAATTGTATTAATCATGAAGTTGTACTTATAGTAGTTTAGATCATTGAATCATGTCACCATCTATGTCGAATGTAGTAATTCTAGATTGATTGGATGAATGTGAACAATAGCCTTGAAGGGCAAAACATGAGAATTGACTATATGTATGAGATTTGTGTGTATACAATTGGATTACTTTGAGAGTAAAGTAACTACATTGTAATCTAATTATTGTGTTGATTGGATGATTATCCTCATGTACACATTTAGGTATGAATAGAGTACAATGTGAAAGGTTTGTCACATGCAATGATTCTTAGGTTTGTAGAGTAGTCTCACCTATTAAATCTAGGAGCTTTAGAATGATTTGTTGGTTTGAGTATCAAGACATTCTTTCTTAATAATCAATTTTAGTCAGGACTTAATATAAAATCAATGGGAATGAATGATTAGCACTGAGAGGATATGATTATGATATGGAAGCTTTTACACTAGTTGAGTTCGGCTTCCCAAATGCATTCCTTTTGCACTAGTTAAGTCCGGGTTCCCAAAGTAGTTGTCTTAGGAGACGGAAACCTTCTATTAAAGTTTAGTCCGGGATTCTAGAAGAAATATCCATATCCCATAAATTATGTGCCCACATAGGTGTTTAGCTAGTGGATCCATATAAGGTAAGCATTTTAGTTCTACCTTAGGCAAGTAGGACAACCCCTTTTTCGGTGTGGGGTAGACACCGAATTCCATGATTAAGCTCTCATGGTCTATGTTAGTTAAAGCTAATCCCACTATGATACAATGAACTGGAGTTGGTGTTATGAACTATAATCACATAATGAGTTTTCCTTAGTATGGGTAGGAGTATGGGATCAGGGATGCTTTGATGGTTCTTATGGTTTGTTTCAATTATGATGAGAAGATCAATATGTTGAATATGCTTGTATTTTATGATGTTACTCTTATTTCCATGTTGGTTCATGAACTTGGTATAGTTCATAGTTTTCAACAATAATGTCCCTTTTGTGTATCTTTAAAGATTATTATGCATAGCTACCATACTTAGTGCATTTTTGTACTAACCGATATTTCTTCTACGTTTTCTACACAGTGTAGGTTCCAGCGTTCAAGTCAATTTCTTCTAGTTCAAGGTTGGATCGACTATTCTTCAAAGCTTGTGGTATGTCGTCATGGATCCAAGGACAAGTGCTATATTGTTGTTTCATTTCTATCAGTGTATTAAACATTTTCATATTCTCTATTGTAAGGGCTGTGACCCTATTATTTTGAGACTTTGATTACAGTAGATGGCTTAATGAGACTATGTCTAGACTTCCACTTTTTACTTTTATGAAAATTTCTTAAAGACTTGAAAATGTTTTTCTATTCTTTATTATTATATACTTATGTGATGTTTATATGTTTAGTGGCTTACTTGGGTCCCTTTCGGGGTTCCATGTGCTATGTTACGTCTAAGGGGTACCCTTGGGTCGTGAAAAACTTGGTAATCAGAGAAAAAAGTTTAGAATGATTCTAGGATGATGTCTTATAAGCCACATCTAGTAGAGTCTTGTTCATGAGTGTGAAGAGTGCCATATTTATGAGAGACAGACTATAAGATGTTTAGGAAATTACACTTATTTCATTAGTCTTAAGTCGTGCCATAGAGTTTAAGTCGATAAAGTGTTCCTTCTAATCCTTCTCTTGTGTCTTCATGAAATGAATACATGAAGGGCTAACACAAGAAAAGTGAAAGAGGATAATGTGAATCAAGGAGTTTCTCAAGGTAATCAAGCTCCTCAAGGTGGGAAAGCCCCGGTTAACCCCATGGCCGAAGATGTAACTGAAGAGGAGTTTAGGCCCACTATTCAAATGATGACTCACACCATAATGGCTCAAGCTCAAGCCGTAACCACTCAAGCCCAAGCTATAGTGACTCAAGCCAATAGAGATATTGGGCCCCATGTGAACCCTAATGTGAACTCAGTAGCTTCAAGGTTGAGAGATTTCACAAGAATGAATCCTCCTATGTTCTTTGGTTCCAAAGTGGGTGAAGAACCTCAAGAGTTTGTGGAGGAGATCTTCAAGATAATTGATGCTATGGGGGTGAGTTCTTTAGAGAAAGAGGAACTAGCGACTTTCCAATTGAAGAGAGTGACCCAAGTATGGTATACTCAATGGAAGAGGAATAGGCCGGAAGGGGCAGGTCCAATAGGTTGGGAGTGTTCAAGAAAGCATTCCTTGATAGGTTCTTTCCCCGAAAGAAAAGGGAAGCCAAGGTGGGAGAATTTATCAACCTTCGTCAAGGAGGTATTAGTGTTGAAGAATATTCTCTAAAATTTACCGAATTTTCTAAGTATGCTCCATCTACGGTGGGGATCCAAAGGATGAGATGAGTAGGTATGTGACGGGCATATCCAAGGTGGTAAGAAAAGAATGTCGCACGAAAATTCTCCTTGACATGGATCTCTCACATCTTATGGTATAGGCTCAACAAATGGAGAGGGAGAAACTCCTAGGCAATAAGGAAGTGAAAAGAGCTAGAAACAGTGAAGGGAATTTTTCAAAGGCTAAGTCTGATGGGAAAGGCCAGCAAGGGTTCAAACAAAGAGTCTCCAATCAAGGATCCTCTAGTACTCCAAGGGTTGACAAGGATAGGGTTTGCAACCCGAAACCTCAAGGGGGCAATAGTGGTGCTTCATATATTGTTAAGCCTAATTGTTTAAAATGTTGTAGAAAACATGAAGGCAAATGCTTAGTGGGCTCGGATGGGTGCCATACTTATGGCAGGAGTGGTCACAAAATAAGAGATTTTACCATGCTCAAAGGTTAAAGGGAGAGAAGATAAGCAAGCTCATCCAAGTGGTTCTAACTCCAATGCCCAAAAGGAATATGCATAATTCCATAATTTACATTTTAAGGTTCAAAACCCACTTTTGATTAACAACATCAACATCATCTTCATTGATACTTTACTCTCAAATCATCCTTAAAATATTTGCATAGATTTCATAAGAATATGCATAATTCCATAATTTACATTTTAAGGTTCAAAACCCACTTTTGATTTACAACATTTAGAAAACACGGTTTAGATATGGATTTCATCATAAATTGATGTATTTCTTTCAATACATACATAATTTCATAAAACATTTCCTTTATAATCCAAATCCCACATCATATGATGATAACTTGGAAAGTATGGAGATTACATGGGTTCATGGGGAAATCGTCATAAAATCATCATATTCTGATCAATTGATGCATAAGATATCATAATTCAAACCCTAACTCAATTGGGGATTTCTAACTTTGAAAATAGAGGAATTCGGGAACTTCATGAATGGAAGGAATCCCCCTTACGACCTTACGACCTATGTATCCCCCTCTCCTTTTATTCCCTGTGTCCCTAGTACTTAAATAAACAGGGTGCATGTACCCTGCTGCAGTTTTATCTTTTCCTACTACATACTATCCTTTATTATATATAATATAACAAATGCCTCTTCTAGCAAAAAAAAGAAGAAGAATAACTAGTATATAAATATCACACGCATATATTTCTCTTGCTTAATAAGCTATATGGAAAAAGTATGGACCTTATAGATACGATACATCTATTTGCGAGTCTCGCCTCCCCTACTTTAAACGTTACATGTAACAGGTGTAGTTCTTATCTCGCTTGCAAAATACCAACATCGAAGATAGAAAACTAGTGTATGTTGTTAGCAAAATAATTAGACTTTTCAAATAAAATATGAACTCTATACAAAAGATGAATCTTCAGGAACATACAACAGTTAACAAAATCAAGTCACTATTAGAAATTCAACACAATAACCTTTCACTGATTGTACATAAGAAAATAGATCAGATTAAGAAACTTTTAAACTATCTAATGTTAGAGAATCAGAAGAACAAGTAGAAGAGTAACTTAAATAAAACAATAAAAAATCCATCAATATAGTTTATGGAATTCGAATCAATACAAACTTGATTAGAAGAAGAAGCAAACATGTATCTGTTTCACCGAGAAGGTGAAAAACAACTAAACGATGAAGAAGGCAGAGCTGCGATTGAAAGTACTTTGATTTTAAGATTGGGTCGGACGCTGTAGTTAAGAAGAACAATGATCGATTGAGCAGCTATAGGAAGTTGTGACCAGCAGCTAAAGAGTTTTTTCCCTTTTTATGTTTTACATAAGGGGTTTTGCTTTTTGGCTAAAGAAGAACTGGCGCCTATATTTTGGTGAAAAAACAAAATTTTTATAATTCTTTAGTATTAAATTTTGGCTGGATTGGCTGGAAGTCGCGCACTAAATTTTTTTATTAGAATTTGTGACTAGTTAATATGTATTTAGGGACCGGATTAAGTATCTTTGCAATAGAATATACAAATAAGGAAAATATGATAAGTGCAGCCGTTGGGAACTATTTCTTTGCCTGAAGATTAGAGATAAACATGAATTGTGGCGTTGCTACATTAGCCTTCCATTCTCATACTACTGCCAGTGGGAACTGAAATCTTACAGTCTTCTCTCGGTAGTCTACACTGGAATAATAAGGTTTCAAACAATCCATGCTCATATTAATAACAAACTCGAGCATCTCTAGCTTTATCAGGTATACAAATTTCTAATGACCAATAATCTCTATAGTAAAACCTCGATAATCCTATTGACAATATGTACTTAGTAAGATAAGAACCACAAAGCACGATCTAGATTTCATATGTACTTATATCTCAGCTCCATTACACGATCCATAAATTGAAAGAAATGTAACTGATCCTAAATGCCATATAGCCTTTTGATTATAAGTGCGGTGCACAACACACCCATAAATTAAACAAGAATCTACACGTCACGACTTGTGAAATCCTTGGGACACGAACTGCTTTGATACCAAGTTTGTCACGGCCAAACTAGAGGAGGTGTGACCGGTAGTCGATCCCTTATTCAATCGACTTGGCCACTAAAACATACTAACAGACACAACTGTGGACATAGAAGATTAGGAAAAATAACATCTAAAATACTAAGCCTGGACCATTAAGGTCATAACCTGAATAACAACAACTCATATAGACGAAGGTAGACAAGCCAAAAATAATAAAATACTAGATGGCCGATGAGGCTATAATTGAGGACATACATACATATATATATATATATACATACATATGTATGTATGTATAATGTATATATATGTATGTATGCCAATCCTATGTGGCCAGAGACCGGAAGCTACAGAAAGAAACCCAAAATGTTGTGTCTATAATAACCTCTAAGGGTATCATAAGCACTAGTCAAGGTAAGGCCCCGACTATACCAAACTGTAAAACATGAGAAAATATCCTATGAAAGCTTCAAGAAGAGGTGGAGTTTACCCACTCACAACTGGACCCTAAATCCTAGTTGGGGGTTCAATCAAAATCCCTACCAAGACCTGCACATACGAAACAAAAAAGCAACATCCCAGGCAATGGGACGTTAGTACGAATTAAAATCTACTGGTATGTCAGGCAGAAAAAATAACCATAAATAACTTCTATAAAAACGGTAGTAAAGATACCACGTGAAACAAAAACTTTGATAGTCTCCATGGCTGGCATCCGACCTTATACAAATTAAATATGCATGGTATTCTCGCATAATCATATGTCACGAATAGACACACACACACATATATATATATAGAGAGAGAGATGCAAATGCATGTCATACGCAACAAAGTTGTATCAATGGTGGTGCCTTACGGTAGCTAACCGACATCTTATTCGCCAAATGACGGGACGTGTATCATACATATAATTATAAGCAATATGTCCCAAACCTTTCGATTATAGCTCTGGAGTAGAATGCATAGCATGTCATGTCATGAATTCTTAATACATTTATGTTACTATAATCATGTTGCCAATCTGGGCTTGTTGGTAATCTTTTTCTTATAATCTCGTTATAACTTTCATAGCACATGTAAATGTCTCATATAAACTCATATGCTTGTAGATTTAACAGGAACACTTAATTCCAATTAACAAAGGTAACTTAAACCTGAGGATATTCGTAAAGATCTTAATGTGCTTCACTTAGTTTCTATATATGTTTCCTTAGTCATTTGTAAGAGAAAGTATTTCCAAAAAAAACATGTCCTTTAGTAGTTTAAAATATACGAGTTACAATTAAGAGTTTTGGAGATCGACATATTCCTTTAATATTTTTTAAAAGAAATAAATTAGCGGGGAAGGATGACATATTTCAAATTGTTAATGTTCCCCCATAATATTTTTAAGTTACAATACCTAACAAATAATAAGAATATATAAACATGGACCTATTGTCAAATGAATTTACAAAAAGACATAAGGACGTATAGTACCCTATATAACCGAACGAGTGGAATACCAACACGGCGTAGTAACGTAACAAAAATAGGTTAGTTGTAATCCCAATGGCTTTCAGAGAAGCTCTTTCTAGAAATAGAATAGTAAAACAACCTTTGAAAATTTAGGATTCAAAAACTCATGCTTAAAGTTAATACAACGCTTAGCCTTAACATACCTTGATTATGGGTCTTATTGTATTAATATGGACTATACCCCTTTCTTACAGTATGTAATCTACCCAAAATCATGGCACACAACCATTATAGATACAATATTAACACGTCAGGGTAAGTATAGTGAGGAGTCTATGATTTGGACTTATTTAGGGCTTTATTTTAATAGATTTAGTGTCCTCAAATACATATTTTGTGCCAATAACTTATGTAAATCCTTGATTTATAGGTATTTGGACTGAGGAACAAAGCATGGACACTAATGAGGAAAAAGGAACAACGCAGCTGAAAGAACGAAGAAAAGAAGGCCTGAGGATCTCCTACCCCAATGGGTGAGTCACAAAATGACCATGATCTAGCCTAAAGTTCCAATATGCCAAGCCCTGAAGGAGAAAATCAAGTCGGCGATAGAAAGGAGCAGTCGGCGAGTCAACGAACGGTTTCGCGATGCAGTGCTATATTGCCCAAAGTTACAGAACTTGAAGTTACTGAAGGCCAAAGCAAAAAGGCGATGGAATTGATCAAAGGTCGGATCGCCAAGTGGATCGGCGATCCCAACTTATTGCGCCGAATGGTCCTTTGCAGCACATTTTTGGCGACTATAAATATAGTTTTAAATTCTTAGTTTAGCAATCTATCTATCTAGCAACAAACCTAGCATTTTATCAATCTATCTAGTTGAGAACTGAGAGTATTGAGACAATATTTCCTTAGCTTTGGAAATTCGAAGATTTCCATTTCTGAGAAATTGGAAGTGGGTGTTGAAGATTCTTCATCTTAGACCTTTGTAAAGACAATATTAATCTTACCCACTTGATGGAAACACAATTTGCTAACAATTTTTATCTTTTTATGATGTCGAGCTACAACCCCAATTCTTGGGGTGTGATTATGAGATTATGGGTTGATTTAGCTGTTGGGTATTGTTAATTGATAGTTTATTTGGTGTTTAAAAGTGATTTAATTCAGTAATTGTGGCTTAATCTAAAGGGTTGCAGTTGCAAAGGCAACTCTACCTTTGTGTTTTTGGCTTACTCGAGAGAGGTTTTAAAACCATGATTATTGATTTAATGGTTTATGGGTATTGGGTTGTCATGGGTTCAGCTAGAGAGAGTGAATCCTAAACCCTTTTCCACACATTCAACTCGAGAGAGTGAATGGACTAAAGCAAAGGCTATTCTTACTTGCTGCTTTTTGGTGTTCGAGAGAAACCAATTTGATTCGGGGTAAATGGTTCGAGAGAATGTTTATCCCCACTAAAGTATAGATTATTCACTGATTTACAACTAGTTACTATTTATTGAAATTACCCAGTTGTCTACCTTAGCCCATAATCCAATCACATCCCAAGGACCCGCCTCTATATTTGTTATTTACTGTTGTAGTGGATAATTACAATAAAATAACCCCCTGATATTTGACACTAGTGTCACTCCAAATTTTTGCCATGCTTTTATTCGTAAATGTTTTTACCTATGATTGACTTGAACATATTCGCACTTGGGCTATTGATTCTCAAAGACGTACCACTCCCTGTGGGATTCGACCCCAACTCACTTAGTTGGGTTATATTACTAACTAATGATCGTTGGCACTTAGAACTGGTTGATTTGTCCTGATACGTAATATCAAAATGGCGCCGCTACCGGGGAGTGTTGTTATTTGAGAATTCTTAGTTAGATTGAATTTTGTTCTTGATTAGTCATAGTCGAACTTACTTTATTTTTAGTTTTGGCTTTTGTATGTTGCTGTTTTGTGCCTATAATTGGAGCATACTTGGTAGCAACTATGACCCAATGGATCACCCTCCTTTGAAATTGATGATTCTTAGGGATAACATCCTAAATTTCAGATAACGGGAGGGTGAGTCCATTTATGAGTTGTGGCAAAGGCTTAAAACCTTATTGCAACAGTGCTCAACTCATGAAATTCAGGATAAATTACTTCTGAAATGATTCTACCGAGGTCTATGCCCCGAAAATAGAATAATTGCTTATCAATTCTCTTCGGGCTGCTTGATGCGACATTCCTATGAGACTGCAGCCCAACTCCTTGATTGTGTGGCCAAAACCAACAAGGAGAAGATGGAGAAGGAAAAGGACAAAGACTTGGCCACTTTGTTGCACTACTAGAAAATAGGTCTGTTGCAACACAAGAAAATTCATTGCCATAGACTCAAAGACTGTTGCAATTGCATTATGGCAACGGACGATGGTGTGTTGCATATAAGCCTGTTGCGATATGTCTATAGTAACGGTTTTATGGCAACAGTTGTCAACCGTTGCAATACATAGTGTATTGCAACGGTTATTCTTTAGTCTAGGCCGACACTATTCAATGGTTGATGCAACGGCTGCGAACCGTTGCAAACGATATATCGCAACAACTTTATTCTACAGCTCGATCTAAGCTATTGCAACGGTTCTGCTAACTATTGCAACAGTGTTATTAAGCTATTGCAATAGACTTTTTTAATGGTTATTGTAGGCAAGTAACGTCTTCACTGCTTTCATCCCCGCTTTGCTCATTTTGTTCACCTACAATTTCAAAGGGGTGAACAATTAGGAAAGAGGAAGTTCAAAAATGAAAAGGGAAAAGAAGACGCACAACTTCTAATTTTTACTCTTTCTGGACATATCCTATACTACCACATCACTTTTTTTAAAAAAGAAAAATGCAAAGTTACTGATATTGTAGTTTGGAAGGGAGCAGAAATTACAATAATGTGGACTTACCAAAGGAGGACAAACTGTTCAAGAACAACGAGTAGATTAAAGATAAAAGGGGCCATGATGAAAATAACTCACAGGAAACCAAGACACTAAGTGATAGTACTAACATAGAGAAGCTCTAACTGTTCATGAGGAGGAGCCAAACCTATCAGGAAACAACTTGAAAAATATAGCTATAACAGTGTGGAACGACTCAGGTATATGAGCAAATGGAAATGCCTCTCTTAACAGATCTAGCAAGTCTCCAAAGGCCACATTACTCAAACCATGAATGCATTTGAACAAGAATAATCGAATGGTGAAATTCAGTTTAGAGAAATTCTCACACCCATGATATAACTCTTGTTTACCTTCCTCCAGCAATTTAAAAAATTTCTTTGCATCTTCGGATGGCCCCTCTCTCACTCCCTCAAGCCTCAAGTCACCTGCAACATCTCTAAAAGTATCATGAAGTAGGCCATCAATATTGTCACGCATGTTGGAACCTTCCTTATTATTATGATCTGGATTATTTCTCGAGGAAAACTTTCCCCATGAAAAATTCATTTGGTGTACCCTTGCACAAACCCATAAACAACCAAGTGATCCTCTACCACATTTCGATGATGCCACTTACAATTAGCACACTTTTTGCAAGGACACAATATTTCATCTCCTTTGGAAGCTCGTTCAAAAGTTGTATCAAGAAAGTTATTCACACCACTGATATACTCATTGGTGGATCTCCGGAGACCCATCCAACTTTTATCTCCACTATCCATTCAATATTGAATATCCTATATGACACCAAAATCAAATTACCAAGATAAGAAATAAAAGAGAAGATTCTGAATAGCACACCAACAGATTTGGTTCCCTTAAAAACTTACATTCAACAGATTTTGATCAGTGGCTCTATCTTATTTTATTTAACAACATAAATGAAATGTCTTTTTTCCTTGAGCTATTTGTTATACATAATCAGCTATCTACTTAACAATACCTATTTTACCTAGAATTTCAATTAGTTAAAAGAGAAATGATGTAAAAGATTTAAAATCTAAAAACTCAATCTTAAGATAATAAGACACGACAGTAAAGTGAAACGATTTTGACAAATCTAAACACTTAAAAGATGTAATGGATTTCATATAAAAAATACAAAATTTCATATTATTTTGTCAAAGACAACAACCTCACTCAAGAAACTAAGTAGCACACGATTGCAAGACTCCCCCTTGAGAGGCTGAGTTAATGTTCAAAACCTTATGCGTAGCTCAACCAGACCCAATATCTACTCAATCAGTTCTAGAATCAGCAATGGTCACAAAATAGAACATGAATCAGAAAAAAAGAGTAATAGGAAAGTCACATAAAAGGGAAATCTTGTCCAACACTCTAAACTTACTATATATGTACAACATTTAAAGAGCATATATATGGGGAAAGAATCACTTGGAAATGATTATAAACAACACAAAAAGAAGAGTAAAAACCAAGATTCACACACACATCAATGGAAATGAGAATAGACTAAAAAGAAACTGACTACAAAATTAAGAGACAAGGGAATATTACCTCTTTTTAAGCAGTGAATGGCTCACTACATGAAAACTTTACTAGTTATAACCTTTTAAATTAAAGATAAGCATAACTAAGCTAACTAGGCAAATTTGAGTTAACAAGTTGAGGGTGTTGTGTCTCTAATTAAAGACTTCTAAATAAATTTAAAGGTAAAAGAAAAGCATAAAAGGACAACAAAACCAAAGCCACTAACCTCACTCAAGAAACTAAGCAACTCAATCGTAAAACTTCAAATTTATAAGAAAAGACAAGGAGCAGCCTTAGAGAACTTGGATGTATGGTTAAATGTAGACATGCATATCTAAATCTAGGAGCAGCCTTAGAGAGGTTGAGTTAACACTCAAAGCCTTATTTTGTGCTCAACTACACCAAGGATCTACTCAATGTATTCCAAAAGCAAAAATGATCTTAAAACAGAAAATACAATATTTATCACAAAAAGAATATTAAAGGAGAAAACAAAGAACTACTCAATACCTAAAGTTTTATTCGGTGCTCAAAGAATAAAGAGGTTGGTTTCATAATCAAAACCTTATTCTATGATCAACTAGACGCTAGGTCTGCTCAATGTATTCCTAAACCAGTAATGCTAGTTAAAAGCACCTGGTAACCCTAATGACAATCATTAAAAAAGCTACGACCTCGAACTTTTGTTTTCATTTCAAGAAGAATACACACCACCACTACACAGCTATGTTCAGAAGAAAAGCTTTCTTGCATTGGTACACTAGGGAATGAATGGACGAGATGAAGTTTACTAAGGCAGAAAGTAACATGAATGATCTGGTTTCTGAAGCTCTTAACTCATAACAGAGAAAATTGATCATGAAATATTTTTTACAATAAAGCATAAAGTGAAAGTCTTTCCAACATTCTAAACTTACAATACAGACCTTAAATCTGAAAAACACAGTCATATGGAATGATTTAACTAAAAAATGAATAAGCAACAACGAACAGAGATAAGTAAACGTAAAATATCTAACATACACACAGATATACATCAAAGTAAAATAAGAGAAACAGGAACATTACCTCTTTTTAAGCAGTGAGCTGAGCTTGATGACCAACTTGTAGTTTGTCCACTAAAAATTTTAGCCAAGAAGGAAGAAAGTATAAACTTAGAGCTTGAAAATTGTACTCGAAAAAGAGAAACAAAATCCCTTAATGTTCGATTTCAATGACTTTTGGAGTTGAAAAATATATCAGTTCATTTTATTCTTAGAAATCGTTTGTCCTGTTCAAAAACTTGAGGTTTTTCGATAGATAAGAATTATCATGTAGAATGAAGAATCGAAACTCATCTTTCATAACATTAACTCTTCCTAAACTGAGAATTTCCATCTAAACATTTTTGCAGAGATTTCTCAATCTTCACCAAAATTGAGATACACACTCTAATGCACAATAAGATTACATTATAAACATAAACTCTATCAAAGAACATCTACTTCACAGAAAGAATGTACAATAAGATTACATTATAAACATAAACTCTATCAAAGAACATCTACTTCACAGAAACCCATTTGTCTATTTTCAAATCTATTTCAAGAACCCTTCTAATAAATTTCTAACTTTGAAGAAGATGGAATACGACATACCTGTAGCTGCAGCAACGTAAAACCCACAAAGAAGAAGACCCAAAAGCTGTAGATTCCTACAAGGAAAATCAAAGAAGAAGGATTAAAGGAAAATGCTACTTTTGTTTTTCTAGAGAGAAAGGAGAAAGTCGATACCTACGAGGATGAAAAGTCTGAAAAAACAAATTAACCTAGTGATATTTTACCTTTTATTTTATTTTTACAATTAATAAAAAAAACTCTTTTGGCGGGTGTAGTAAAATTAAGTGGAGGGAAATAATTGAGGGAAAATAATTGAGGGAAAGAGTTTAGCGGAACCGTTGCCATAGTACCTAAGGCAACAGTTTATGGGAATCGTTGCAATAAAAGATACTATGGCAACAGTTGTCGCAATAATGCAACGATTTACTTCTTAAAGTGTTTCATTAGGTCCATTTGTCTATTGCAAAGGTTATAACCGTTGTTGAATTTACTGTCTATTGCAACGCATATTTTAGTTGTTGCCTAAATAATTGCATATTTAGTTGTTGCTAAATAATTGTTTGCTACAGGCATGTTTTCTAGTAGTGTTGGGTCAGCTGGATATCTTGGCCCAAAAGGTCAAGGACTTGGAGGTACTATCCAAAAAGAAGGACAAGTACATTGTAACACCCCGAAAATCCTAACAAGAGTCGCATGTCGATAAACCACTGCTTAATTATTACAATATGTTTAATTCTCATTTTGGGAACTTGAAATAATGTTATATTTGCAACCTTGCTTAAAATAATTGTCATCGTAATTTAATGTATTGTATGGGGGTATTTGCGTAATGTTTTAATTAGAAATATGTATAGCTTTAAAAGGAGGTGAAGGGTATAATATATAGGTGTATATGTATGTAATTGGGCAGCCAACTTTTATGGACAGTTGTGTATATGATAAGCACCTCTTCTGTTACTATATTTTAACACCTCCTCTTAGGAAATTCGTCTCACCTGAAGTATAAGTCCCTTAGAACATTATCTAACCTGTTGTTCTTCAAGATCACAAGAGAAAATCTTGGTCCTTTTGGCTGGAAATCGAGTTACACTCTTCTCTTTGGTAAGTGGTAAAACCTATTTTTGAGCTGGGTAGCGTTTAGTAGATTAAGCATATCTCGTTCTATAGAACTTTTTTTACTGTTAATAAATATGATTTGGAAAGATAATTTGTATATGTACAACTCTTATGTTTATGTTAAACTCTAATTTAGTTGGTATGGATTCGAAATTGGGGGCGCATCATAGGACAAGTTCTATCCAAATTCTGAAGTTTGAAATCCTGTATGGACAACTGTTAGTGTTATGACTATATCTTTTTATCCAAAATACATTTTGCGGTGATTCTTGGTTGCTTGCAACCTTAAGAAAGGTACCTACATCTTTCATAAAAAGTGTACATTCCAGTTTTTCCATTTGCCATTTCAAATCTTAGTTGTGACATGATGCACTAGGATGGCCAGAATTTACTGTTTTGGAGCATAGTCGTATTTGTACAGGCTAGGCTTACTTGTGACGATAACCCTATTTTACGTCATCATTATTGAGCTGCTAGAAAGTAAATAAGTTATTGAATTCATTTTTTAAGGTTGTATATCCTCGTGTACAAGTTGAAGACTTTGATACGCTGCTAGGTCTACGGTTTGACTCGTGGTAGTTTTGTTGGACTATTTTTGTGCTAAAGAACTGAGGTTTGTGCATAAACTTATACTTGTACTCTTTGTACCTGATGGTATATCTGAAAGTATTCTTGGTACCTTGGTTACCTCTTGTCACTTTGCATTATCGTATTGGTATTCTTTAATACATTAAAGACGCTTATGTAACTCACCCACATGTACAGATTGTTCGATCACTTCGCACTCTTGTTGGGACCCTGTCCTTCTTGTGGTTGTGACTTTGTCACTCTTGGCATGCCTCTTGATTCGGATCATTTACCATCTTGACTCTGGATTTTTAGTCCGTCTTAAGAATGGAAGTTGTCCATTTTAAGTACGAACTAGAAAGCCATTTTTAATATGGTTCTTGGTTCTCTTGATTATTGGGTTTTGACCCTTCTTGATACCTGATCGTGCTTGGTGTGACGACATAATGTATATATTGGGTGAGCCTTGTTATTGAATCTCTTGAAAAGTTGTGCTATGAGCATTCTTGACATTTGGACCTTTAAATATTGAACTTGATACTCCTTGTATATTGTTTACTTGATTTACTAATTTTGTTTCGATTGTGCTGCCCTTGACTTGAGAATGATAACTTGCTGAATTTGAGGGCTCCAAACCTATAGTTTTTACACCACTAAGCTATATGCTTAGCGATAGTTGTTTCTATCGTAGAGGCTGTTCGCGATGATGCTTGAAGCTGGCCATTGATGATGGAGATTTTGAAAGTCTTAAGGAAGATCACATTTGCATATAGGCATATATATTTTGTATAACCTTGGGACTTGTACATGATCTTTGTGCTGTATATTTACAGGAGATTTTGAGGGCTGATTTGGTCATGTCACCATGGGTTGTAATATAAGTATGGTTATACGTGTTTATCTTTTTGGGTGTGTAAACCCAAGTCTTGTAATATACTAATTTGCTATATGTCTTGAAAGTTGTGTGAAGCATGAGCCGGCTGATTTCGGTACTCGAAAGCTTGTAATATTCTTGTTATTTCACCCTCGAGTGTGAGGTTAACATATGCATGAAGATCTGGTTAGTTAATTGCTTAAATGTTTTTTTTTTTTTGGAGTTCGTTATGAATCTAATCCCTTAACTAGATTAAAATCAGTATGCCCTTATTAATTGGTTTTAAATGTCGCAAGTATTTAATAAGATTTCTTGTTTAAGTAGTGGTATCGTTTTGAAAGGATCGCTACATACATTCCCCCTCACGAGAGTCGAAAGATAAAGAAGCAAGAGGGAGGACAAATAGAAGAGGTACTCTTACTGGTTCTTCACAAAGTCGAATAACACGACAGAGTGTTGAGTGAGGAAAGAGAAAATGTCTTGATGCTGAATCAAATGACAACCTCTCATGCCATGTTCATCCAGCTTCTAGAGTCCCAAAAGGACCAAGTGTTGTCTTCTCTCTATCCAGAGCCAAAAGAGGAGTGGCCTTATGAAAATGAGGCAAACCCCACTAATGGAACTTAAGTGGGGAGTTGTGTCGTGCCAAGATGTTAACTAAGGAACTTCTTGAGAGGCAACCCAACTGTTCATCGCTTTATTTTTAATTTTGAAATAATGGTGTGCTGAATGTGCAGGTCAAAGTATGGAAAGTGTTTGAAAAGTACAGGTTGGCGAGCTCATAGTCCAGTCGGCGATTCGCCGAAGAGGTCGGTGAGCCCGACTTGGACCATCGTTGGACTCAAGACAATTTCAATTCAGAGTCTATAAAACTCGATGAGCCTAGGAGAAACTTGGCGAATCGCCGACTTAGTCGGCGATTGCGATCTAATCCGTTGTTTGACCCCCACATTAACTAGAGGTCCTGTAAAATTCAGCGAGATAAATTGCCACTCGGTGTGTCGCTAGTGGGTCGGTGAGCAAGACTACTGTCGCCGAACGGGCGAGAACTGGATGGTTTTTAAAAGGCTAAAGGTTTAAACTTCTAACTCTTTCACTTACCCTCACTTTTAAACTTCCCAAACTCACACCCACACATTAGTTTCTATATTTCTTGCATTCTTATCATATTTGAGTCGTTGATCATGTATTCCGAGTGGAATACTTTGCCGCCTAGCATTTCAATTTTGATTATTCGACATTTAAGGTTGGTTTTTCGAACCCTGAGTTTATTTTTATCGAATTTGTACTCGTTTGCAATGATCTTATCTTAGTGATGTGTGTTGGGCCTCTATGATTATAATTGTATTTGTGTGTGCCTGTGTTAATTCGAAAATCATGCTTGTAATGCTTTAAATGTTGAATTCCTGCGATTTTCTGCCTTAAAATTGGTTAAAATTTGTGGGGTTGTGCTTGCATGTTGTTGGGTCTAGTTGGGGGAAGTATAAGTAACCCATATTTGAGACAAATGACGTAATTTCCCCAATGATAGAGCGGGTGATGTCATTATTAAAGGCAAAAGTCGTCAAATGGCCAAATTTGGCAAAATTGGGAGAAGTCTGAGTATCCCGGGGTAATGGGTGTATTTGGTCTTGCTTAAATTTAATGGGTGCATGCTTTGATTTTGTTTAGGGGGTTGCGAGGTTCAATTTAGGAAGTTGGGTTGAAAGTAGGCACGTTGGGTCATTTGGTGAGATGGGTCGAGCTCGCCGAACCACTCGGTGGTTCGCTGAAGTTCCCCATCTAGCCTTTAATTTCATGCTAAATGAGTAGTTTGGTTTTGTAACCTAGCAAGAAGCCTGATGTCACCGAAAGCACTCGGCGACTCGCTGATAATCCTTCCTGATCACCCTTTGTCTGCACCCATGAACCCTTTCTGCACTAGAACTTTCGGCGGGCTAATCCTGCTCACGGAATGTTGTCGGTAATTCGCCAAAAGGCCTTCCCATCGCGGACATGCAAAAAATTTCTTAGATTGTAGAGCCAAATTTTCTATGTTTTTTGGCAGGCCACGGCCGATGTCGCCTAGCTGATGCGCACACGCCATGACTGATGCGTGCAGGCCTTGGTTGATGCTGACTGTTGTTGGCCAACGTCGCTTGCCCGATGCGCACATACCAAATCATATGCGTACAGGCCTTGGCTGATGCTGCCTGCCGTTGGCCGACGTCGCCTGGACGAAGCGCGTAGGCCACGACCGATGTCGCCCAACCGATACACACACACCACGGCTGATGTGTGCAGGCTTTGGCTGATGCTGCCTGCCGTTGGCCGATATTGCTTGCCTGATGCACACATGCCATGTCAGATGCGTGCAGGCCTTGGATGATGCTACCTGCCGTTGGCCAATGTCGTCTAGTCGATGCGCGCAGTCCACGACTGATGTCGCCCAGCCGATCCTCACACGTTATGCGTGATGCGTGCAGGTCTTGGCTGATGTTGTCTGCCGTATGCCGACGTCGCTTTCCCGATGCGCACATGCCACCTTAGATGCATGCAGGCCCTGGCTGATTCTGCTTATTGTTGGCCGACGTCTCCTAGCTGATGCTTGTTTAAGGGCATCCTTGACCCATAACTTTAGTCAATTTTTTTTATTTTGCCAGCCCTTTGGAAGCTTATTCTTCCGATGTGATACATCAAGTGTGATAAAAATCAAGAAATCATGCCATGTGTCGTATATTATGTGAAACAACCACGTGGTTCCACAAAGTACCATCTAATTCATTATGTAATGAGAGATATGATAGTTTGAAGATAACCTAGGTAAAATATAATGTAAAACCCTAATAAATAAGGATGATTTCAACTCCACTTTTTGCTAGGGCATTTTTAAGACATTAATTTATATCCAAATGAATTCCCTCTCTAAATAATTGACCGTTACACATAAGACAAATTTAAGAATCACCTGGTATGACCTTACGTGCAAATAAAGAATGGTTTAGGCATTAGCTTATAAATTTTTGGGATGTCACAATATCTTCCCCTTCGAATCATTCATCCTAAAATGATGGATGAAATGAGCATGGAAAGGGTAGGGAAATGTTTAACAACCCAATTTAATGAAAAATACACATTAAACACAAAAACTAAAATAACTGAAGAAGGTATTGATTTCATGTATCAGAACATTTCAACCAATTCTAAGTGTCAACGATCGTTAGTCAATAATATAACCCAACTAAGTGAGTTGGGGTCGAATCCCACAAGGAGTGGTACATTCTTGAGAATCAAGAGCCAAGAATTAATATGTTCAAGTCAATCATAGGTAAAAACATTTACGAATAAAAGCATAATTCAAGTTAAGGGTGACACAAGTGTCAACCAATATGGGGGTTTGATTGTAATTATCAACTGCCACCGCAGCAAATACTACAAAAATAACGATATGGAGATGTGTTCTTGGGATATGATTGGATTATAGGCTAAGGTACACAAATGAGTGATTGCAACTGATAGTAAATAGCTGTAAATAAGTGAATAAGCTAGACTTTAGTGGGGATAAATCTTCTCTCGAACAATTTACCCCAAATCAAGTTGGTTTCTCTCGAACACCAACGAGCAGCAATTAAGAACAGCCTACACTTTAGTCCATTTACTCTCTCGAGCTGAATGTGTGGAAAAGGGTTTAGGACTCACTCTCTCGAGCTGAACCCATGACAACCCAATACTCACATACCATCATATCAATAATCTTGGTTTTAAAACTTGTCTCTCAAGCAAGCCAAAAAAACGAAGATAGAATTGCATTTGCAACTACAACCCTTTAAATTAAACCATAATTACTGTTTGAAATCACTTTTAAGCAACATTTAAACTATCAATTAACAATACCCATAAGATAAATCAATCCATAATCACACCCCAAGAATTGGGATTTTAGTTAGACATCATAAAAAGATACAAATCGTTAAAAAATTGTGTTTCTATCAACTGGGTAAGACTAATTTCTTCTTTACAAAGGTCCAAATTAAAGAATCTCAAAGACCCACTTCCAATTTCTCAAAAATGGAAAACTTCAATTCTTCAAAGCTAAGGAAAAGTTTTGTCTCAACACTCACAGTTCAAAACTTAAAAATTACTCTAATGAATGTTCAGAATAAAATTGGATACTAAACATAATGTTTGAAAATGTATTTATAGTCGCCAAAAATATGTTGCTATGGACCATTTGGTGCAATAAGTCGGGATCGCGAACCACTCGGTGATCCGCCCTTTGGTCAATTCCCTCGCCTTTTTACTTTGGCCTTCAACATTCTCAAGTTCTGTAAATTTGGGCGATCTAGCACTGCAATGCGGATCAGTTCGGCGACACGTCGACTGCTCCATTCTATTGCCAACTTGATTTTCTCCTTCAGGGCTTGGTACACTTGAACTTTAGGCGAGACCATAGTCATTTGGCGACTCGCCTAATGTGTTAGGCGATCAACATGCGTTCTTTTGTTCGTTCTTTCAGCTGCCTTTGTTCCTTTTTTGCTCATTAGTGTCCAAGCTTTGTTCATCAATCCAAATACCTAGAAATCAAGGATTTACATCAGATATTAGCAAAAATTAAGCATTTGAGGACACTAAATCTATTAAAATTAAGCCCTAAATGAGTTCAAATTGTGGACACATGAACACCCCCAACTTAAACTTTTGCTTGTCCTCAAGTAAAACTCAAGTTCAGCAGTTCAAAAAGGATATCTCCAATACTGCTACACAAGATTCAATCATGAATGCACACAAAAAGACTCAACTTACTCATACAAGGATCAATTGTGTACTCAAAGATTTAAGTTGTGACTCACCATTATCAAAGACTCTAAAGTTCACAATACTTGCTTCAAATGCAAGTTCAAGCTCAACAAAGGTACTCAAATGCCTTCAGACAAAGAATGATTCCATATTGACACGCAATGGTTCTACATTTTATAGCTCCGGAATCACTATCAACACTCACACTCACAAAGATGAACACAATTCATGATCAAAAAGGTCTTTTCAAGGCTTGTAATGAGGCTCAGTGTAAAGGTATGATCATTTAGGCTCAATGACTTCTATCCTCATGAAATGTTGTGTGAACAACACTTTCTTTCCTTCTCTTCATCATTCTCATATATGCTCATAGGTCACCCCATTATTCACTTTCCATGTAATACCATATACCCTATTTTATTTGCATTTTCACAACTTTATTTCACAACTTTTTCGTTCTTTTTCTTTTTCATTCTTTTCTTTTTTTTTCTCTTCCTTTTTTTGGTATGGAGGGATTCCGTTTTTTTTCAAACCATGGGTAAAGGGGACTTCTTTGCACTTCTTGATTTACCTTGCCTTTTCACCACAACCCCAACTTAGGCTTTTGCCCTAAGTTGGCTATTCACACAAACCATATCTCATGAGTATTACGGGTGAAGGGATAAAGAAAGGTCACAATTTTATCAAGTTTCTTCCAAGGAAAGGTTAAGGATCAAAAAGGGTTCAAGCAAAGTTCAGATACTCACAAGGTAGGCCACAAAAAGAGGTATAATATCAAATTGTTTCACACTTTTCAAAGTTGCCTAAGATCATCTCAAGAGCTTTCATCACTTAGTCAACCAAACCAACGGGGCAAATTCTAGGTGTCATCACACATGGTTCACGGTAAGCTCATTACACACAAGTCATTGACACCAATGTCAAACAAGACCCCACACTTTTGCTAGTGTGCAATGTTCATCATAAGAGACTCAATTCGATAATGGCTAGTCACAACGAGATGCAAAAAGTTCACATATTGTCCATGCAACTTCATTTGGCCTCATCGTAGCTGCACATTCATTTTGTTTGATTATGAGCACTATTCAAATCATCGGTATTGATCAAGACCGATACTCAAATTTTCAAGAGAACAACCACATTCAAACACAAACACGCGGTGGCACAATTTTTTTTGGAAGGGTCCAAAAATCGTTTTACAATTAAAGCAAGGAGCCACAAGCTCAAACATCCGCAAAAATAGTGCCAAAACAAAATATATACCGCAAAACCCAAA
Organism: Solanum tuberosum; assembly: GCF_000226075.1. NCBI lineage: Eukaryota > Viridiplantae > Streptophyta > Magnoliopsida > Solanales > Solanaceae > Solanum > Solanum tuberosum. The sequence continues at coordinate 305,560 of NW_006238993.1, forward strand.
TATACGAACAAAATAATAATCACAAAAGGTGGGCCTCACCCCACCACAAATAAAATCTATTTGGCCTCAAATGACAGAAATAAATTATCCAAAAGTCAAATAAAGTAAGACAGAGAGGGATGTAAAAAGGAATCCTTTCTAAGCAGTCACTCTATCTGTTTAGGCATCAGTGCCCGGTGTAGTGCTCGGAACCTGGCATCAGTTCCCAGAATAACAACAAAAGTACCAGCTCCACTGGACCCACCCATGGTGGTGTCTCTCAACGAAGTCCGGCGCACACTCTCGAATATAGTATCCTCCAGGTAAGCCAGATCATCATAAACCTCAGCATCACTCACCTCTTTCTGCTCCTCATCGGTCTCTGCCTCTGACTCATCAGCTGTTGTGCCATCCCGATGTACATATCTAGTGGTAGCCGGAGGAATCTATGAAGTCTCAGGGGCATCCACATCACTTGCAGCATCCAGTAGTGAAGTGAAGTCAGTAAACTTTAGCAGTCTACATCCTTCCTCATATCTTCTACTTCGGCTTTCAAGGCTGTAACCTCGGAGGTCTCACCCTGTCTGCTCTCACAAGCCTCAACTCTCGCAGTGAGAGTGTCAATGGAAGTCCGGAGGGCGGTTAGTGCAGCAAGAAGAGCACTCTCGATCATCCACGGGACTTCATCTTCCAGCCGGGTAGCTCTCACATCTGCTGAATAAGCCAGGTGCCCTATCTTTAAGATAACTGCCTGGGTAATCCTGACATGCTGGGAGGAGGTAGAGGCACTGGGGGCCTATGAAGAAGAAGAAGGAGCAAATGTACCTGGAGGCCCAGAGGCCGGAGTAAGAAAAGATGCCTCAACAGTTATAGAATCGAAATCCACCACTGGATAAGTATCTACTAGAGCTGCTATCCTTCTGTCGGCCTCCTATCGAGTGTACTCGGACTCAATACGCCAGATGTCAGTGGAGGAATATGGGGTAACCTCAATATCTCTCATATCATCCCCGGGCACTCCAGTAGGCCGACATAACTCCGTGATCAGGACTAGGAATAGCAAGAAGGTCTGACTCTGCTTGGCCCTCATGGCCATCTATTTCTCTATAAGGAGTCCAAGGTGGATGCTCCTCCGTGATATGATAGATACAAAGCAAGCCGCCTTAGGATGGCGCATGATGGACTCGTTCTAGGATGTCATTATGGTGCTTATAATGAAGCCAAACAAGAACCGAGCACCAATACTCATGTCTCTCTTCTCTATGGGGACCCCTCCCTCGATCCACCTCGGGGTGGTATGAAAAATCAATGGAGCCAGCCAGCCCTGCAAGTCATCCAAGGACTAATTTATCGGCAAACCCTCATATGCTACTATAGCTCCAAGACCCCTGCCAAGTACTGTATTGATGTACTCGCTACTACATCCAACTTCCTTACCCCGGGCCATGACTGATTTAACGGGTCTAAACTCGCTGGACTTCTTGTTGCTCTTCGGAACCAATTCACCATACGCTGTATAAAACTCCCGGACTCATGAAGGAATATAGGTGCCTCAGGGCCTGGTGAACTGCTCAAACCGGTGGAAGTGGAGGGTGTCTCTTACCCCGGAGTATTTTCCCTTAAGGCCCTTTGTAGACAAAAACTTCTCCTCGAGGATAGTTCACAATCCATCACCTTTTATCCTGCTGAAAAGCCTGGGAGGAGGGACTACTAGTGGCACTGGAGCCAAAGAAGCTGCTAAAGTTGGCACAAAACTTGTTGGGGTGGAAGTTGAGGGAACTTTAGCTGAGTCAGGGTGAGATCTAGCACGGATCTCAGCCCGTCAGGACTGTAAGGGCTGGTCGTCCTCCAGCTTAGAGAATGATGTACGGGGACCCTCACTATTGGTTTTGTGCCTCGGAGTCTCAGATGCATGAGTCTTGACTTAGCCCTAACCTCCCGTTGGAGGTTCTGTTATTCCCTTTTTGGGAGGATTTGCACCCCTTTCCTTTATCACAATACCCCGCGCTCTTTTACGGGGTGGCATGTCTATGTTTGTCCTTGCCATATCTGCAAACCATCATGAAAGAGTTAAAAACAATTCAATCAGATGCACATAAAAATAGTTGCAAATAGATTCGCTGAACTGGTCGGCGAGTGGCCAAATCCCTTTGGCCAGCTAGATCAGGCTTGCCGAAAGGATTGGCTCAAAAATCTCAGAAAATTTGGCATATCGGTGATGGGAAGGCCTTTCAGCGAATCGCCAAAAGGATTCGACGAGCAAGGATTAGCCCACCGAAAGTTACAAAGCAAACATGTATAGGGGCGCACGCAAAGGGTGATGAAGAAGGACTTTCGGTGAGTCACCAAGTGCATTCGGGGACCTCAAGCTTCTCGCCGAATGTTACAGAAGCAAACATCAAATTTAGCATGAAATTAAAGGTGATATGGGGAACTTCGGTGAACTGCCGAGTGGTTCGGCGAGCTCGATCCAGCTCGCCAAATGAAAAGCGCCTAATGTCAACCCATCTTCCTAAATTCAACCCCGCAGCCCCCATAAAAAAAATCAAAACATGCACTTATAAAATTATACCAAGACCCATTACACCCATGCCCCTGGGATTTTCAGACTTCTCTTGGTTTTGCCAAATTTGGCCATTTGACGGCTTTTGCCCCTAAGAATGACGTCAACTGCTCCATCATTGGCTAAATTATGTCATTTGGCACAAATAGGGCTACTTAGAGTCCACCCAACTAGAACCAACAACATGCAAGCACAACCCCATAATTGTTTAACCAATTCTAAGGCAAAAAATCTTGGGAAATCAATGATAAAGGCATTACGGGCAAAAAATTCGAATTAACATAGAGATTCTAGCATACAAACACTATCAGAGAGGCCCAACACACATCACTAAGATAAAATCATTCAAAATGAATACAAAATTGCTAAAATAAGATTCGGGGTTCAGAAAACCAATCTTAGATGCCGATTAAACAAATTGAAATGCTAGGCGGCAAAGAAATCCACTCTAAATAGACAATCAAAGACTCAAATATGATAAAAATGCAAGAAAGATAGAAATTACTTTGCGGGTGTGAGTTTTGGAATGTTCAAAAATGAGGGAAAATGAAAGAGTATGAAAGTTTAAACCTTTGGTCTTTAAAAACCGTCAAGTTCTCGCACATTCAGTGACATTAGTCTTGCTCGCCAACCCACTCGGCGACCCGCTTAGTGGGCACTTACCTCACCTAGTTTTACAGGACCTCCAGTTAATGTAGGGGTCCAAACGGCAGACTAGATCGTGCATGCCGACCTGGTTGGTGATTCGCCAAGTTGCTCCTGGGCTCACCGAGTTTTACAGACTCCAATTCCAAATTGTCTTGAGTCTAACGGTGTTCTAGGTTGGGTTCACAGACCTCTTCGGTGATGCGCCGACTGGGCTCTTAGCTCGCCAACCTGCACTTTTCAAATACTTTCCACACTTTGACCTGCACAATCAACACACAATTATTTCAACTTAAAAATAAAGAAAATAAAATGTTGGGTTGCCTCCCAAACAATGCCTTAGTTAACGTCACGGCATGACGCAAGTCCATACTCAAACCTCATTCTTGGGGTTAGCCATAATATCACTAGGCAAACCCCCTTATTATCTCAGGTTTAAATGAGACGAGATATGACCCATTTGGGTCCCCAACTGCTTAATCGATACTGAATGGGAGGTAACTGTCTGGCTAAGGGTCGACACTTTTTCTTTCATTTCTTACAAAATCTTGTTAGACCACTCAACTTTGTTGAGGATACGAGAAAACATATCCTCCGACTGACCTCCCTCAAAATCCTTTGTTTTTTGGCGATCATGGGGAGGAACATATCTGTCCTTCTCCCCTTCTCTCTCTTTCCAAGTGGGGTTACGGTCCCTCCACTCTTGATCACGATCGTTCCAACCTTCCTCCCTGTTCCAACCTTGGTTACCACACTGTCTCGGGTTGTTTGAATGATAACCATCACCTTGGTAGGCTAGGAAATTCACCTCTTCATTATATAAAGCCCCAAACTTGGCCTCATCTGGATTAACACACCAGACACCCACGTCATTGACACCTCGAGCACCAACTCCCATGACATTTTTGGACAAAATGTCAAGTTGTGTCAAGATCTTGGCCATATTCTGGTCCCTCTCTTGGTTTTTCTCTATCTTCTCTTTGGTTAATTTAAATGTGAGAGGGGAGACCTGGTCTTCACAGGTGTACCATGCCCTATTGATTGTGCTCATGCTATCCAAGAGTTGAGCTGCTATCACATAAATTTGCTGCATCAAACCTCCAGGAGAAACTTGGTCAGCAACACCCTTGTTTACCGAGTGAAGACTCCGGTAAAAATACTGCAGCAAGACGTTGTCAGGCAAGCCATGAGTTGGGCATTAGAGCACCAACTTCTTGATTCGTAGCCAAGTTTCATAAATTGGCTATCCCTCAAAATGCTTGAAGATCTGAATGTTGTCTCGTAGAGTCATCATATTCGAAGGAGGGAAAAATTGCACTTGAAATACGGTGACCAACTCCTCCCACTAAGTGATTGATTCATGTGGTAATTCAGCTAGCCACTTACATGCTTCTCCCATCAAAGAGAACAGGAATAACCTCAACCGGACCGACTCTTGGGATATGTTCTTGAAGGAGAATGGTCCGCAAACATCCACGAAGTTTCTAATATGCTAATGGGGATCCTTATGATCCAAGCCACCGAACAGCCCCTTCAATTACAGGAGCTGCAACACAGTACTTGTGATATGGAACGCCGGGTTCCCTTTGGCCAGAGGCAAGCGAATGGCACCAATTCCACCCATAAGATGGGACTCATTAGCATTACGCTCGTTGACATCATTGAGGTTTTCGATGTCATCTTGGTGGCCTACTTGGCTACCACTGTTGCCTTTCACACTCATACTTCCTGTTTCGAAAAACAAACAAGAAAAACAAAACTAATATTAAGTAAGTTAAACTATGACTAATAAGAACAAAATCCAACTTAACTAAAAAAAATTAAATAACACCACTCCCATGCAGCAGTGCCATTTTGATTTCACGTATCAGGACATTTCATCCAATTCTAACTGTCAACGATCGTTAGTCTGTAATATAACCCAACTAAGTGAGTTGGGGACGAATCCCACAGGGAGTGGTACACGCTTGAGAATCAAGAGCCGAGAATGAATATGTTCAAGTCAATCATAGGTTAAAACATTTACGAATAAAAGCATAATTCTAGTTAAGGGTGACACAAGTGTCAACTAACAGGGGATTTTTTTATTGTAATTATCAACTACAACAAGAACAAATATGACGAAAATAATGATATTGAGACGGGTTCTTGGGATGTTATTGGATTATTGGCTAAGGTAGACAAATGGGTGATTGCAACTGATAGTAAATAGCTGTAAATCAGTGAATAAACTCGACTTTAGTTGGGATAAACTTTCTCTCGTTACGCCGAATCAAGTTGGTTTCTCTCGAACACCAACAAGCATCAATTAAGAACAGCCTACGTTGTAGTCCATTCACTCTCTCGAGCCGAATGTGTGGAAAAGGGTTTAGGATTCACTCTCTCGAGTTGAACCCATCACAATCCAATACCCACAGACCATCAACTCAGTAATCTTTGTTTTAAAACCTCTCTCGAGCAAGCCAAAAAAATATGAAGGTAGAATTGCATTTGCAACTACAACACTTTAAATTAAACCACAATTATTGATTGAAATAAGTTTTAAGCAGCATTTAAACTATCAATTAACAGTACCCATAAGCTAAATCAACCTATAATCACATAATCACACCCCAAGAATTGGGGTTTTAGCTAGACATCATAAAAAGATAGTAATCGTTGTTAAATTATGTTTCCATCAACTAGGTAATATTAATTTCTTCTTTACAACGGTCCAAATTGAAGAATATCAAACACCCACTTCCAAATTCTCAAAAATGGAAAACTTCAATACATCAAAGCTAAGGAAAAGTTTTGTCTCAATACTCACAGTTCAAAACTCAATAATTTCTCTAATGGATGTTCAGAATAAAATTGGATACTAAACATAATTTTTGAAAATGTATTGATAGTCGCAAAAAATATACTGCGAAGGACCATTCGGCGTCGTAAGTCGGGATCGCCGAACCACTCGGCGATCCGTTCTTTGGTGAATTCCCTCGAGTTTTTACTTTGGCCTTCAACATCCTCAAGTTCTGTAACTTTGGGCGATCTAGCAGTGCATCGCGGAACAGTTCGGCGACACGCCGACTGCTCCATTCTATCGCCGACTTGATTTTCTCCTTCAGGGCTTGGCACACTGGAACTTTAGGAAAAACCATAGCCATTCGGCGACTAGCCTAATTGGTTAGGCGATCAACATACCTTATTTTCTTTGTTCTTTCAGAGTCTTTGTTCCCTTTTTGCTCATTAGTGTCTAAGATTTGTTCCTCAATCCAAATACCTGGAAATCAAGGATTTACATCAGTTATTTACACTAAATAAGCATTTGAGGACACTAAATCTATTAGAATTATGCCCTAATTGAGTCCAAATTGTAGACTCATCAAGGACTTAATGGAATGAGTACTTTAGTAAGACTTATTACCTTGGACTCGAACTAAATTGGAGGAAAACAGGATGAGGGTATCTAGTAATTATATCCTCCCCAGCTTCCTAAGTTGCCTCCTCAAAATATTGATTTCTCCATAAAACATTGACTGATGCAACCTCTTTGGTTCTCAACTTGTAAACCTGACAATCAAGAATTTGAATGAGAATCTCCTCATAAGATAGGTTGTTCTTCATACCAAGATTCCTGGTAGGTGCAAAAGTGAAGGATCACTCAAACACTTCTTTAGCATAGAAATGTGAAATAATGGATAGACTGCTGCTAATTCTTGCGGTAGCTCCAACTCATAAGCTACATTATCAATCCTATTTTATATCATCTAAGGACCAATATATGGGGACTGAGCTCCCCTTTGTGATAGCTATTATTGTACGGAAACTCTATAATAGGCAAGTGGTCATCCCAATTTTCATTGAAATTGAATACACATGCTCTTAACATATCCTCTAAGGTTTGAATAGTGTGCTCTGCTTGACCATCTATCTGAGGATGAAAAGTAGTACTAAGGTTTACCTTTGAAACAAAACCTTTCTAAAAATACTTCCACAACTGAACATTAGCCTTTAGTTTCATATTCATAGTGTTTTCATGAGAATAGCCTTTAATTCAACACAACAATACTATCATAGTCATAGACATTTCCTACATAGTCATCTGTAAGGGTAGGGGGAAAATGATCTTACAATAATACCACAATTACACAATGATCATAGGATCTTCACTTTCCAAGTGAATCATAAGCTCATACACAATTCTCATAAAGATGTACAAACCCTAATACTTTACCCTTCAAGGGACATGAATCACAATCAACCAAAACATCAACAATTACTACATAACATGAGACGAATTTCAAGATTCAGTAACTAACTTAATATACACATAATCAATTGACATACTTCTAATATCAATTAGCCCACATCAACAATTCATAGTTTAGCAATATGGGGAAATCATGGGTCCATGGGGAAGTTTAATCATACCTCAACAATACTCCATCAATCCAACCATATTTCATCATAACCAACCATAATAAACCATCAATAAACAATTGAAAACGTTTCGGAAGGAGACCCATGACATAGATTGAAACCCTAGGTTTTTGGGGAAATTGAAATCTTAGAATCAGAGTTTTGAGGGGACTCTATTTGTGGAAACTACCCATAAATGAAAAACCACCATACCTTGATTAAGAATCCCCATGAAATTTGAGGAAGAGCCCTTGAAATCCACAAACCCTAGCTCCAATTGCTCCTTTCTTCTTCCTTGAGTTTTAGAGAAAGAAATATTGAGAGGAAGAGCATTTTTTGTTTGATTTGGGTGTTTGAGTATAATGACTTCTTTTGGTTGAATTTGGACTTAAAATGACTTATATAGTACCCCTAAAAATACCCAAAACGACCTCACTTTAGTTGGACTAAAATAGGAAATGACTTTACTAGCCCTCATTTAATGACCATGCCCAGGTGTCACGAGCCGTGGTCCTGTTCGTGTAGTTGGGGCAGGGGCTTGGCAATTGGTGCCACAAGCTAATAAGCCTAAGTCACCTTCACGAAGGGCTCCACGAGCTGTGGTCAATACCACTAGCCGTGGTCCCTTCCGTGAAGTTGAGGCAGTAGCTAGGCTACTTTGTTCCTCTAGCCACCATGCCTAAGTCATCTTCACGAAGGGCTCTACGAGTCGTGGTCCCTTTCGTGAAGTTCAGGTGGCTAGGATTTTTGGTAGCCATTTTTCCATGGCCAAGAAAGGTTCATGAGCCCCTTCACGATCCGTGGTGAGGACCACGATCCGTGGTCCCACTCGTGAAGGGTGAGGTAGTGTGCTCGAGCTAGGGGCAACCCTAGTCTTTGGCTTTGGCTTTAGCCCTTTACCTTGGTACTTGCCTCTTGGCCTTGACTTTTATAACTCTCATTTCAACCATAAATAGTCTTCTAATATACGGGGAGTCATTTTAGGACTTTTAACACTTACGTTAGGCTCTAGTTTAACCTACTATTTTATTTTGGGGTATTACATTATCTCCCCCTTGGAAAAATTCTTCCTTGAATGACAATTTAGACACCTTATGGAAATAAAGACTCATGACTAGCAGCCCATCATGCATGCAACATAAAAACAATGTACAATTCAAAGGAGGAAACACCAACTCCATCTTAAGACTTAATCAATGCAATCACAAGGAAGTAGGAGCTACATGCACGACCCATTATGCACATAACTCATTATTTCACATAAACATAGGAGGAACTACCTTCTCCAACTCAAACAAGCTCAACACAACTTTAGGGAGCCAATATGTCATTTCATAACAAGCATAACTAAGCATGTTCATCAAATCATCTCATGAAGTGAAATATGCCATCATCGTACTAAAATGCAAATCAACATGAGCAAAATATAAATCATGAAAACTCAACTTATGCTAAAATATGAATTCTCACAAGAACATGCATATCATAAGGGAAAATCATGAAGGACACACATGGCACACATGACTCCCAAAACACCAAACTCTAAAAAACTACTTACCTTAAGCTTGGATAGGGGTAGAAGGAAAAAGATGAGGATAGCGGGACTTCATATCGGCCTCGGCCTCCCACGTAGCACCCTCAACAAAGTGATTCCTCCACAACACTTTTATGTAAGCTACTTCCTTGTTTTTCAACCTCTTAACTTGCCGGTCTAAAATCTCTGCCGAAACCTCTTCGTAAGAAAGACTCTCATCAACTCCCAATCCCTCTAAAGGAATGATGGATACCGGATCACCAATACACTTCTTAAGCATGGAAACATGGAATTCCGAGTGAACCGGAGCCAATTCATTTGGCAAATCTAATTCATTGGCAACTTTCCCAATATGTTTCAAGATTTGATATGGACCCGCATACGGGGGACTAAGTTTCCCCTTCTTAGCAAACCTTATCACACCCTTCATAGGTGAGATTTTCAAGTAGACCCAATCACTAACTTCAAATTCTAGATCCCTTCTTCTAATATTGGCATAAGAGTTTTGCCGACTTTGGGCTGTCTTCAACCTCTCTCTAATAAGTCGAACTTATTCAATGGCCTCATACACTACTTCAGGACCAATTAGAGCAATTTCAGATACTTCAAACCAACCAAATCTACATCTCCTACCATACAATACTTCAAAAGGAGGCATGTCAATACTTGAATGGTAACTATTACTGTAGGCAAACTCTATCAGTGTAAGATGGTCATCCCAATTACCCTTGAACTCTATCACACATGCCCTCAACAGGTCTTCTAAGGTTTGAATGGTACGTTCCTCTTGACCATCCATTTGATAATGAAGAGAGGTACTAAGCTTAACATTGGTACTTAACCCTTATCGAATTTCCCTCCAAAAGTGTGAAGTAAATTGAGTACTCCAATCCGAAATACTAGATAAAGGAACCTCATGCAACTTCACTATCTCCTTGATGTATAATTTGGCATAGCCTTCCATCGAAAATGAAACCTTGATGGGAATAAAGTGGGCATATATTTTCATTCTATCAATGATGATCCAAATAGAATCATGTTGCCTTCGAGTACGAGGCAAACCTACAACAAAGTTCATATTCACATTCTCCCACTTCCAAGTGGGAATATCTATATTTTGGGACAAACCTCCGGGTCTTTGGTGTTCGGCTTTAACTTGTTAACAATTCGGACACTTAGCCACAAAACCCGCTATATCCTTGTTCATACCATTCCACGAATAGACTTCCTGTAGATCACGGTACATCTTGGTGGCTCCCGGATGAATAGAATACCGCAAAGCCTGAGTTTCTTCTAGAATTTTCTCTCTCAAGCCATCAACATTTGGAACACATAATCAACCCTGGTACCTAAGCGCCCAATCAAAACAACGCTATCAACGACACTTCATCCAATACTAAGTGTCAACGATCGTTAAGTAGTAATATAACCCAACTAAGTGAGTTGGGGTCGAATCCTAAGGGATTGTTTTGTAATTGAGAATTAATAGGCAAGTAAGAGTATGCTCAAGTCAATCATAGCTAAAAAATGTAAGAATAAAAGCATGGTTCAAGTTACGGGTGACACAAGTGTCAAATATCGGGGGTGTTTATTTCAACTATCAGCTACGACAACAAACAATACAAAAATAGCAAATATGCAGATGGGATTCTTGGGATGTAAATGAATTATGGCTAAGGTAGACAATCGGGTAATTGCAATTAATAGAGAATAGTTGTAAATCAGTGAATAAGATAGACTTTCGTGGGGTTAAACTTTCTCTCGAACAATTTACCCCGAATCAAATTGATTTCTCTCGAACACCAATAAGATGCAATTGAGTACAACCTTCACTTTAGTCCATTCACTTTCTCGAGTAAAATGTATGGAAAAGTTTTTAGGATTCACTCTCTCGAGTTGAACCCACGACAACCCAATACCCACACACTATCAAATCAGTAATCTTGGTTTTAAAACCTCTCTCTTGAGCAACCCAAAAACACAAAGGTAGAGGTGCATTTGCAACTACAACCCTTTAGATTAAGCCACAATTACTTAATGAAATCACTTTTAAATAGCAGTTACACTATCAATTGACAATACACAACAGCTAAATCAATCGATAATCACATAATCACACCCCAAGAATTGAGTTTTAGTTAGACATCATAAAAAGGTAAAAATCGTTACCAAATTGTGTTTCCATCAACTGGGTAAGATTATATAGTATTTACAAAGGTCTAAGATGAAGAATCTTCAACAGCCACTTCCAATTTCTCAGAAATAGAAATCTTCAAATCTTCAAAGCTAAGGAAATATTGTCTTCAAAAACTCCGTTATAAGCTCTAAACTTGAAAACTGAACAATAATAAAAATTATTGAATGCTAGATACTAAAACTGATACTGATATTGATATTGATAATAAACTAAAAATTTAAACAAGTATTTATAGTGGCCAAAAATATGTTGCGAAGGACCATTCGTCGCAATAATTTGGTATCGCCTATCCACTCAGCGATCCACCCTTTGGTCAATTGCATCACCTTTCTCCTTTGGCTTTCAACAACTTCAAGTTCTGTAACTTTGGGTGATATGGCATTGCATCGTGGAACCGTTCGGTGACTCGACGACTGCTCCTTTCTCTCGCCGACTTGATTTTCTCCTTCAGGGCTTGGCACACTACAACATTAGGCGAGACATTGGCCATTCAGCGAGTTGCCTAATGGGTTAGGTGATCCTCATGCCTTCTTTTCTTAGTTTTTTAAGCTACCTTATTCCTTTTTGCTCAATAGTGTCCATGCTTTGTTCCTCAATCCAAATACCTGAAAATCAAGGATTTACATCAGTTATTGGAACAAAATATGCATTTGAGGACACTAAATCTATTAAAATGAAGCCCTAAATGAGTCCAAATCGTGGACTCATCCAGATCCCCAACTTAAACTTTTGCCTGTCCTCTAGTAAAACACAAGTTCAGCAGTTCAAAAAGGATGCCTCAAACAGTGATACACAAGACTCAATCATGAATGCACACAAGAAGACTTATCTTACTCATGCAAAGATCAATTGTGCACTCAAAAATTCAAGTTGTGACTCGCCATTGTCAAAGAATTTCAAGCTCACAATACTTGTTTCAAATGCAACGCTCACACTCACAAAGATGAACACAATGCATGATTTCACCCATAGGTTTTCCCATATTTTCCAATCAACACTTGCTTCAGCTCACTCAGGATCAAAAAGGTCTTTTCAAGGCTTGTAACGGGGCTGAGTGCAAAGTTATGGTCATTTAGGCTCAATGGTTGTAATCCTCATGAAATATGGTGTGAACAACACTTCCTTTCCTTTTCTTTATCACTTTCATTCGTTCTCACAAGTCATCCCATTATTCACTTTCCATGGATTGTTGGGAACCCCCTTCATTTTTTTTTGTATGGAGGGGTTCCATTTTTCTCAAAACCATGAATCAAAAGGAGACTTCTTTGCACTTCTTGATTCACCTTTTCTTTTCAGCACACCCCCAACTTAGACTTTTGGCCTAAGTTGGCTATCAAACAAACTACTAATCATGTGGATTATAGGTGGATCAACAAAGGTCACAATTTTATCAAGTTTCTTCCAAGAAAAGGTTAAGGCTCAAAGGGTGCTCAAGCGGGGTTCACACACTCACAAGCTAGGCCACAAAAGAGGTATAATATCAATTTGTTTCACACTTTTCAAAGTTTCCTAATATCATATCAAGAGATTGCATCACTTAGTCAACCGGACAAACGGGGCAAATTCTAGGTGTCACCACACATGGTTCACTGTAAGCTCATCACACAAGGCATTGACAACAATGTCAAACAAGACTCCACACTTTCGCTAGTGTGCATTGTTCATCACAAAAGACTGAATTCGATACTTGGCTAATCACAACAAGATGCAAAGAGTTCACATATTGTCTATGCAATTTCATTTGGCCTCATCGTAGCCACACATTAATTTTTGTTCGATTATGAGCACTATTCAAGTCATCGGTATTGATCAAGACCAAGACTCAAATTCACAAAAGAATAGCCACATTCAACAGAAATAAAAGGTGGCACAATTTTTTCAGAAGGGTCCAAAAATTATTTATCATTTAAAACAAGGAGCCACAAGCTCAATCATCCACAAATCAGTGTAACACATAATTATAGCTCAAAACCCAATATATAAACAAAACAAGAGAGTCACAAAAGGCCACAAAAGGTAGGCCTCACCCCACCACAAATAAAGTCATTTGTTTTCAAATGAAAACAAAATAAAATCTCCAAAAGTCAGAATAAAGAGAGATAGAGAGGGAGGTAAAGAGGTATCATGTCTACACAGTCGCTCCATCTGTCTGGGTATCAGTGCCAAGTACATCACTCTAGTCACCGGCCTCAGTACCCAGAGTCACCTCAGAAGGAACAACTCCACTAGATCCACCCATAGATGCCTCTGTCAGCGATATCTGGATCACTAACTGCACGATCGTGCCCTTAAAATTTGGCAAGTCTCTATATATGGTCTCCTCCCTGATCTGTATCAGCTCTTCATCGGTCTCGGCATCTGACTCATCAATGGCTGCCTCATCCCTATGCACATCTCCGGTGGTAGCCAGAGGAATCTCTGAAGTCTCAGGAGCGTCAAAATCATCTGCAGCCTCCAGTAATGAAGTGAACTCTGTAGACTTTAGATAGTCTACATCCTTCCTCAAATTAGCTACCTCATCTTTCAAAGTCGTAACCTAGAAGATCTCCCTCTGCCTGCTCTCACAAGCCTCAAATATCATGGTGAGAGTGTCAATAAAAGTCTGGAGGCGGTCTAGTGCAGTCAAAATATCACTCACAATCATCCATGGGATGGATCTCTCTAACCGGGTTGCCCTCACATCAACTTAATGGGCCAGATGCCCCATCTTTAGTATCATCGCCTGAGTAATCTTGGTCTGCTAGGAAGAAATGGATATGCCTGGAGCCTGTGAAGAGGAGAAAGGGGAAAAAATACCTGAAAGCCCGGAGGCCGAAGTAAGCAAAGATGCCTCTGTAGGTATCAAATCTACATCTACCTCTGGGGATGTGTCCACTAGAACTGCCCTCCTCCTGTCAGCCTCCTCTCTAGTATGCTCAGCCTCAATACGCCGGATATCAGTGAAGGAGGATGGGGTAACCTCAAAATCTCTCGCAGCATCCCGGAATACTCCAGCACGCCGGTACAGCTCTGAGATCAGTACTCGGAATGGCAAAGAAGTCTGCCTCTGCTTGGCCCTCATGGCTATCTCCTGCTCAATTATAAGTCCTAGGTCAATGCACCTTTTGGATATAATAGACCCAAGGGATGCCGCCTTAGGATGGCGGAAGAGAGACTCATTTTGGGATGGCGTAATGGTGTTGCTGATAAAGCCAAACCAGAATCGGGCAATAATACGCAGGTTTCTCTTCTCAATGGGAACTCCTACCTCGATCCACCTCGGGGTGGTATTTGAAATCAGAGCTGCCAGCCAGCCCTTTAACTCATGTAGTGACTGAGGGATAGGGAATCCCTCGTAGGGACTAAAAGAATGCAGAACTCTGTCCAAAACAGTGATGATATACTCACTGCTACACCCGACTTCTTTACCTCGGACCATGACCCACTTAATCGGTCTGAACTCGATTGCCTTCTTCTTGCTCTTTATGACCAAGTCACTGTATTCTTTGTAGAATTACCGAACCCATAAAAGAATATAAGGGCCTCGGGGACAGGTGAACTGCTCGAATCTGTAGAATTGGAGGGTGTCTCTCACATCTGAGTACTTGCCCTCTAGGACATCTGTCGGTAGAAACTTCTCCTCGAGGATGGTTTGCAAACCATAAACATTAAATCTGTTCAAAAACCTGGGAGGAGGCACGACTGGTGGCATAGGAGCTGCATGAGGTGCTAGAGTTGGAACTGAGTCTACTGGTGTGGGAGCTAGAGGAAATCTGACTGAGTCAGGGCGAGATCTAGCTCAGATCTCAGTCCGCCGGGACTGTAGGGGCTGGTCATCCTCAGGCTCAGAGATGGAAGCCTGGGAGCCAATAGTCACCCTATCAGATATGGGCCTCTTGCCCTTGCCTTTGTCGCCCGGTGAAAGCTCTTGCCTTTGTCACCCGGTGAAAGCTCTTGCCTTCCCTTCTTTGGAGGATTTGACCCCCTTTCATTAATAGTTATACCACATGCTCTTTTTCGGGGTGGCATGTCTATGTTTGTTCGTACCATGTCTGCAAAACATCGATAAAAAAGTTAAAAAATTTCCAATCAAAACACAGAAAAATAATTGTAGATAGACTCGCCAAATCACTTTTGCGAGATAGATAAGGCTCTCCAAAAGTATTGGCACAAAATTTTCAAAAATATTTGACAAGTCGGCAATGGGAAGGCCTGTTGGCAAATCGCCGACATCCTTCGGCAAACAAGGATTAGCCCATCGAAAGTTACAGTGCAATTTTGGTTCGGGGGTGCAGACAAAGGGCGATTAAGAAGAATTTCGACGGGTCGCCAACTGCCTTCGGTGACCTCAAGATTCTCGCCGAAAGTTACAGAACAAAACTACTCATTTAGAAAAATTAAAGGCGAAATGGGGATCTTCGGTGAACCGGCGAGTGGTTCGGCGAGCTCGACACAGCTCGCCAAATGACCCAACGTGCCTCCTTTTAGCCCAATATCTCGAATTCAATCACGCAACCCCCAAAAACAAAATCAAAGCATGCACTGGTCAAATTAAAGCAAGACCCATTACACCCATTACCCTGGGACACTCAGACTTCTCCTGGTTTTGCCAAATTTGGCCATTTGACAACTTTTGCCCTTAAGAATGATGTCACCCGCTCTATCATTGGGAAAATTACATCATTTGGCACAACTACAGGTTACTTAGACTTCACCTGACCAGACCCAATAGCATGCAAGCAAAACCCCACAAGATTTAATTTATTTTAAGGAAAAAATTACAGTATTTCAACATTCAAAACACTATGGGCAAGATTATCAAATTAAAACAGGCAATAAAACATTATAATCCTATAAAAGAGAACCATCACACTTCAATAAGATAAAATTATGGCAAATGAGTACAAAATGCTAAAAGTAAACTCGAGATTCAGCAAACCAACCTTAAATACCGATTAAATTGATAGTGAAATGATAGGCGGCAATATAATCCCAATGCGAGCACAAATCAATGACTAAAATACTCTAACAATGCAAAAAAATGGAAATTAAAGTGCATGTGTGAGTTTGGGACGTTCAGAAGTGAGGGAAAGCGAAAGAGTTAGAAGTTTGAACATTTAGCCTTCTAAGAAACCATCCAGTTCTCGCCCATTCGGCAATATTAGTCGTGCTCTCTGACCTACTCGGTGACTCACCGACCAACTCGGTGACTCGCCGAGTGGTCACTTATCTCGCTGACTTTTACAGGACCTCCAGTAAATCTGGGGGTCCAAACGGCGGACTAGATCGTGCTCACCGACATGGTCGGCAATTCGCCAATAATTTCCTGGGCTCACCGAGTTTTACAGACTCTAATTTAAAGTTGACTTGAGTCCAACGACGATCTAGGTCGGGGTCGTCGACCTCTTCGGCGACATGCCGATTGGACCTTTAACTCGCAAACCTGCACTTTTCAACCATTTTCCACACTTTGACATGCACATTCAACACACCATTATTACCAAAACAAAAACTAAAGTTATAAAACCTTGGGTTGCCTCCCAAGAAGTGCCTTAGCTAACGTTGTGGCACGACGCAAGTCCCCACTTAAGTTCCATTAGTGAGGTTTGCCCCATTTTCATAAGCCCACCCCTCTTTTTGCTCTGGGTATAATGAAGACAACACTTGGTGCATTTGGGACCCCAATAGCTGAATGAACATAGAATGAGAGGTCCTCATCTGGTTCAGCATTAGGATATTCTATCTTATATCTTCAGACACTTTATCATGTTCTTCGACTTTGTGTAGAATGAGTAAGAGGACCTCTTCAATATTAGGCCCTCTTGCTTCTTCATCTTTCAATGCTCGTGAGGGGGGATGTACCTGTCCATCTTTTTGGACAGTACCTCTAAGTACTAGACCTTTTGGGCCAAGATATCCAGTTGACCCAACAATGTGGCCAAGTGTCGGTCATGGTCAGTCTCCTTGTTGGTTTTGGACAAATAATTAAGGAGTTGGGTTGCGGTCTCATAGAGGTGTCGCATCAAGCAGCCCGAAGAGTGTTGGTCAGCCATTATTCTATTTTCAGGGCTAAGACCCAGGTAGAAACATTCCAGAAGTACTTCTTCTAGAATCTCATGAGTTGGGCATTGCTGCAATAGGATTTTAAACCTTTGCCACAACTCATATATGGACTCAATCGGTTAAAATTTAGGATGTTTTCCCTAAACATCATCAATCTCGAAGGAGGGTGATCCATTGGGTCAATGTTGCTACCAAATATGCTCCAAGTCTCGACTCAAAACAGCAACACACAAACCAAAACTAAAATTTAAGTAAGTATCACTATGACTAACATGAACAAAATTCAACTTATCTAAACAATTGCAAATAACACCAGTCCTCCGCATCGGCGCCATTTTGATCGAAATAACTCTATCAAAGACACTTCATCCAATACTTAGTGTCAGTAATCGTTAAGTAGTAATATCACCCAACTAAGTTGGGGTCGAGTCCCAAGGGAGTGGTTTGTAATTAAGAATTAATAGGCAAGTAAGAGTATGCTCAAGTCAATCATAGCTAAGAACATTTACGAATAAAAGCATGGTTAAAGTTAGGGGTGATACAAGTGTCAAATATCAGGGGGGTTTGTTTCAACTATCATCTACAACAACAAATAATACGAAAATAACAAGTATGGAGATGGGATTCTTGGGATGTGATTGGCTTACAGGATAAGGTAGACAACCGGGTCATTGCAATTAATAGTGAATAGCTATAAATCAGTGAATAAGCTAGACTTTAGTTGGGATAAACTTTCTCTCGAACAATTTACGCCTAATCAAATTGGTTTTTCTCGAACACCAATAAGCAGCAATTAAGCACAACCTTCGCTTTAGTCCATTCACTCTATCAGGCTGAATGAATCGAAAAGGGTTTAGGATTCACTCTCTCGAGATGAACCCATGAGAACCCAGTACCCACAGACCGTCAAATCAGTAATCTTGGTTTTAAAACATCTCTCTCAAGCAAGACAAGAACACGAAGGTAGAGTTGCATTTGCAACTACAACCCTTTAGATTAAGCCATACTTTCTGAATGAATTCACTTTTAAATATTATTTACACTATAAATTGACAATACCCAGCAGCTAAATCAACTCATAATCACATAACCACACCCCACGAATTAGGGTTTTAGCTAGACATCATAAAAAGGTAAAAATCGTTACCAAATTGTATTTCCATCAACTGGTAAGATTGATATAGTCTTTACAAAGGTCTAAGATAAAGAATCTTCAACACCCACTTCCGATTTCTCAGAAATAGACAGCTTCAAATCTTCAAAGCTAAGGAAATATTGTCTTGAAAAGCTCCGTTCTAAACTCTAAACTTGAAACTGAACAATAATGAAAACTATTGAATGCTGATACTAAAATTGATACTGATATTGATATTAAACTAAAAATTTAAACAAGTATTTATAGTCTCCAAGAATGTGCTGCAAAGGACCATTCGGTGCAATAAGTTGGGATTGCCGATCCACTCGGCAATCTGCCCTTTAGTCAATTTCATCGACTTTCTTCTTTGGCCTTCAGCACCTTCAAGTTCTGTAACTTTGGGCGATATGGAACTACATCGCGGAATCGTTAGGTGACTTACCGACTGCCTCTTTCTCTCGCCGAATTGATTTTCTCCTTCAGGGCTTGGCACACTGGAACTTTAGGCGAGACATTGGCCATTCGGCAGCTCGCCCAATGGGTTAGGTGATCCTTAGGCCTTCTTTTCTTTGTTCTTTAAGTTGACTTATTCCTTTTTGCTCAATAGTGTCAATGCTTTGTTCCTTAATCAAAATACTTGAAAATCAAGGATTTACATCAGTTATTGGCACAAAATATGCATTTGAGGACACTAAATCTATTATAATGAAGCCCTAAATGAGTCCAAATCGTGGACTCATCAGGACCCCATCTCCCCTTTCGAAGAAAGCCTCAATAGATTTGCTGAGTACCAATTCTTTCAGCTCCATTAATACGGGATCAAGATCTTTCTTGGACCTCACGTCCATTAAAAAGGATGATTCGAAAGCATTATGAACCATGACTCCACCCTTGGTGGAACCCCTAGTTGGACACCTAACTGAGCCAACCTATGCACATCACGAACTAACTTCTTCTTTTCATCCTCTACATGGGCCACACTACCCATGGACAATCGACTTAGGGCATCCGCAACTACATTGTCCTTGTCGGGGTGGTAAGGACACTCATTTCATAATCCTTTAAAAGTTCTAACCACCTTCTTTGTTGGATAAGGACACATCCCAAACCTACTCGACAAGCGTCATAATACACTACAAAAATTTATCACAAGCCTCCGACCACAAAAATTTAGCTTTCTTTTGAGTCAAGGCCGTTAACAGAGAAACAATGGAGGAAAAACTCTCAACAAACCTACTGTAGTAACCGGCCAAACCCAAAAAGCTTCTAATATCGGTATGCATTAGAGGCCTAGGCCAACCCTTGACCGCATCTGTCTTCTTAGGATCTACCTCAATACCCTTGCTTGACACAATATGACCAAGGAAGGCTATGGACCTTAGCCAAAACTCACACTTACTAAACTTTGCATACAATTGGTGGTCTTTAAGGACTTGCAATACAATCCTCAAATGTTTCATGTGTTCATTTTCACTCCTTGAATAGATCAAAACATCATCAATAAACACTATCATGAGCATATCAAGGTAGTTTCTAAACACCCTATTCATTAGGTCCATGAATGTCGTCGGGTCATTTGTCAATATAAACGATATAACCTGAAATTCATAGTGACCGTTCCGGGTTCTAAAGGCCGTCTTGGGAATGTAAACCCCTCTTACCCTTAGTTGATGGTAACCTGAATGAAGATCTATTTTGGAGAAATAGCTAGCCCCTTAAAGTTAATCAAACAAATCGTCAATTCTAGGAAGAGGATACTTATTCTTTATATTCACCGTGTTTAATGGGAGTTAATCAATAAACATCCTAAGGGACCCATCCTTCTTTCTAATAAATAATACCGGAGCACCCCATGGAGAGATACTCTGTTGAATGAAGCCTTTGTCTAACAAATCCTTTAGTTGTTCATTCAATTCCTTCAACTCGGAAGGAGCCATTCTATATTGAGGAATGGATATAGGGTGCGTATCCGGCATGAGATCAATGCCAAAATCTATTTCCCGTTCAGGAGGAATGCTGGGAAAGCCATCGGAAAAGACTTTCGAAAACTCACTCACCATGGGGACCGACTCTAAGGAAGGGGTTTCAGACTCAACATCCTTAACCCTAACAATATGGTAGATACACCCCTTGGAGATCATTTTCCTAGCTTTGAGACAAGAAACAAATTGACCTCTAGGGATAGAATTTCCCCCTTCAACTCTAAAGTAGACTCATTTGCAAATTGAAACTTTACTACTCGAGTCCTACAATCAGTAGAGGCATATAAAGCATGCAACCAATCCATACCCAAAAGCACATCATAATCCAACATGTCTAACTCTACCAAATCCACCAAGGTAACTTTATGAGACAAAGAAATAGGACAACTCCTATAGACTCTTTTTGCCACTACCGAGTCACCAATCGGGGTAGAAACTGAAAAAGGTTCTTCTAACACATCGGGGAGTATTTCAAATTTCATAGTTACAAAAGGGGTAACAAAAGACAACGTGGCACCGGAGTCTAACAATGCATATACATCAATGGAAAAGACTTGTAACATACCGGTCACAACATCTGAGAAGCTTTCTTGGTCACCTCGGGATTGAAGAGCATAAAAGCGGTTTTTCTTGGGAGCATCAGAATTTGAACCACTAGGAGGGACTTTCTTGCCCTCTCTCTCTTGAACCTTTAGCATGGGACAATCTCTCATTACATGTCCGCTCTTCCCACATTTATAGCAATCATCTGTGCCAACTAGGCACTTACCACCATGCTTCTTACCACATTTTGCATAATTAGGCCTATCAACATAAGAACCACCACTATCACCTCCGTGTGGCTTAAGGTTAGACACCCTATCTTTGTTGACCCTTTGAGCACTAGAGGAGCCTTGTTTGGAAAAACTTCTCTTGAACCTTGGTCTACCTTGACCCTCAAATTTACACTGGGAAGAATTCCCATCATCGGTCCTTGCCTTCTTTAATTCCCTTTTCACTTGGTTGAGCCTTTGTTCCTCAATTTGTTCGGCATGAACCATAAGACGTGAAATATTCATACTTGGGATGAGCATTGTCGAACGACAGTCATTGACTACTAAGTCAGATATCCTCATAACAAATTTGTTAATCTTGGCCCTACAGTCCCCTACTAAGGGTGAAGAATACTTATACAATTGGTCGAATTTAAGGGCATACTCTTTCACACTGAAACGCCCTTGTCTAAGATTTATGAACTCTTACATCTTTCGTTCCCTCAACTCTAGGGGAAAGAACCTATCAAGGAAGACCCACTTGAACAATTCCCAATCTACCGGACCCGCCCCTATGGGTCTCTCACCTTTCCATTTATCATACCAAACTTGAGCCACATCCTTCATTTGGTATGTGGCTGGTTCTGCCTTCTCTTGGGAAGACACCCCCATAACATCAAGTACTTTAAACACTTTATCAATAAGCCCTTGTGGGTCCTCCTCCACTTTGGAGCCATAGAACATAAGAGGATTCATTCTAGTGAAATCCCTTATCCTTGAAGCGGTTGTACTCACATTGGGGTTCACATGAGTCCTGGCATCCCTATTGACTTGTGCCGTCATGGATTGAGTCAATACTTCGAGAGCCAACCTTATTTCCACATTTGTCATAACCCCCACATCAATAGGAGCTTGATGAACTTGAGGCTCTTGAGGACCTTGGGGAGGAACTTCTTCATTCACCATCTCCTCTTCCATCCTTCTTCCATTAGCCCTTCTTTTATTCATATCATATAGACACAAGAGAAGGGTTAGGAAAAGGACTTTATAGAGTTAAAAACTCTAAGGCACGACTAAAGAGTAATGAAAGAAGTGAAACTTCCTAAGCATCTTATAGCCTCTCATTCACAAGTGTGGTGCGCTTCACACTCATGAACAAGACTCAACCAGACGTGGTTCATGAAACATCTTCCTAGAATCATTCTAAACCTTGTTCTCTAATTACAAAGTTTGTCACGACCCAGGAGTACGCCTAGACGTAACACAGCGTACTTGACCCCGAAGGGGTCTCATACAAGCCCTTAGTATAATCATAAACATAAGACATAGAAATGATGCGGAATTTAAAACTTTTACAATCGACTTCTTTCATTTAATATCAAAAGTAGGAGTCTAGACATCATTTCAATGAACCATCTACTTCAATAGAATATCAAATAAGGGTCACAACCCTTTACAACATAGTCTCTCAAAGAAAAGTAAGATAGAAACCAAAACGAATAAGTCTTGTCCTCGAACCAAGAGGACTCACCGAGTGTGGAGAATAGTTGATCCAAGTTCTACTTGAAAAAAGAAGTATACCACAATGGCTGGAACCTACACTTAACAAAATGTAGAAAATATGGGTTCGCACAAATAATGTACTAAGTATGGAAGCCATGCATAGAAAATCCTTAAACCATGCATCAAAGGGGAATTTAGTTGAAATCATGCATTTATAAAGTTTCAAATCCATCATGCACATTTGTGCAGGAAACATAAGTCAAACCATATCATAAGCAACCCCAAAGCTATACTACTGCAATACAAAGGCAAGATCCCATAACCCTACCGAATGCTAAGTACCACTTTTAGGTCACCAACATCATACATATCTTACCTTGACCTCATCATTAGCCAACATTCATAAACAAGGAAACATTCATGTTCATAACTTATAATAAATGAAGTCACCATAAGTAACAATCCATATCATACATACATAATTCACATATTGTCATAACATAAGGAAACCACCCTATAACCCCTTTCCAAATCCCACTTGTGCAATGTATAAGTGAAGTCTCGTACCCCCACTCACACTAAGTAGAACTTCTTGAGAAGTCTGAGGTGTACTTCATATTCTTGTCATATTCATATTCTTATCATATAGGGAAATATAGTCCTAACCGACATAGACCATCTGAGCTACATGGAATCCGATGTCTTACCCTCACACCGGAAAGAGGTGTCCTACTTGCCTATGGTAGAACTCATATATTAGCTTTTAGGTGGATCCACTAGCTAAAGTCCTATATGGGCACATAGTTATGGGATAAGGAGATTGCTACTAGAAACCTGGACTTTCAAACGTAAAGGGTTTCCATCTCGTGAGATAACTTACTTTGGGAAGCCAAACTTTCTAATGTAAAAGCTTCCATCTCAATTTTATATCCACTCGGTGCTAAGCATAATTACCTTTACAATTCATGTTAACTTACATGGGTTCATGTTCATAAAATAATGCACTAGGCATTCAAACCAACATGGTATCATAATAGCTCATGGATTCATTAGGTGAGAATGTCCTTTCAACCTTAGAATCATCAATATGTGAGTAAACCCTTCACATCATATTCCTAGTGTGTTCATGAGAATAGCATTTCATTCAACACAACAATACTATCATAGTCATAGACATTTCATAGATAGTCATGTGTAAGGGTAGGGGGAAAATGATGTTACAACAATACCACATTTACACAATGATCATTGGATCTTCACTTTCTAAGTGAATCATAAGCTAATACACAATTCTCATAAAGATGTACAAACCCTCATACTTTGCCCTTCAAGGGCCATGAATCACAATCAAACCAGACATCAACAATTACTACAAAACATAAGAGGAATTTCATGATTCAATAAGTAAATTAGCATACACATAATCAATTGACATACTTCTAATATCAATCAACCCACATCAACAATTCATAATTTAGCAATATGGGGAAATCATGGGTCCATGGGGAAGTTTCATCCTAACTCAACAATACTCCATCAATCCAACCATAATTCATCATAACTAACCATAATCAACCATAAATAAACAATTGAAACCTTTGGGAAGTAGACCCATGACATAGATTGAAACCCTAGGTTTTTGGGGAAATAGAAATCTTAAAAACCAAGTTTTTAGGGGACTCTATGGGTGGAAACTACCCATAGATGTAAAACCACCATACCTTGATTAAGAATCTCCAAGAAACTTGAGGAAGAACCCTTGAAATCCACAAACACTAGCTTCAATTGCTCATTTCTTTTTTGTTGAGTTTTAGAGAGAGAAATATTGAGAGCAAGATAATTTTTTGTTTGATTTGGGTGTTTGAGTATAATGACTTGTTTTGGGTCAATTTGTAGTTAAAATGACTTATATAGTACCCCTAAAAATACCCAAAACGACCTCATTTTAGTTGGACTTAAATAGGAAATGACTTAACTAGCCCTCATTTAATGACCACGCCCAGGTATCACGAGCCATCTTCACGAGCCATGGTGTGGACCACGACCCGTGGTCCTGCTCATGAAGTTGGGGCAGGGGCTTGGCAATTGGTGCCACAAGCTTACAAGCCTAAGTCACCTTCACACATATTCTGGTAGAGCCTATAGGAGCTGAGGGGGTTACTGAGCCTATAGAGGAGACAACCCAGACAACTTCAGGCGTGTTGCCTCCACCAGCACCGTCTTCAGTAGGTGTAGGTACATTTGTCTCTTAGCCTGTCATATTCTTTGAGAGACTGGTAACGAAACAGAGGTAGACCAGTTCAATACTAGATCAGGTAGTTGAAACTTACCACAGGTTTTCCAAAGGCTGGTATAGAGTGCGAAGAAGCGACTACGAAATGAACTATGACAAGAGGTTTATGTGTTGAAAAATCGGATGGGCAACTTAGAGTCTCACTGGAATAGCCAAAGGAATGCTTTGGGTTACGTAGATGGTGTTTCTTTGCAGTCACAAATGGCTGCATTAAAAGGTAATTTTTCAAAATTGGCGGATAAGTCAGTTGTTTTTGCCTCACCAGCTTGTACCAGATTCACTGATGAATCAGTTAAGCATGCCTCCGGTCACTCTGCCAGTTGGGGATATTTTACTTGACCTTGAAAGGCCCGAGACAGGAAAGAGAAAGGAGAATAAAAACACTCCTAACACTTAACTCCCTGATGAAACTCCTAGGGAAGAGAGTCAGAAACTGAAGAACGCTAAGAGGGACTCCAAGCAGGCTGCTAGAAAGAAGGAAGCTTTGGAGCAGCAACATGATTCAATGATGTATAGAGCCTCAGCTAGTAGGCCCCATACTCCTGTGGACATTTGTAACACTTTGATCTTTGAAAGACCTAATTTTAGAAAGAACTAAAGTGGAAAGAGTTAATTTGAGGATTTTGCAAGTTAGTCTAAAATTATGAGTTTTGGGTCAACTTCAAACGACCATAAGTTCCAGCATAGGATGAGTCAGGTGGCTCTATGGTATCAAACGAAAGATCTCTAAGTCCTCTATCTGATGCAACCGAGTTTGCTAAATTATGAATTTGTGATGAGGGAGATATGCCCGTTGGAGTGCAACATGTCAAGTTAAGGACTCGAACCTTGACAAGCTTAAATATATAAACAACCCAAAACCTTAATTTATCTACTCTATCGAGCTAGACTGGTAGAATCGAGTTTAGGATTCACTCTCTCGAGCTGAACCCACATTAAACCAATAAATTAAGGTTCTAAAACCTCTTTCTCGGGCAAGACCAGAACACTAAGTTAGAATTGTATTTCAACTACAATTCATAGAATAATACACAACTATCAATTAAATCCACTTCAATTAAGCATCTAAATCAGTAAACAACAATACCCATAGGCTAATTAAGTCAATAATCACATGATCACACCCCAAGAATTGGAGTTTTAGCTACACATCATAAAAAGGAATAATCAATTACCAACTATGTTACCGATGAGCTGGGTAATGGTTCTAAGTGTCTATAATGCTTCAAATCAAATTAATTCAAAAATCCAATTGCAATCTACCTGAAAAACTCATTCAACAAGGTTCTACAATGGAGAAAAATACTCAGGAATACTATGAACTCTCAATAAATCTTTCCAAAGACTCGAAATCATTAAAAGATCTTTTGAAATTTAATTTGTAGTTTCCCAACTTTAGGCGTGCAGGACCATTAGGCGTGGTAAGTCGAGCGTCGCCGACCAAGTCGACGATGTGCCATTTGGATCACTCCATAACCGGTTTTCTTTGGCTCTTCATTATCGGGGTTCTGTAACTTTAGTCGATCAAGGTTGTTGTCGCCAAGTCATTCTACAGTCCGCTGACTGTCCATTTCCATTCCCAAGTAGGTTCTTCCATAGGGCTAGTATGCTGAAACATTAGGTGAGCGAAAGAGCCACTTTGTAGCTCGCTGAGTGGTCTTGGCGATCACTAGGATTGCCTTCCTTCAACTTCTTCAGCTTTTTCGCTCCTTTATGCCCGATAATCTCCTTGCCTTGCTCCTTAGTCATCATTTCAGAAAATCAGCACTTTAACATCAGTTTAGAGCATAAATTAGGCATTGAGGACCCTTATACAGTGTAAACAAATCCACAAATGAGTGAAAATCTCAGACTCATCAAAACCCCCAACTTAAAATTTTGCTTGTCCTCAAGTAAAACTCAAGACCAATTAGTTCAACGAGGATGTCTACAAATAGTACTACTCAAGACTCAACACAAATGCACACAAGAGGTTCGAACTACACATACAATGTTCAATTGTGACCTCTAAGTTTCAAATTGTAACTCACCATTATCAAATAGACTCAAGCTCTTAATGTTTGCTTCAAATGCTAGTTCAAGATCAACAAAATCATTCAAATGCCCTCACAACAAGGATGATTCTAAGCTTACAAATAATTCAACAACAAAGTAAGATTTCAGAATCAAATACAATTGTCATGCTCACAAAGATGAACACATGCATGACTCAACCCATAGGCTTGCCCTTATTTTCAATCAACATTCTTTTCAACTCACTCAAGATCATAAAGGTGTTTTCAAGGCATGTAATGGGGCTGACTGTAAAGGTATAATTATTTTGGCTTAATGGCTTCTACGTTGATGAAGTATGGCCTGGAAATCACCTTTTCTCTTTCACATTCAAGCATGTTCACAATTCCCTCTCTTATTTCATTTAAGAAAAACTCATTGGATATCCCATTTATTTTAATCCTTTCACACACTTTATTTCACAACTTTTTCTCTTTTTTAGTATTTTTCCATTTCCCCCTTTTTCTTTTCTTTCTTTTCTTTCTTTTTTTGTACATGGAGGGGTTCCATTTTTTTCAAAATAACCCATCAACATGGGGAATTTTTCACACTTCTTGACTTTTCTCCTTTTTCACCACACCCCCAACTTAGGCTTTTGGCCTAAGTTGGCTATTCAAGCGAACCAAAACATCATGAAGGTTATAGGTGATGGGATAAAAGGGGTCAAAGTTGTTCAAGTTTCTTCCAAGGAAAAGGATAAGCTCAAAAGGTGCTAAGCAAGGTTCACACTTCTCACTGGGTGGCCACAAAGAGGTATATTATCAATTTGGTTCACTCTTAAAATCCTTTGTCTTAGATCATTTCAATCAGTTGCTTCAATCGATCAATTGGACTAACGGGGTAAATTCTAGGTACCATCAAACACAATATTCAAGACAACCTCACCACACAAGAAATTCGACACAACTATCAAATATCACTTTACACTTTCTAGATAGCGTGCAATGTTCATCACAGAAGACTTAATCGACAACCGGCTCGTCACAACGAGATGCTAAGAGTTCACATATGACCTATGTAACTCAGTTAACCTCATCGTAGTCACACATTCATCTCATTCAATTGAGAGATCTATTGAAGTTATCAGTATTGACCACAATCGACACTCGAACATGCAAGAGAACCACCACAATCAAACACATAAGAGGTGGATTTTTTTTAAAATCAGTTAAAAGCCATTTGCAAAATAAAAAGAATGGACCAAGATGGATCAACAACCAAGATATATATAAACACAGAGTAAGATCCAACATACCCGAAACCAAAACGAACAACAAACTAATATTCACAAAAACAACCTAATAGAGGTAGGTATGGAAATACCTCAATCCGCCAACAAAAATAAGTATGTTTCCTCAAATGCAAATAAATAATACAATGTCTAAAAAGTAATAGAAAGGGAGGCAAAAGAGTCATCCGGCCAGGCTAGGCCTAGGTGAAGTAGTCACTCCCTCAGTCGGGGAATAAGTACCCGGCTCCACAGCATCCTTAGCTCCACTACAGCCCACCATAGATGTATCCCTCAAAAAGGACTACATAGCTTTCTCATACATGGCACCCTCAAAGTCTGCCAAATAATCCTCTCTAACACCCAGCTGCTCCTCATTCGTCTCTTCCTCAGACTCAACTTCTACATCACCAACTCTAATCTCATCTCCGGTAGTACCCGGAGGAACCTCAGAACTACATGGAATATCTTTGCTAGAGACCTCGAGAATCTCCACCCTACCATAGAACATCGAAGTTCGGTGGACTTCGGATCATCTACATCTCTCCTCAGCCAATCAACATCGGCCTTCAAGGCCATGACAACTTTTGTAGCACCCTGACTCTGCTCAATAGTCTCAACTCTAATCGTAATGGCATCCAAAGCCAACGTGTGGTCCTCAATCAGATCTTTGTGCTCCCTTATCTAAGCCTGTATTGGGGCCAATATTGCAACAATCACATGCTCTAACAACCCAAGCACAACATCCTCAACCTGGGAGGCACCCACATCAACAGACAAAGCCAGATGTCCCATCTTATAGAGCATGGCCTAGGTGTTAGAGGTCGGGAGGGAGTAGAAGCAGCAGCAACAGTAAAAGTAGAATGACGGGGTACAGCTGAAGAACTAGGAATATCATAAGCAGAAGGGCCAGAGGTACTTGAAGGCTCACTAGCCTGAGGGGCTATGATTCGCTAGGTCGGCAACATATCCACATTAATTATCGGGGACGTATTTGCCAGTGCAACCCTCCTCCTCTCGGCTTCATCACGCGTGTACTCAACCTCAATGTGTCGGATGCCAATAGAATAGGCATGGGTCACCTTCATATCCATTTTCTCTACTCTAGAAACATGAGCCTGCCGGCATAACTCTTTGATAAAGACAGGGAAAGGTAGTGAGGTCTGACTATACTTGGCCTCCATGGCCATCTCTTGCTGGATAAGCAACCCCAATTTCAGCATTTGTCGATCCATAATAGAACCAAGACAAGAAGCCTTCAAGTGTCGGAGGATCAACTCATTATGGGAAGTTATGATACTGCTGCTAATAAACCCGAACAAGTATCGAGCAGCTACATTGAGGTCTTTCTTCTCGATCAGAGAGGAGGGGTGCCAAACTACCCTTATGATCCTCTAGGGTCTTCTTTTGGACTAAATTGGGGTAGGTTTGCATAAAGTCTCGAGAGCACCCAAGAACTGCATTTATCTTCGCGCTGTTGCATTTGACTTTCTTCCCTCTAACAATCAAGGAGTCGACTGGCTGGAAGGCACTTGCCCTTTTCTTCCCCTTCGGTACCAACTCTTTGTATGCCAAATAGAACTCCCAGACCCAAGTTGGAATGTAAGGGGCCCGAGGTTTTGTAAACACCTCAAATTTGTGGAACTTTAGAATGTTCAGCACTCCAAATATATGTCCACCACTCCATCGGTGGACAACCTCTTTTCTTCAAATATGGTCGTCGAACCCTCGGCCTTTAATTTGTTGAGTGACCAGCAGAGGACCCTGAACTGGTGATGCCTGGACCACTGTCTGAGCTGGAGCTGGAGCTTGGGCTAGAGGAGTAAGCATCGGAGGCACCGTAATCCTAGACGGACCATTCAAATACTTGGTGCATAGCTCGGATCTCCTAGCATGTAACAACTGGTCATCTTCTGGCCCAGAGATGGAGGTCGGAGAACTATCTTCTAAAGTACCCTCATTGTCAGAGGGAGTGAGGTACATGGAACAATTCCCTCGCTGTCGGAGCTCCCCTCCGTAGATGTCAGTTGAATTGGGCCCTTTCCCTTTCCCTTTCCCTTTCCCTTTCCTACTCATGGAGGAAGTTTGGATACCGGAGCTAGAGAGGCAGCAACTTCCTCATTAATAACAATACCACGTCCGCTTTCGGGGCAGCTAATTCTTACCAGCTACCTTGGGTCTCGCCATACCTACCAAACAATGTTCAAAACGTTAGATTTAGTTGAGAAAAAGGCTGTGTAAAAAGTGTCAGGAAGACTCGTAGAACCGATTGGTGACTCGTCGAAACGATCGGTGACTCGCCGAACCTATTTGTCGAGTCTGATCGAGCTCACCAAAAGTTCCAGTGTGAAACCATTCAAAAATTTACACAGCTCGGTGATGTCCAAGGTCATTCGGTGGATTATCGACACCTTTCGGTGAACTAGTAGTAGCTCACTGAAAGTTACAGAACAATTTTAAGGATTTGAGGCGCAGAAGGGCGATCAGAAAGTACTTTCGGCGTGTCGCCGAGTAAACTCGACAAGCTCAGGCATATCGCTGAAAGTTTAAGAATTCAAACTTAAAATTTAAAGAATTAAAGGGCAATCTAGGGGACATTAGGCGAACCGCCGAACCACTCAGCGAGCTCGACCCAGCTGACCAAATAGCCCTACGTGCCAAATTTGTACCCCATAATTCAAAAACAAGCCCACAAACCACGAAAACAAAATTAAAAACTAATACATGCAATTCAATCAAGACCCATTATACCCAAGCCCACAGGGTACTCAGACATTCCCCGATTTGGCCAAAATTGGCCAGTAGACGTCTTTTTCCCTTAAGTATGATATCAACCGCTCTATCTGTGGGCAAAAATCGACAATTAGCTTAATTCGGGGTTACTCAGACTTCACCCCACTAGACCCACAACAATTTCAATGCTACCCAACAATTTTAACAATCAATTACACATGAAATAACCATTTATGGCCAACTAATTACGATTTCAATTAAAAACAGGCAAACCAACTACCACAGGATAAATAAAGCAACATTAAACACAGATAACCACCACAAAACAACAATTTGCATTTGATTTCAACCAATTATAGAGCAAGGTTCGGAAAAACAACATTAAGATGATGAAAAATTGAAAAGCTAGGAAGCAATGTAATCCAAACGACCACCCTGAGCAAAATATCCCAAATAACAGCAAAAATGATAGTACAACGACAAAAATATGAGCAGTTGTGAGAGTTCAGAAGTTAAAAGTAAGAAAATGAAGAGATTTTCAATTTCAAATGGTTTGGCCTTTCAAAACTCTAATGTTCGCGCGCCAGTCGGTGAAGTAAGTTGTGGTCTCCCACCCACTTGGTGATGCGCCGAGTGGTATTTCAGCCGGCCAAGTTTTACAGAACCTCTAGCAGGCAAGATGGTTCCAATGGAGATCCAAGTCGGGTTCGCCGACCTGTTTGGTGAGTTGCCGACTAGATCTTTGGCTCACCTAACTGCCATTTTCCTAAAATTTAAACTTCTCAACCTGCACATTCAACACCTATTATTCAAACAACAGTAATAAAAGCATTAAAGCATGGGTTTCCTACCAAGAAGTGCCTTATATCAAGTTGTCGCACGACGTGGATACTCTTTCAAGGTTCCTTTTTTGGGTTAGCCAAGGTATCACTTGGTAGCCCCCATTTTTGCCTTTGGTACAAATGAGATGAAATTTGAACCATTTGCTTCACAAATTGTTTAATGGACACTGAGTGAGAGGTGACCGTCTGATTGAGTATGGAGACGTCCTCTTTCATTTAATTCTAAACATTGTGTGAGCCTTCGACTTTATTGAGAATGCATTCAAGCATGTCTTCCGTATGAAAGTTTTTCTGGTTAGCCCTTTGCTTTTTTGGCTTTTGACGTTCATGGGGTGGAATATATCTTTCCTTGTCACCATCCCTTTCCTTCCAATTGGCCCCACGGTCACGCCATTCTATGTCACGGTCTCTCCATTCATCATCCCTTTCTATATTCCAACCTTGATTCCCACCCGGCCTTGGATAGCTTGGACGAAAACCACCTCCTTGATTGGCAAGAAAACTCACTTCCTCATTATATATACAGACTCAAAGTGAGCATCATTGGGGGTCACCCCACTAATACCAACAACATTTACACTTTTTTTGCTAAGATATCTAGCTGGGTCATTAATTTGGCCATAATTTGGTCTCGCTCTTGATCTTCCTCGATCTCCTCCTTTTTCATCCTAAAGGTTAGAGGAGACACATGGTCCTCTAGAGTGTACTATGCTCTGTTGATCTTGGTCATGCCATCGAGGAGATTAGATGCTATTTCGATAGGCTGTTGCATTATACCCCATGGAACAAGTTCATCAGCAACACATTTGTTCACCGAGTCAAGACTTCTATAGAAGTGTAGTAACAACATGTCGTTTGGAAGTCCGTCAGTTTGACATTGAAGTACCATCTTATGAAATCTCGGCCACGTCTCGTTGATTGGTTCACCCTTCTAGCGTTTCAAACCTTGAATACTATCTCTGCATGTCATCATCCTTGAAGAAGGCTAGAACCTTACAAAGAATGCCACGGTAAGTTCATCTGAAGTGGTAATGGAGTTCCTTGGTAGATCAGATAATCACTTGGTAGCTTCCCCCATCAAAGAAACGGAAATAAACAGAGAGAAACTGATTCCCGAGAGATGTTCTTAAATGAGAATGGACCACATACTTCTACAAAATTCCAAATATGCTCGTGGGGATCCTTAAGATCTAGCCCTCCATATAATCCTTTCATTTGCAAGAGATGTAGAATTGTGCTCGTGACATAAAAGACAAAATTCCCCTCAACAGGAGGTAGACGTATGCACCAAAACAACCCAACTGAATGTAACACCCAGAAAACTAGTAGGTGAAACTAGAGTCTTACGTGAGAGTTTTAGAATTTGATGTGTGGGTTAGAATCTTAAAATGAATTCCCGAACATAGGATAAGGGGTTTAGGGGTTAAATTCAAGGTACGAATCCCCAAGGATCAACCAAGGGTTCTTGAGGAGGACTCTAAAGACTAACCCCAAAACTGCCCACATCAAGTGAGCCATGGATGGGACCTACGGGGAGTAGGTCCATCCACGCCTCGTGGGAGTGGCTCGTGGGTCAAGACCCCAAGTCGGAAGCGGCAGGCCACCACCTATGGACCTGCGGGACGCCTTGTAGGACCACTCACGGACCGTGGGTCCTAGGTCGTGGGTTGTTACTGCAACATTGTACAAGTTCGGCCAAGGCTAGGGAGTTTATGTAAATTCCTAATTAAGTTAGTTTGATGTAGGGTTGTTTTATATTGTTTTAATAGACCTATATAACACTTTTTAAGTTATTAACTAACTCATATACCTCATAAATCCCAAGACCCCAAGTTCATAACTAACTTTCCCCCAAAATCTTCTCTCTAGAACTCCAAGGAAGAAGAAGACGATCAAGCTAGGGTTTGAAGTAGAGGCCTTTTCCACTCAATTTCATGAGGATTATTCATGTAGGTATGTTGTATTTTCATCTATGGGTAGCCTTCACCCCAATTTGAAAAACTAGAAAACCCAAAAGTTAGGGTT
The DNA here is from genome assembly GCF_000226075.1 of Solanum tuberosum. Classification (NCBI taxonomy): domain Eukaryota; kingdom Viridiplantae; phylum Streptophyta; class Magnoliopsida; order Solanales; family Solanaceae; genus Solanum; species Solanum tuberosum. The sequence goes on from NW_006238993.1 coordinate 339,466, forward strand.
TGATTTCAATCTCATGGATTCCTTTCAAATTCATTTTAAATGATTGAATTATGTTTGTGTATGGATATATTGATGATTTTATATGATTTTAAGTTGAATTAATCAAGAATCCAAGAATTATCCTATTTTCCCAAATTGGATCTTAAAGTGTGGTTAATGATTAATGATTGTAGAATGCTATAGAATTATGGATGTTATGAATTGATTACTTGAATCATGTTATTATAAATTCCTAATGTAGTAATTCTAGGTGTGTTGATTGAATGTGATCCATGGTACTTGAAGGGCAAATTATGAGAATTTTGTATAATCATGATGCTTATGTTCATGCTTTGTGAATACTTTGAAAGTAATGTGATTGTGACTATAATGTAATTGTGATGATGTGGTATTATTTCCTCACTGAAATGAATCGGTAGTCTAGGTGCATCCCTTTCATGAGTGATTAAAAGCTATCTTGATTGATATACCTTGAATCGGTAGGCCAATGTCATCCTTTTCATGAATGACTAATGAAATATTCTAAGGCTTTGTCTTGAATCGGTAGACCAATGGTATTCCTTACATGATGAGTCAATGAACTATTATAATGATGAACCTTGAATAGGTAGACCAATGGTATCCCTTTCATGAGGATTCAATGAGTTATTCTAATGATGTACCTTGAATCAGTAGGCTAATGGCATCCCTTTCATGTGTGGAATAATATACCTTGAATCGGTAATCTAATGGCATCCCTTTCATGTGTGTAATAATGTACCTTGAATCGGTAGGCCAATGTCATCCCTTTCATGTGTGATAATGTTAAAAAAGAATTAACTACTCCATGGGAATTTAATGCTTAGCACCGAGTGGATACTGTGAGGTGGATGCTCTCCCTATGTAAGGCCGGGTTTCTAGTAACAACCTCCTTATCCCATAACTATGTGCCTACATAGGTTATTAGCTAGGGGATCCACCTAATCTAAAATTTTACTGGTTCTACCTTAGGCAAGTAGACCAACTCTTTTCGGTGTGGGACATGACATTGGATTCCATGATTTGCTCACATGGTCTATATTGGTTAGGGCTTATTCCCATAATGAAAAAGAATGTGAGTTATGTACTATGGTTACTTACCTTGAATCGGTAGGCCAATGTCATCCCTTTCATGTGCAATAATGTTAAAAGAGAATTAACTACGTACTCCATAGGAATTTAATGCTTAGCACCGAGTGGATATTGTGAGGTGGAAGCTCTCCCTATGTAAGGCCGGGTTTCTAGTAACAACCTCCTTATCCCATAACTATGTGCCTACATAGGTTATTAGCTAGGGGATCCACCTAATCTAAAATTTTACTGGTTCTACCTTAGGCAAGTAGACCAACTCTTTTCGGTGTGGGACATGACACTGGATTCCATGATTTGCTCTCATGGTCTATATTGGTTAGGTATTATTCCCATAATGAAAAAGAATGTGAGTTATGTACTATGGTTACTAAAGAAGCTCTATGAAGTATGGGTGGTGGTATGGGACTTCATCCATGCATTGCACAAGTAGGCTTTGAGTGTGGTTATGGTGTGTTCCTCAAATGTTATAATGTCTTATGAAATTAATATGCTTATAATGATGCTATTGAGAATGTTGACATGAAGGCTAAACCTAATGATGAATGCTTAACTTGGATTGTTGCTATATGTTGCTTTTCTTGATATAACTTATTAAATGTGAATGTTCCTTGTCTAATGAGTATTAATTAAATATGATAATAAAGAATGGTAAGCATGATTATGGTGGCCTAAAAGTGGTACTTATTATGGACGGGATTATGGGATCTTTATCGATACATAGCACAAGTATAACTTAGGGTTACCTATGTGTTACGACTCGGAAAACTAGTAGGTGAAACTAGAGCCTTACGAGTGTGTCGTTAAGTTTGAATAGGGGTTTTATGTTGTAAAATGAGTTCCCGAGCTTAGGTTGAGGGGTTGAGGGATTAAACATCAAGGTACGAATCCTCAAGGACCAACCTAGGGTCCTTGAGGAGGACCCTAAAGCCTAAACCCCAAAGCTGCCCAAGAACCAAAAAGTTGTCCAAAAATGAGGACCAACGAATGGGACCAACTGGGCGTAGGTCCATCCACGCCACGTGAAACCAATCCATAGGACAAGGGCCCAAGATAGTGAGTTGTACACCCCACCCATGGACCTGCAGGACAAGGCGTGAGTCCACTCACGGTCCGTGGGTCAAGGGCTGAGTGGCACCTGCACAATCTGCTTAATCTCGGCCAAAGCTTAGACAAGTTAGGTAATTCCAAACTAATTAGTTATGGGTTGGGGACTGTTTATATTGTTTTATTTCACTTATTTAAGGCTTTTTAAGCTATTAAACACCCTTTACAATTCATTATTCCCTAAACTCAAAAATAGAAACTACCTCCCCTCCAAATAATTCCCTCTCTAGAAACCACCATTGGAGAAGAAGAAGTCAGGGTTTGGAGCTCAAGATTTCATCTTTTCTCTTCTATTTCGTGGAGCTTCTTCAATTGAGGTATGGTAGTTTTCATCCAAGGAGCCCCTTCAAAATATGATTTCAAGTTTCCAAATTCCCCCAAGGAGTAAGGATTTCAATCCAGGTCATGGGTTCAATTTCAGAACGTTTTCAAAGGTTAATATATGATGAATGAATAAATGTTGAATTATGAAGAATTTCCCCCATGAACCCATTATTCCCACAAAATACTAAGTTGTGAGTTTGTGATTTGGGATTGATTGATCACGGAAGCATGTGAAGAGATTGAGTCTATATTTTTTTGGTTTATTGAATTATGTCATTATTCATGCCTAAATTGTAGTATCTTAGGAGGGTTGGTGAATTGTGATTCATGACCTTGAAGGGCAAAGTATGATGAATTGATGTATAAATCATGATGCTATGCATGTGCTTTGTGAGTTAAATGAAAGTATTATGATCATGTTTAGAATGTAATTGTGTTATCATTGAAAGCTTATTCTCAATTAAAACTTATGAATGATGATGATAGAATGTGAAAGGTTTCTTCAATGTAGTGTTACATCTTGAATTGGTAGGCTTAGGCATCCTCTTATTGTGTAAATGAAAGTAATGTTGATTGATGTACCTCGAATTGGTAGGCTTAGGCATCCTCTTCTTGTGTTACTAATGTATCTTGACTTAATGAACATTGAATCGGTAGGCCTAATGTTGGTAGCCCTTTCAAGCACAATAATGTTAATGTGAATGAACTACTCTATGGAAATGGAGGCTAAGTACCGAGTTGATATGGTAAGATGGAAGCTCTCTCAATGTTAGATCGAGTTTCAATGAACATCTTTCTTATCACATAACTATGTGCCCGCATAGGTTATTAGCTAGTGGATCCACCTAGGCTAAAATATTACCAGTCGTACCTTAGGCAAGTAGACCAACCCTTTACGGTGTGGGACAGACACAAAATTCCATGTCAAGCTCACATGGTCTATGTCAGTTAATGCTTAAGATTCAATGAGTTATCCTAATCATGTACCTTGAATTAGTAGACCTAGTGGTGGTGGCCTTTTCATGTGTAATGTACTTTCAGTCGGTAGGCCTAATGTTGGTAGCCCTTTCAAGCACAATAATGTTAATGTGAATGAACTACTCTATGGAAATGGAGGCTAAGTACCGAGTTGATATGGTAAGATGGAAGCTCTCTCAATGTTAGATCGAGTTTCAATGAACATCTTTCTTATCACATAACTATGTGCCCGCATAGGTTATTAGCTAGTGGATCCACCTAGGCTAAAATATTACCAGTCGTACCTTAGGCAAGTAGACCAACCCTTTACGGTGTGGGACAGACACAAAATTCCATGTCAAGCTCACATGGTCTATGTCAGTTAATGCTTATTCCCCTCAAGTGAGATCCGTGCTATAGTTTCTCAAGAGGTTCTATCAAGTGTGGGTGGTAGTATGGGATGCCATCCATGCATTGCACGAGTAGGCTTTAAGAGGGCTATGGTGTGATTTTCCAATGTCTTAATGTCCAATGAATGAATGTTCTCTTAATGAAGCTAATGATAATGTTGACTTAAATGCTTAATGTAATGATGCATGCTTTACTTGGAATGTATTATGAGTTGCTTTCCTTGTCATGACTTATGAAATGTATGTGTTCCTTCTGCATGAGTATTGACTAAAGATGAGTAATGAAGAATGGTAAGTTCATCTATGGTGGCCTCAAAGTGGTACTTTGTAGGAATAGTAGTATGGGATGCTATTTTTACATTGAACAAATATAGCTTAGTGTTACATAAGGTTAAGGTTCTAATTCATATAGCATTGTTTTCAACCAAAATTTCCTTTTTAAGCATGGTTTTTACATGGCTCTCATACTTGGTACATTGTTTTTGTGCTAACCCAAATTTCTACGTTTTTTCTACAAAGTGTAGGTTCTGGCATTTGAGTTGATTCCTTTTAGGTCAAAGGGCTTGGATTGAGTTCTTCCAACGCTTGTGGTATGTCCTCATGGATTCGAGGACAAGTGTTTTATTGATGTTTCATGTCTTTCATTGTACTAGATACTTTTTAGACTTTCTATTGTAAATGTCGTGACCCTACTTTTGATTCAAGATGCTTTTAGATGGCCATGTGAGCCAAGTAGACATCTGTTGTTTTAAATGATGATTTCGATTGTATGAATTAAAAGTGTTTTAAATTCTGCACTATTTCTATTATCTTATGTGATGACATGCTGTGAGGCTTGTATAAGGCTTTTTAGAGTCTTGTACACTGTGTCACGTCCGGGGCGTAGGTTTGGATCTTGACACTATAAGATGGTTCTATTATGTTATAATGATTTATATGATGAATATGTTTGTGACTTATGCTTATATACTGAAAGTGCATGATGATTCTCAAACTTGCTAAATGCATGCTTTTCAACTAAAATGTCCCTTTTAGCATGTTTTCAATGATTTTTATGTGTGGCTATCATACTTAGTGCATTTTTGTACTAGCCCATATTTTCTACATTTTTCACAAAGTGTAGGCTTTGGTGATATCGAATTCCATCCTCGTGGCTAGGATCATAGTAGATCAAGAAGAAGAAGTTTGGTAAGTCGTCATAGCATTCGAGGGTTTTACCACTATATCCTTTATATATTTCATTTTTATGTTTAGAGCTTTTGTATGGGCTGCGTCCCAAAGTTTATACTTAATGGTTATAAATGGTTTGAGACAAAGTGTAGACTTCCACTTGTTTTTATAAAATACTTCAATTGTAAAATAAAAAAGTTTTAAATTTCTGCACCATTTTATATTATCCTATGTTATGATATGATAAGAGGCTTGTATGAGGCTTTTCGGAGTCATGTACGTCGTGTCACATCTAGGGGGTACTCTTGGGTCGTGACATTTAATCGGCTCATTAGCATCATTCAGATTCCTATATCATCTTGGCAGCCTAGTTGGCTACCATTACTTTTGTTGACACTCATCTCGTCCTTTATTCAAATACAACCAAAAATTCACAAAACAAAGTAAGTCGATTCAACTATGACACAAAAAGATCATAATTCAAACTTGAATAAGAGAATTCTAAACAAAACCACTACCCGGGAGCGGCGCCATTTTTGATAAACACTCAACTACACCTCATCCAATACTAGGTGTAGGTGATCTTAATCTAGTATAAAACCCAACGAAGAGTTGGGATCCATAGGGAGCGATACAAGTTTGAATTTAGTTACAAAATTACAAATGTGGTCTAATTGGTTATAGGAATAGAAATTATCAAAAACAACTAGGTAAATCGAATAGGTTGACAATAAATGTCAAATCGGGGAATTGGTTTTTCAACTAGTAACTAAAACAATTATCAAAAGAGGGGAATCAACAAGTAGAGAAGAATTCTCGGGGGTTGTGGTTGATTATAGGCTAATTTTTTTATATGGGTAATTAGAATTTACTAACAGTTGCTAAATCTCAGTAGGTAGGCTAGACTATAGATGCAATAGCTTTCTCTCAAACAACTATTATGATTCAAGCGAGTTCTCTTGAACCTCGACAAGCTTAAAAATATAAAAAACCCAAAACCTTAATTTATCTACTCTCTCGATCTAAATAGGTAGAATCGAATTTAGGATTCACTCTCTCAAGCTGAACCCACATCAACCTAATAACTACAATCATTAATCGAAAACCTTGGTTCAAAATCCTCTTTTTAAAGCAAGCCGAGAACACTAAGTTAGAATTTCATTTGCAACTACAATTCATAGATTTATATAGAGCTATCAATTAAACTAACTTCAATTAAGAATTTAAATCAGTAAACAACAATACCCATAAGCTAATTATGTCAATAATCACACCCCAAGAATTGGGGTTTTAGCTATACATCATAAAAAGGATGAAACAATTACCAACTATGTTAGCCATGAGTTGGGTAATGGTTTCCAAGTGTCTACAATGCTTCAAATCAAATTAATTCAAAAACCCAATTTACAATCTACTTGAAAAACTCCTTCAACAAGGTTCTACAATGGAGAAAAATACTCAGGAATAATATGAGCTCTCAATAATTCTTTCCAAAGACTCAAAAATTATTAAAAGATCTTTTTGTAATTTAATTTATAGTTACCAAAATTCACGACTGCAGGACCATTAGGTAGGGTAAGTCGTGCGTTGCAGACCGAGTCGACGACGCGATCTTTGGATTAGTCCATCGCCGATTTCCCTTTTCTCTTCATGCTCAGGGTTCTGTAACTTTAGGTGATCAAGGTAGATGTCACCGAGTCATTTGGCGGTCCGCTCTCTGTCCATTTCCATCGCCAAGTAGATTCTTCCCTAGAGCTGGCATGTTGGAATTTAAGGTGAGCTAAAGAGCCACTCGGCGGCTCGCCGAGTTGTCATGGCGATCACCAGGATTGCCTTCCTTCAACTTCTTCACCTTTTCACTCCTTTTTTCTTGGTAATGTCCTTGCCTTGATCCTTTACCTTCATTGCTACAAATCAACACTTTAACATTAGTTTAGGGCATAAAATAGGCATTGAGGACACTTGTACTATGAAAATAAAGCCCCAAATGAGTCAAAATCTCAGACTCATCACTAAGTGATAGATGCACCCCTTAGAGAATATTTTTTTGTCCTTAAGGTATGACATAAAATTAACCATAGGCTCTACTGAAGTACGGCTCCACTTTAAATTGAAACTGTACTTCTCGAGTTCTACAGTAGAGAGGCATTTGTATTGCATGAATGTGTCATATCCATGTGAATCTTTAGGAAAAGCAAGAAGGTTAATCCCATTTTCTTGAGATGCTCTAAAATTGGGCTAAAACTGTTTTGCTAAAATCTTTTTCCCAGCGATTGATTGGGAAACAAATAGTTAGTGGTGCTTGTTTTTGGTCTTTATTTGAATCTTTTATTTTGTTTTCTTATTGTTACAAGTTATGAACATCATTATTCAAATTCCTATTTTGGGTTTAGCTGAGCTTTAATTCTATTCTTAGTGAATGTTTTTCTGAGAGTAAGCAATAGTTCATCTTTCGCGGTTTGATGAGTTGGTATTTTACAAACTAATTGGATTCAAAATCATGAATTATGTTAATATTTTAATGATAATTGAAGGGGTGCTAGTACCGATTTCTCTTGTATGTAGGCATTCCACAGAAAAATAAAAGTTAATGTATTTGAAGCTGAAATGTACTAAAGCGCACAAACTATGGAACTGACATCCTTTGAGAGCCAACGAGTGCCTCTCTGTCACGACCCGGGAGCACCCCCTAGTTGTAACCGGCGTAGTCGACCTCGAAGAGGTCTAATACAAGCCTCTTAGCATTGATTCATCGCATAGACACCAAAACCATAAGGAATTAAAAACTTTCTTCACACACGAAGATACTTTCAATAAATAGCAAGCGAAAGACTTTCTAGACTTTATACAATATGTCTCAAAACCATCTAATACATGAATATAACATTGGGACTAAGCCCACTCAAAACTTAAGCAAATACTAGAGAGACATAAAAAAAGGAACATGTTGGTTATTGCCCTCGAATCTATGAGGACTCACCAAGTCTTCATCTTCAACTCTTAAGAACCTATCAAGTAGCCATGACATATCACCATCTCCAAATCCCTACACTTTAGTCAAAAAGCGAAAGAAAGGGGTTAGCACAATTAAGTACTAAGTATGGAGACCATGCAAGAAAATATGCACAACGGACATTTACAAGAAATGTATGCTTTCATATCCTTTGATAAAACCTTTCCGTTACAAGTATAAGAGACATAATACAAGTCAACATTAACATATAAGACCATAGCCAACCATACATATACTTAAACATAAATCCATATACAACCCATGCTTAACTTTAAAAGAACACATGTCATTTCATTACCATAGGACCTCTACCTAATATAACCTTAAGACACACTTGAGTGCGAGAAGAAGTGACCACCCACACAATCCTCTTCAAGCACACTTAAGTGTTCCCCAAGATTACCTTAGATAAGGACTTTATAGGCAACGTGCATAATCATACCCGATAGATAGCATATTAATGAGATGATATGTATAATGATGCTTACATAAAATAAATCATATTTAGTGGGGCGTAGTACATGTGTGGTGAGTGACCATCAATATAGTATTTCCAAGGCCTACCACCCCCTTGGAGAGGCGAAAGAGGTACAAACCCCTCAATGTGGTTACCCGGGCCTACCACCCCCCGAGCTAGGGACCAAGGTACAAACCCCTCGATATGGTTATACGGGCCTACTACCCCCCGTACTAGGCAACCAAGGTACCAACCCCTCGATATGGTTATACGGGCCTACTACCCCCCGTACTAGGCAACCAAGGTACCAACCCCTCGATATGGTTATACGGGCCTACTACCCCCCGTACTAGGCAACCAAGGTACCAACCCCTCGATATGGTTATACGGGCCTACTACCCCCCGTACTAGGCAACCAAGGTACCAACCCCTCGATATGGTTATACGGGCCTACTACCCCCCGTACTAGGCAACCAAGGTACCAACCCCTCGATATGGTTATACGGGCCTACTACCCCCCGTACTAGGCAACCAAGGTACCAACCCCTCGATACGGTTATACGGGCCTACTACCCCCCGTACTAGGCAACCAAGGTACCAACCCCTCGATACGGTTATACGGGCCTACTACCCCCCGTACTAGGCAACCAAGGTACCAACCCCTCGATACGGTTATACGGGCCTACTACCCCCCGTACTAGGCAACCAAGGTACCAACCCCTCGATACGGTTATACGGGCCTACTACCCCCCGTACTAGGCAACCAAGGTACCAACCCCTCGATATAGTTATACGGGCCTACTACCCCCCGTACTAGGCAACCAAGGTACCAACCCCTCGATATGGTTATACGGGCCTACTACCCCCAGTACTAGGCAACCAAGGTACCAACCCCTCGATATGGTTATACGGGCCTACTACCCCCAGTACTAGGCAACCAAGGTACCAACCCCTCGATATGGTTATACGGGCCTACTACCCCCCGTACTAGGCAACCAAGGTACCAACCCCTCGATATGGTTATACGGGCCTACTACCCCCCGTACTAGGCAACCAAGGTACCAACCCCTCGATATGGTTATACGGGCCTACTACCCCCCGTACTAGGCAACCAAGGTACCAACCCCTCGATATGGTTATACGGGCCTACTACCCCCCGTACTAGGCAACCAAGGTACCAACCCCTCGATATGGTTATACGGGCCTACTACCCCCCGTACTAGGCAACCAAGGTACCAACCCCTCGATATGGTTATACGGGCCTACTACCCCCCGTACTAGGCAACCAAGGTACCAACCCCTCGATATGGTTATACGGGCCTACTACCCCCCGTACTAGGCAACCAAGGTACCAACCCCTCGATATGGTTATACGGGCCTACTACCCCCCGTACTAGGCAACCAAGGTACCAACCCCTCGATATGGTTATACGGGCCTACTACCCCCCGTACTAGGCAACCAAGGTACCAACCCCTCGATACGGTTATACGGGCCTACTACCCCCCGTACTAGGCAACCAAGGTACCAACCCCTCGATATGGTTATACGGGCCTACTACCCCCCGTACTAGGCAACCAAGGTACCAACCCCTCGATATGGTTATACGGGCCTACTACCCCCCGTACTAGGCAACCAAGGTACCAACCCCTCGATATGGTTATACGGGCCTACTACCCCCCGTACTAGGCAACCAAGGTACCAACCCCTCGATATGGTTATACGGGCCTACTACCCCCCGTACTAGGCAACCAAGGTACCAACCCCTCGATATGGTTATACGGGCCTACTACCCCCCGTACTAGGCAACCAAGGTACCAACCCCTCGATATGGTTATACGGGCCTACTACCCCCCGTACTAGGCAACCAAGGTACCAACCCCTCGATATGGTTATACGGGCCTACTACCCCC
>NW_006238993.1:350164-361315 GCF_000226075.1 Solanum tuberosum
CTCAAAATCTTCAACTCTAAACCCAACTTCTTCTCCTTCTTCTTCCTCTCTTCTTCTCTCAAGAACTCTAACCCTAACTCTTTTAAAATGGAACAAAATGATCCACAATCAGCCTAACACAATAATATAACCTCAAAAGAAAAGATTTGTGAAAAGACCAAAATGCCCTTAAATTTCCGGACGGACTCCTTGCCAACTGCCCAACTTTCAAAGGGCATAACTCGCTCATACGAACTCGAAATCGAGCAAACTCGGTGGCGTTGGAAAGATCGTTCCAAGGGCTTTCCAAACATAACTGGAACTACTCCTGGATCATCCTGAGCTAGGAGTTATGACTGCTCAAAGTTGGCCAAAAACTCACTGATTTCCACACTTGGCCGAATTTCCAGATTTTGAACTTTTTTTCCAAAAGTGACTACTTCCAATTTATGCTTAAACTTTTAAAAATTCATACGTTAGGCTCTAGTTTCACCTATCTATTTTTAGGGTCGCTACACTCTCACCCTTGAATAGAGCTTTGTTACTTTAGTACCAACATGAAGTTTTGTGCGGTACAATGACTGATCAGCGTCAATAGATCCCAGCATATAAGTGCCTGATAAAAATGAAAGGTTAATGTGAGGACGCGAATGGCTGCCCGCTTTCTCTAATCGAAGTCTCACTGATCCACTGCAAGTTCGAAGGATAAAAAATGAAGGGAAAAAACATTTTTTTAAAAAGGGTACTTCCTTTGGAATGTTCCAAGGATTTAATAGGGATTTTTTAAAATATGTACCTTTATCTTCTTCCCAATTAAGGAATTAGACATCTAGTAATATGATATATAAAATATGACATGAAATACTGTGCAAGGTAGACAATATAGAATACCAATAAGAACATCTGAGATTGTAGAGAAAGAAAACTCAAATTTCGGTGAATCCATTTTTGGAACACAAGTTTTGCTTATCAATCTAGCTTGGAATTGAGCTTTCCTTTATGGGTATTATCCATATTTCATAATTTATGAGTATTTAAACCCTAATTTGATGTTTTGTGTAAAAGATATTGGTGTAAAACTCTGAATATCTATTGATTAATAAACTTTAATATTGATTGTATTACATGGATCTATTGTTGTCTTGATGTTTTAACCTAAAATACGTGGTTGAAAACATTGATTGAGCTCTCTAACAACACTTTGACTTTAGAAAGCTTATTATAGTTGGGTAAGACTAGATAGTCAGTACTTCATGAAATTTTGTCTCTGGGTTTGAGTCAGGGATGAGATAATGTAACACCTCAGATTTGGAAAAGAAGAAAATATGCAATTTAAGGCTGTTGTCTGTGTCTACAGGTCTTACCTACGGATCGTAAAAGCATCTACGGGCCATAGATGTCAATCATAGGTAGATGAAAATATTTTTTTCAAAACATGTTCAGTACCTTTTCAAGGTTCAACTTGATGGTCCGTCTTTCCATAAACGGAGTCGTACATGGGTCTCATAGGGGATCCCAAACTTAATGAAATTTTAAAGCTTAAAGTTGGTTTCTACGGTTGGCATGTATGGACCATAGGAAGACCTACAATTTGTACATGGTTTCCGTCGAATGTTAGCCAAATTAAAAGTCTATGATCAATTTTTACGGTTGACCAGTACAATCTGTGGAAGGACCTACAGACAGTAAGTCCAAACCATAGATGGTGGTCGACAGTTATTCTAAGGGCTTTTTAGGCTTTTACCAGAATTGATTAATGCCTAAACTAGACTATTTTAATCCTAATCCTAGACCCTATATACGTATTTTAAGCCTAAACACTAATGAATCTAAATCATTCTTCAAATTCCCCGAACTCCCTCCAAGTTAATTCCCCAAAATTTCTCTCTCAAGCTTGAAAAAAAGTATAGGTTTTCAAGATCTAGTCTTCAAATTCACCATAGATTTGGGCTTTGACATCAAAGTATGACAGTATTCACCTACTGAATCCTTTCCTCATAGGGCTCTCAAATTCTCCAATTTTACAAGTTAAAATTCTCCAATTGAAGTTAGGGTTCTATTTAATCTCAGGTGTCCCTTTCAATTATGATCCAATTGATTGTTTTATATCTTTATATGCATGAATTGAATTAGTCGCATTTTAAGTTGAATTCACATGAACCCAGTTATGATCCATAATTTCTAGACTATGATCATATGATTAAGCTTATGAGGTATCAAAGATAAATTTATTAAGATAGGCACGTCTCCTTATGAACTAAGAATCGATGGTTGTTGTTGTTGTTTTGAAAGGATTTCTCCCATACTACTCAAAGCATGATTGTGAAAGGGTTTTCTCACCAAGGTATTCATAAGGTTGTAATGTTTCTCAGCTAAGCTGAATCAAGATTAAGAAGCTATTCTAATTAACTCTTGCTTGGATTTACTTCTTAATGGTTCATTTCCATGGACAATAAGACAAGTTAATATTAATGACTATTCCATGGTATTTATGATCCGAGTGGACAAGCGGCAATTACCCATGTCCTATTACTTGGAGCCACCATAGGTTTGTCTTAGATAGTCATTATCTAATTTGTCCACTTTAGTTAATGTTCATGGTTCTTAACTTTGCAGGTAAGGACATCTCTTTTTCGGTGTGGTGTAGACACACTAGATTCCATGTAATAGCTCACATGGTCTATGTCGGTTAAAGGCAAACTTCCCACAATAATTAAATAACGTTACTTTCTTAAGTATCTCAGTGTTATTCAAAGATGTTTAGCTTGAATTAACCATGTTTAAGAATCATGTTTCCTACCATGTCATTTTATAATTTAGCTTGGTCATTACATGTCATGTAAAGTCCTTTTAGTGTGATTTCTTAACTCTTATGCATTGTTATCATACTTGTTACATTTCATGTACTAACACATACTTGTTCAGATATTGTTTCACTAATGTAGGTTCCGACACACATTTATCCCATACTCATGGCTAGTGATCCCTTATAGATATTGAAAATTGGTGAATCCTCATGTTCCGAGAAGCGAGACTCTTTTATTGATTTTATGTATTCCATTTCAGACTTTTTATGTGATATATGGGTTACAATTAAATCACTTTTTTATGTAATAGATGTGTTTGAGACTTATGTTTAGACTTCCTCTTTTTTTAAACTCTTTTATGTGAAATGTTACTGTAAAACTCTTTTGTTTCTATTATGTTGTATGATGTATGCTAAGTGGCTTCTGTAGAGCCTCTCGACGTCTATACATAATGTCACATCTAGGGTGTACTTTGGCTCGTGACAAACTTGATATTCTGAGCATAAGGCTTAGAAAGGTCCTAGGATGTCTAATAAGCCACACCGAGTAGAGTCTTGTTTATGCGTGTGAAGAGCACCACATTTATGAATAAGAGGCTATAAGATGTTTAGGAAATTCCACTCCTTTCATCACTCTAAACTCGTGTGATAGAGGTCAACTCTATGTGTCTCTTTCCTAATCCATATCTGATGTTTTTCAGGATATGGCTACTCGAAGAGAATAATCTAGAAGGAATGCGGGTGAGAATGTTGAATGAAAAGCTCCTCTAGCTCCCTAAGTAGCTCCTCAAATTCTGGTCGACCCTTTGGATGAACAAGTGACTAATGCGGAGTTGAGGGTTCTTTTTCAAGTATTGGTTCAAGCCATGATGGCTCAATCCAATAGGGAGGTTGTGGTCCCCGGAACCCAAGTGTGGGTACGATGACAACTAGAGTGAGGGACTCAACTAGAATGAATCATCTGGGGAGGATGATCCTCAAGAGTTTATTGATGAGGTGTATAAGGTGTTAATAATTATGGGAGTGACGACGGTTGAAAAGGCCGAATTGACTGTTTATCAACTTAAGGTTGTTGCTCAAGTTTGGGTTAACCAATGGAAAGGAGAGAGGGAAATTGATGCAGGTCCTCTTGATTGGGAAAAGTTTAAGCTTGATTTCCTTGATAGGTTCTTTCTCCTTGAGATGAGGGAGGCAAAGGTACATGATTTATCAACTTTCGTTAATGAAACATGGGTGTGAAGGAGTATTCCTTAAAGTTCACGCAATTGTCAAGATTGTCGATCCTTAGGCAAGAATGTGGTAAGTTTATTTTAGGAGTGTCCGAGATGATGGTGAAAGAATGTCGTACCACCATTCTTATCAGTGATGTGGGCATTTCTCACCTAATGATTCATTCTCAAAAAATAGAAGAGGAGAAACTTAAGGAAAGATCTAGGGAGGCAAAGAAGGGAAAGACTGGTGATAGTTAGTTTTCACATTCAAGGTCCGATAGACATGGTCGTCCTATGTTTTAACAAAAGATTTTTTGTCAAGGTTCCTCCAATGTTCCGGATCCTAAATTCAACAAAGATAGGGTATCTAACCTTAAACCTCAAGTAGGAAATGAAGATGGATCTTCATTGTCTACTTGAAATAGGTGTGGAAGAAAGCATGAAAGTAAATGCGTAGCCGGTTCCAATGCATGCTTTTGCTGTGGAAAGACGGATCATAAGGTAAGGGATTGTACCTTGGTTGCTAAGAACGAAAGAGATAATCATCGATAGGCTCAACCTTACCCTTTGTCAGGTTCTAGTGGGAGTTAGAAGAAAAACATATTTTATGCACTTCAGACTAGTTATGAGCAAGGGGGTTCTCTCGATTTTGTTGATGGTATATTGGAAATCTTCCCTCTTGATGTTTATTCTTTGCTTGATTCCAGTGCTACCTTGTTTTTTGTGACACCATATATGGCTATGAGGTTTGATATTCTTTCATATGTGTTGATAGAACCTTTTTCCATCTCTACTCTTATTGGTGATTCTATTGTGGCTAATGGATTCTATAGAAGTTTTCCCTTATCCTTATCCCATAGAGTCACTCATGTTGATGTTTTACAGCTTGATATGTTATATTATGATGTTACTCTTCGTATGGATTTGGTTTTATTCTCTTCATGCTTCTATTGGTTGTAGAACCTGAGTGGTCAAGTTTGATTTTCCAAATGAACCCATCCTAGAGTGGAAATAGAGAAAATTATATGCCTAAGAGTCAATTTGTTTCTTGTCTTCAAGCTAGAAATATGATTTCTAAGGGTTGCATATATCATCTTGTATAGGTTAGGGATATGGATTATACAAACCCTACTCTTGAGTCGGTCCCTGTTGTTCATGAGTTTTTGGAAGTGTTTCCCAATTATTTACCAGGTGTTCCTCCCGAAAGGGAAATAAACTTCGGTATTGACCTTATCCAAAATATGCAATCTATATCTATCCCTCCTTATTAAATGATTACAGAGATCTTAAGGAGTTAAAAGATAAATTGAATGATTTGTTGGATAAGGGTTTCATCCGACCGAATATGTTTCCATAGGGTGCTCTAATTTTGTTTTTCTGAAAGAAAGATGGTTCACTTCATATGTGTATTGAATACTGGAAATTGAATAAGGTTACCATTAAGAACAAATATCCTCTTCCAGAGATAGATTATTTGTTTGATCAACTGCAAGGATAAAGTTACTTCTCTAAGATTGACCTCCGGTTGGATTATCACCAATTGAGGGTAAAGTAGGATGACATTCCAAAGATGTGTTTTCGAACTCGGTATGGTCATTATGAGTTTTTGGTAATGTAATTTTGTTTGACTGATGCACTAATCAACGTTTAAAGACACTTCATCTGATTCTAAGATTTAACGGTCGTAAATCAGTATAAACCCAACTACATGAGTTGGGGTCGATCCCACCGAGAGTAGCTTTCTTTTGTATTCAAATATGAAAGTATAGCAGTGACTCTTTTAGCTGAACAAGCACCACACACAAGAGTTTGGGATTCGAATTCTATGATGTAGTTACTCACCCACTTCAACACTCAAACCGAAACAATCAAATAACGAGGAAACACTTGAGGGGTTGACTGACTAACTATTGCATTCAATTTAATGGGTGAACATCATTACCAACAATGTCAATTTGTTGTGGGTAGAATAGACTATAAGTAAAGCAATTTTCTCTCAAACAATTACCTTGTTTATGATGCATTCTCTCAACCTTCAACACTAGCCATAAGACGCCCAAGCCACTTTCTCATCAAGTGTACTCTCTCGATATATACACAAAGGTTGAATCTTGGGTTTCACTTTCTCAAGCTGAAACCACAATGACCCACTACTAAGGATGCCAAATTGTTACGTTGGTTCTATCCTTCTCTCTCGAGAAAGCACAAAACTCTGAACTATATTGCACTAAGCATGCAATAATGACTTTAAACCACGATAATAATTTAGATCCACTTCAAACTAACTCCCACGATTCGCTAATTGATGACACCCACTTAGTCAAATGCAACGGTTGGTCACATTGTCAAACCCTAAAGGTTAGTGTTTTAGCCAACCATGGTAAAAAGATGAAATTCAATTCTTTCCATATTTTCCATAGCTAGGTAAATGAAATTCAAAAGTTAAAATTTACTAAAATCTTCTCTATTACAAAACTCAAATGAAAAACCTTGCTAAGAATCACTTGAAATCTACAATGGTGGTGTTTTTGTGCTCAATCTTTTTTTCCTCGTGTTTCTAAACACTGTCTCTCTTTTAAAAAAATCAATTTATACAAGTCTGATGTGAGGTTTTTTGGGACTAATCATTTGCTTAGTCCAGCCACTGTAAATTTAGGCGAGCCAGATCCGGATAGCCTTTTCATTCCGCAATTCGCATTTTTGCTTTGTAACTCTCCCATCAACACTTGTATGGATTACCATCAGGACTTTTGGTGACGAGGTCATCCTTCGCCGATGTGCTCGGCGACGTGCCGAATGGAACTGCTGGTCACCGAAGTTAGCCCCAATCCAGCTTCAGAGTTCTATAACTTTAGGCGATAGTGGAGCAACTTAGACGACACGCCGAGTGATCTTGGCGATAACCAAACTTGTTTTTGTTCATTCTTTCAGTTTGTTTTTTTCCTCTTTGCCAATTAGTGTCCTTGCTTTGTTCCTCATTCCATATACCTAGAAATCAAGTGTTTTACATCAGTTATTATCACAAACTAAGCATTTGAGGACACTAAATCATTGTAAATAAAGCCCTAAATGAGTCTAGATCTCATATTCATGAACACCCCCAACTTAAACTTTTGCTTGTCCTCAAGTAAAACTCAAGTTCAACAGTTCAAAGAGGTTGTTTCAAATAGCGATACACAAGACTCAATCATGAATGCACACAAAAAGACTCAACTTACTTATGCAAGGATCAATTGTGCACTAAATGGTTCAAGTTGTGACTCACCACTACCAAAAATTCTCAAGTTTACCATACTTGCTTCAAATGCAAGTTCAAGCTCAACAAAGGTACTCAAATGCCCTCACACAAAGAATGGTTCCATATTCACACACTATTCTTCAACAATTTAGAACTCCGGAATCACATACAACCCTCACACTCACAAAGATGAACACATGCATGACTCCACCCATAGGTTTGCCCTTATTTTCCAACCAATATTAGTTTCAGTTAACTCAAGATCAGAAAGGTCATTTCAAGGCTTGCAATAGGACTGAGTGTAAAGGTATGGTCATTTAGGCAGAGTGGCTTCTATCCTCGTGAAATATGGTATGAACAACACTTTCTTTCCTTTTCTTCATCATTCTCATTCATGCTCAAAATTCACCCCATTATTCACTTTTCATGGAATACCGGACACCCCATTTGTTTTGCAACTTTCACAACTTTATTCCACAACTTTTTCATTTTCATTTTTTTTATGGGGTTCCATATTTTTCACAACAATGGATCAAAGAGGGACTTCTTTGCACTTCTTGATTTACCTTCTCCTTTCACCACACCCCCAACTTAGGCTTGTGGCCTAAGTTGGCTATTCAAAAAAACCACACTTCATGAAGATTATGGGTGAATGGATAAAAGAGAGGTTTCATTTGCTCAAGTTTCTTCCAAGGAAAGGGTAAGGCTCAAAGGGTGTTCAAGCAAAGATCACACACTCACAAGGTAGGCTACAAAAGAGGTATAATGTCAAATTGTTTCACTCTTTAAAATTGTCTCCTAAGATCATTTCAAGAGCTTGCATCACTTAGTCAATCGGACTGACATGGAAAATTCTAGGAGTCATCACACATGGTTCACGGTAAGCTCATTAGACAAGGCATTGGTACCAATATCAAACAGACTCCACACTTTCGCTAGTGTGCAATGCTCATTACAAGAGACTCAATTCGGTAATCAACTAGTCACAACAAGATGCAAAAAAGTTCACATATTATCTATGCAACTTTATTTGACCTCATCGTAGCCACGCATTCATATATGTTCGATTAAGAGCACTATTCAAGTCATCGGTATTGATCATGACCGATCACTAAAATTTTTAACTTTGTTCGAGCAAGCAAGGGACTCACTGACCAAGCACATACCTCCACCAAAAGCATACAACATTGTCCCCAATGTGAGTAGAGAACCGAAAATACCAAACATAAAATAAAACAAAAATAAAAAGAAAAATAAAAAATAAAAACTAACAAATAAAGATAAGATACTGGTATGTAAACATGTAGAGCAAGGTGACGAGGGATCTTCAATAGGTTCCCATTTGGCGAGAAACTAGAAGAGTCGCTGAATGACTCAACGATTCTCTAAAAGGTCCAGATCTCACCCTTAATTCTAGTGTGCAGCACGCTCTAAAAGGGGCGAAACGGCGGGGAGGAATGAGATCGCCGAACAGGTCGGTTCTTCACATAATGGACTTGTACCCTCGCTGAACAACCTTTGGATTCGGCTATCAGCGCTGGAGCAAAAGGGCGGGGAAAATAGGGTCGCCCAAATACATCGTAGAGTCGCCGAGTGATGAAGGTCTCCCGCCAAATGTTCCAGTAACTCAGCTCCATTTTTTAAGTCCATAAGGCCCACTATGTCGTGCTTGCCAAACGAATTCAGCGATCCGCCGATAGCATCTTCTTCTCGCACAATATCTTGCACCAGCAAAATCAACACACATTATTTAAAATACTAACACTTGGGTTGCCTCCCAAGAAGCGTCTTATTTAACGTCGTGGCACGACATGGAAATGCTCTCAAGCATCTTCCGGGTACACAACCTCAATCAGAGAAATCTCTTAGCACTCGCCAAAGTATAACTTCAAGGATTTCCCATTCACCTTGAATGCAAGTCCTTCTTGACCTTCAACTTCGATGGCACCATTTATGAACCCTCGTGTCACTCTAAATGGCCCTGACCATTTGGAATTGACCTTTCCCGGAAAGAGTCTAAGTCGGGAGTTATATAGTATCACCCAGTCTCCCACTCTGAACTCCCTCTTAAGTATTTTAGAATCATGCCATTTTTTCATCGTTTCCTTGTAAAGGACTGAACTTTCGTAAGCCTTGAACCTGAATTCGTCCAACTCATTTAACTGCTCTACTCTCTCTTTTGAAGTATTTGTCTAGTCCAGATTTAGAGCTTTCAATGCCCATAATGTTTTGTGTTCCAATTCAACCGGTTGATGGCAAGATTTACCAAAGACTAGCTGATACGAAGACATACCGATTGGTGTTTTGTATGCAGTGCGATACGCCTATAGCACATCATCAAGCTTTCGAAACCAATCAGTCCTATTAGCATTCACTGTCTTGGCCAAGATGATTTTGATCTCCCGGTTTGATACTTCAACTTGGCCGCTCGTTTGGGGTGATAGAGAGTTGCTACTTTGTGTTTCACTCCATACTTACTCAATGTGGCTGAAAACCACTTGTTGCAAAAGTGAGATCCCCCATCACTAATAATAGCCCGAGGAGTATGATATACCGTGAGTTTACGGTATTTCTAATACATTTCACTTAAAAGTTGTGTGTGTCTAGGGCCTTTTTGTATTGGTTTTTATGTGTTTTTATCATATTTTGCAGGAAAGATGTTCATGCGCAGAAGTATAGAGACAGCTGAAAGAAATGCAAAAATAGGGCATTCACGGAGGTGATCTACGGACCGTAGGTCCATTGACGGTCCGTAGGTGATGACCGTAGATCAGCAGGCAAGGTATGGAAGACAAATCAGGGAAATCTAACCAAGTGTGGAACCACGGTGGCCATTGACGGTCTGTAGATTGATCTACGGACCGTACTGGTGATCTGTAGATTAATACTGCGAGGGTTCCAGTACCTGATTTTTTAAAATTCCAAGTGTGGAGCTACGGAGAGGACTGACGGACCGTAGATCGACCGTATTGCAAGTACATCGTTTGCTTCAGAGGAGTTGATTTTTTGAAGCTGAAATATTTTCCAAGTCCTGGCTGACGGAAGGGACTTACGGATCGTAGATCCATTGACGGTCTGTAAGTCAGTCTCGTAGAATGAAGACGCGCGCCTGAACAAACTTTCCTTAATTTGTTTCCCTTTTAAATTAGGATTTGCTTTCTATAAATAGGGCATGTAACCTTGTTTTTGGGGGTTGGACATTATTATTCTAGTTTTACTTTGTGACTTGGGAGATTAAGTTGCAAATCTAGCAAATATTGATTTCTGAATTTAGTTTTGAAGATTTTTGGTTTTGACATTCAAGTTGAAGTTCTGGGTTTATTATTCTTCTTACATAGGTTCATAATTCTTTCATCTAAAACAATGATCTGTGTTCATATGATTATGGGTAATTAAACTCTACAACTAGGATTGTGGGATCCATGAGGGATTAACAATGTATGAATAGTAAATAAGCAATTCTTGAATAGTGTTTTGCATGCATTGATAATTCTTTCGGTCAAAAGTCTTTTTAACGAGTGCACGCGTTAGAACTCGCCTTGTTGCTACTTGCCAGACCAAGGAGGTAGTTAATAAGAAAAGAATTATCAACATAGATTTAGTGTGATACTATCTAATAGGCTAGTGTCGATTGGTGCGAAGTAATAACTAAGCCAAACATCGATTATGATGTCTAATATGAGGTAAAGGTAAGGGTTAGTAAATTATACACACGTAGCCGGACCAAGGTGCGGGGTGAAATTCTCTAGATGCCGGACCAAGGATTTAGAGATACCTAACTTATCACTTTGCATGTAATACACTAGAAAAGGATTACTATTATTAGGATTACCGCATTATGAGCTTATGGGGAACACATTCCTAGTTACTTTTAATAATCTGAATATAAATAAATACTTAGTTCAAAGCTATCTTTT
>NW_006238993.1:361401-366636 GCF_000226075.1 Solanum tuberosum
TTGATAACGATTGCTTATGCTTCTTTAGGGAGGTGTAATTTGAGCGTATCAAATTTTGGCACCGCTGCCGGGGAACTTTGGCTTTTAGATTTATTTTTAACTACATTATTGAACGTTAGTCAAATATTTCCTAATTTTACTTTTTCTCTTTGATTTTATCGCTCTCAGGTTCTAACTCTAGTGTATGCCAAGTACACGGAGCCAGGGTGAACCACTTACTCCTTACGACACAAAGTTGAACCGCACTTTGCAAAGAATGGAAAATCCAGGAGATCCAATTAATCCTTTCGGAGGAAATTTAGGTGATGCAGTTGAGTTACAACAGCCGAGGGTAGTTGATAGGGACAACCAGGCTCCAGTTGACAATCGATTGGGAGATGCGTTGAGGGTGCAAGATCCACTAGGCCCACGACAACGTGACAACTATCGGGGAAACGTCAATATAGCAGACTCTAATGGACCTATTGTCCTACCTCCTCTACCTCCAGGGCACACATTTATGGTGACTAGTAGCTTGATGAAGATGCTTACAGCAAGAGGCTTATTCTCAGGATCGCCATCGGAGGATCCACATGCTCACTTAGCCAAGCTAAGGGTGGTTTGCAAAAGTTGTGTAGGTAGACCAGACTTGGATATGGATGTCATTGGATTACGAGTGTTCCCTCTGTCACTGACAGGCGATGCTGCAGTATGGTTCACTGAGCTTCCTTATAACTCAATATTTACATGGAACCAACTGACGGAGGTGTTCTGAGCAAAGAACTATCCAGTGTCCAAGAAGCTCAATCACAAAGATAGGGTCAACAATTTTTTAGCATTACTTGGAGAGTCTGTGAGTAGCTCTTCGGACAGATTCACTGCATTCGTAAGAGGTGTTCCAATCCCCATATTGATGATGAGTCGTTGAAGGAATATTTCTATCAAGGACAGGATGATAACAATAAAGCAGTACTTGACACTATTGCTGGAGGTTCATATGGTGATTGCACATATGCACAGATTACTGAAAAACTGGAGAGGATCTCTCGCAACAATAAAGCATGGAGCACTAGGACGTCAGATACCGGGAGAAACACATTTGCCGTTTAGAATACCAATATCAATTCTGCAGATGATATTCGTGAGGAGATGGCCCTGATGAGGACCGAGTTGGGGTTGGTATTGAAGCATGTGAGCGGAGGAGCAGAAAAGGTAAATGTTGTAAACTACTTAACTAGAACTCCACCACCAGTTGAAGAGTGTTACTATGAACATGATGCTTATGCTGTTAATGATCAGACGGGTGGTTTCCGACCAAATGCCCAAGGATCCAACACGGAAAATTGGCGCCAAGGTCAAGGGTACCAAGGTCGGAACTATGGAAATTACAACCGAGAGTGTCACTACGTACAGGATGGGAACTTCAATCGCGACAACAACTACAACAGGAACAACTATGGAAACAAAAACGATCGGGTTGGACCTTATGTTCCCCCTCAAAATTGGGAATCTGGTGCTAGGGAATCTGGAGGCAATACGGTGCGTATTGAAGATATGATGCAGAAGATGATGAGAAGGTTTGATGCAACTGATGAGAATGTGAAGGAGATAAGAAACGACTTGTCTGGCATTGGTCAAAAGGTTGATACACATGCAGTATCAATAAAGCACCTAGAGCAGCAAATGACCTAGTTGTCTACTACAGTGAATCCACGTCAACCTGGTACTCTTCCTAGCAACACCATCCAAAATCCAAAGAATAACGGTCATTGTATGGCAATTACTACTCGAGGGGGTAAGCAAATGATTGATCCACCTTGTCGTCTATGGTGGAAGTTGAGGTTAGAAAAGAAGATGATGTGGTAGAGGTTAGAGAAGAGTCTGAGAATGCGACAGAGAAAGAAGCGGAGATATCTCAGAAAGTGTTCCCTTTACCTACACCGCCACCACCTTTTCCACAGAGGTTAGTGAAGAAGACTGAAGATGGTAAATATCGCATGTTTATTACTATGTTGAAGCAACTTTCCATCAACATTCCATTGATAGAAGCTTTGCAACAAATGTCTGGGTATGCAAAGTTTATGAAAGATATGCTGACAAAGAAGAGGTCTGTAAGTTTTAAAGATGATGATAGATTGCAGCATTGTAGCGCTATTGCTACAAGGTCTCTTGTGCAAAATAAGGAGGATCCTGGTGCCTTCACGATTCCATGTACTATCGGGCTGTTACACTTTGCTTAAGCATTGTGTGACCTTGGTGCTAGCATCAACCTCATGCCATTGTCTATTTACAAGAAGTTGGGTCTAAGGGACCCAAAGCCTACTACCATGCGGTTACTGATGGCTGATCGAACTGTGAAGAGGCCTATTGGTGTACTTCATGATGTGTTAGTAAAAGTGGAGTCTTTCATTTTTCCGGCGGATTTTGTGATTCTTGACTGTGAGGTTGATTTTGAGGTTCCCATCATCCTTGGGAGACCATTCCTTGCCACAGGGCGTGCATTGGTTGATATGGAGAAAGGGAAGATGAAGTTCAAACTGAACAATGAAGAGGCAACTTTCAATATTTGTAGATCCATGAAGTAGAGTAGTGAGCTCCAAACAGTATCTGCTATAACTTACAGGGTTGAGAGTGGAGCAGAAGTGCAAATTGAAGAGCTACTAGGTATTGAAGCACTAGCAGCAGTTATGATGAACTTCGAGAGTGATGGTATTGAAGAGTACGATAAGTAGGTAAATGCACTAGATAGATGCGAATATCGGTCAAAACCAAAAAAAATTGAGCTAGCCATGAAGAATCGTGAGTCCCCACCCGCGAGACCATCTATTGTGGAGGCATCGAAATTGGAGCTTAAGGCTCTACCACCGCATCTGCCGGTCATCAATGCGGCAGATTTAAATGCAAGACAAGTAGAGTGCTTGGTGACAGTGTTAAAGAGGTTCAAGCGAGCTATTGGGTGGACTATTGCGGATATTATTGGGATTCCTCCTAGTATTTGTTCTCACAAAATCCAACTCATGCCAGATCTCAAGCCTAGTATCAAGCACCAGAAAAGACTAAATCCACCCATGCAAGAGGTACTCAAAAAGGAGATCATCAAGTGGTTGGATGCTAGAGTAATTTATCCCGTTGCTGATAGTAGTTGGGTGCGTCCTGTTCAATGTGTGCCTAAGAAAGGTGGGATCACTGTGGTTCCTAATGAAAGAAACAAGCTTGTTCCGATGCGGCCGGTGACTGGATGGAGAGTCTGCATGGACTATAGGAAGTTAAATGCTTGGACAGAAAGGGACCATTTCCCCATGCCGTTTATGGATCAGATGTTGGATAGACTTGCTGGTAAGGGTTGGTATTGTTTTCTCGATGGTTATTCGGGCTACAATCAAATTTCTATAGCTCTAAATGACCAAGAGAAGACCACATTCACTTGCCCTTATGGGACTTTCGCTTTCAAACGGATGTCATTTGGTTTGTACAATGCTCCAGCGACATTCCAACTATGTATAATGTCAATATTCTCTGATATGGTGGAGGACACTATTGAGGTGTTGATGGATAATTTCTCTGTGGTAGGTGACTCTTTTGACCGTTGTCTAGATCATTTGGCCGAGTTTCTAAAAAGTTGTGAAGATTGCAATCTAGTGCTAAATTGGGAGAAGTGCCACTTTATGGTGAAAGAAGGAATCGTGTTAGGCCATCGGATTTCTGAGAAGGGTATCGAGGTTGATCGCGCAAAAGTTGAGGTAGTAGAAAAACTTCCACCACCTATCTCTGTAAAAGGTGGTAGAAGTTTTCTTGGGCATGCAGGTTTCTATAGGAGGTTCATCAAGGACTTCTCTAAAATTGCACATCTTTTGTGCAAACTGCTCGAAAAGGAGTCCAAGTTTGATTTTGATGAGGCTTGTCTGAGAGCATTTGGAGAGTTGAAGGAGAAGTTGATTACTGCACCTAGCATTATATCACCAGATTGGGGACAACCGTTTGAGGTAATGTGTGATGCAAGAGGAGTGGCGCTTGGTGTGGTATTGGGACAGAGGCGAGAGAAAATACTCCATCCTATTTACTATGCTAGCAAAGCTCTAAATGTGGCCCAGAAGAATTATACTGTGACTGAACAAGAGCATCTTGCGGTGGTTTTCGCATTCGAAAATTTTTGATCCTACTTGCTTGGTACTAAGGTCATAGTGCATACTGACCATTCTACATTGAGGTATCTGATGGCGAAAAAGGATGCAAAACCGAGGTTGATTAGATGGGTATTGTTGCTACAAGAGTTTGATTTTGTGGTTAAAGATAGAAAGAGGACCGAAAATCAAGTTGCTGATCATTTGTCCAGATTAGAGCAAGAAGCTATGCTAAAGCTTGGTGATGGGACTGAAATTAATGATAACTTTCCAGATGAACAGGTATTGGCTGCTTCTCATGATCTGATCCCTTGGTTTGTAGACTTTGCTAATTACTTGGCAAGCGATGTGGTGCCTCCGAACTTGTCTTTCCACTAAAGGAAAAAGTTTATGCATGATGTGAGGAAATTCTTTTGGGATGAGCCCTACTTGTATCGTAGTGGTGCCGATGGGATTATTCGTCGATGTGTGCCCGAAGTTGATATGTTGAGGGTACTCGAAGCATACCATTCATCGCCTGTTGGTGGGCACATGCTGGTATTCGGACAGCGCATAAAATTTTATAGTGTAGGTACTACTGGCCTACCATTCACCAAGATGCTCATGAGTTCGCAAAGTCTTGTGATCGTTGCCAAAGAGAAGGAGGGATTTCAAAGAGGCAAGAGCTCCCTATGAATCCTATACTGGTGATAGAATTGTTTGATGTATGGGGCATTGATTTTATGGGTCCATTTGTGAGTTCACATGGGATGAAGTATATTCTTGTTGCGGTTGATTATGTATCAAAATGGGTGGAAGCAGTAGCGCTCTCCAACAATGAAGGTAAAAGTGTAACCGCATTCTTGAAAAAGAATATCTTCTCCAGATTTGGTACACCGAGGGCTATTACTAGCGATGGAGGTTCTCACTTTTGCAATAAGTTGTTCAAGGCACTACTTGAGAAATATGGTGTCCGCCACAATGAAGCCACTCCTTACCATCCACAGACTAGCGGACAAGTTGAAGTATCCAACAGAGAGATTAAACAGATTTTGGCGAAGACTGTGAATGCTAATAGAACGGATTGGTCAAGGAAGCTTGATGATGCTCTATGGGCATATCGCACTGCATACAAGACCCCCATAGGTATGTCTCC
>NW_006238993.1:367259-369623 GCF_000226075.1 Solanum tuberosum
CGGTCCGTTGTTTAACTCACGGACCGTGGATGGTGTCCGTAGATCCTAGGTAAGCCTCTAAATTTTTCCAAGTGTAGGAGTGATCTACGGACCGTAGATCTACTCACGGACCGCAGACGGGGTATCGTGAGTCCAAACCATATTCCTGTTTTAACCCGACCCGAACCCCTTTACTTAAAAACTCCCCTACCTTCAAATCATTTCCACTTCCCTCCATGCACTCCTCAACCGTTTCACCCATCCCATATTCTCCCTAAATCACTCCATAACTCCCCCATAATATCATCCCTTCCATTTACCCCATCTCCCCATAATTCCCAAAATTCCTTTCCATTCCGAATACAACTCATTCCATATTTCACAAAAGTGTCCGGTGCTTGGTTAGTAACGAAGAGGTGATTCGTTGGTCTTGTTAATCTTAGTGTCGTCACGCAATCACCCCACTCCTCGTTGCTTGTAAGGTAATAGACTTTCCCCTCACTTTGAATTTCGATTCATAGATTGAATATAGAAAGTCGGGAGTTGGGTCTTGACCTTGGGTAATTGTTAGATGAAATTGCATGATAAACTTGGAAATTACAATGCCCTTGGAACGATAGATAGTGATTGTGTAGCCTTATTTTATGTGATTATAAGTCTAAATGTAAGTTTCCACTTAGGGATCCAAAGTTTGTCTTTAATACTTGGTTAAAATGATTAATCGGAATCCTGAGAATGACAAACTAGCATGATTAAATGTCGAAATGCATGGTTAGACTAGGATATTGTTGAAGAGGGTCTAAGAGGTGAACTTGAAACCTAGCACAGATTACATCCACGATATCTCGTCTACGGACCGTAGATTGGGTTCGTGGTTAGATGCACTTGTAATTATTACCAAGTGTGAAACCACGGATGTGGACTACGGTCTGTAGATCAATCTACGAACCGTTCGGTACATTCGTGGTTTCCATCTGCGACAAGTACTGGTGGCTCTCTGACCCACGAAAGGAATCCATGGACCGTAGACCAGTCTACGAACCGTAGATTGGGTTCGTGGTTAGATGCACTTGAAAATATTGCCAAGTGTAAAACCACGGATGTGGACTACAGTCTGTAGATCAATCTACTGATCGTTCTATACATCTGTGGTTTCCATCTGCAAGCAAATTTTTTTTTCTTTCTGAAATTTTCATGGGACTTTGTCACTGTTCGTTTCCAATTCTAATATCGCCTCTACAGGTACGATGGCACCCAAGAAGCTAGTCACCTACTCAAACCAGGGCAAGTCAAAATCTGTTGCCCCTAGCTTTAGGTTAATCGATGAGGACACAGACACGGAGAAGGATCCAGCATACGTTCCTCCCAACATACAGACTTCTCCCACTGCACCTCGAGTCACCAGAGTCACCCCCCAGAAGGTGCTTCCCGACGTAGTCACTGTCTCCCGGCCTGATGAGGAGCACACACTGATCGGATCACCAACTGGGCTGCTTCCAGTTCAGAGGGGTCTATGTCCGGATCCGAGTCTACCCATGCTTCAGGATCCGAGTCTGCCCATGCTTCAGGCTCCGAGAGTGCATATGCTTCAGGATCCGAGTCTGCCCATGCTGCAGGGTCCAGTGCTAAATCAGCCATAGGGTCCGGTAAGAATGACCAAGCAGCCTCGTCTGATGAGGCCACTAGCTCAGAGTTTGTACCTGCATCACGGAATGATGACCCCACTCCAGTAGCCGGCGAGCTAAATAGGTGGTGTGTAGAGGGCCAATGGCAAATTTATCGGGATGCCAAGATGATAAACAACAAACAGAAGATGGCCCGACTAATTACAGAGGAGCGGAGAGTCCTCACGGGGAGCTTGCACGTTGTTCCGGACATTCACCGGCTGTTTAACCTTCAAAAGTGTGACTGGATGGCTCGAGACCCAGGGATGTATAGCGAAGAGATTGTGCGGGAATTCTACGCTTCCTATGCTGCCACTCTCCGAGGTTCAATTTCCAAGCGGTCAAAGCCCCTAGCTCAAGATCCTCTCACTTCCACGTTGGTTCGATGCTGTAGATGGCGAGCGTGCGGAATGGGTTGCCGCTCCACGGTTGGGCATCCAAAAGGCCACGTTAAATTTTGTGGCCAAGTTCTTCTGGTTGCTGCTATGTAACAGAGTGTCGCCCACAAAAGCTGACAACCAAGTCACATGGGACAGAGTGGTCATGGTATAGCGAGAGGCTGTTATACTATGGTTGGCTAGGTACATTGCTGTAGATGGCGAGCGTGCGGAATGGGTTGCCGCTCCACGGTTGGGCATCCAAAAGGCCACGTTAAATTTTGTGGCCAAGTTCTTCTGGTTGCTGATATGTAACAGAGCGGTCATGGTTGCGGCATTGGTAG
>NW_006238993.1:369814-413189 GCF_000226075.1 Solanum tuberosum
GCCTAGTATGGCTCCTAGCTCTTCCCGGTCCATACCCCAGTTAGGAGCTACTATTGTCCCATTGGCCAGAGTACAGAAATTGGAGGCTCAAATGGCCACACTGCTGCATCACATCCAGTCGTGGATGCAAAAATCGATAGCCGAGTCCGAGGCTAGAATGGAGTGAAGGATGGAGGGGATGATGGACCGAAAGGTCCAAGCTGTTAATAAGCGTCTTGATGCCTTTGAATTGCGAGTCCTCGAGAGATCAGCCCCGACCATAGATCTATCTGCTTTGCAGGCTGAATTACCAGTCTCCGGACCGACGTTGATGCTATTCTTGCCACCCCTTCAGTTGAGGCTCAGGTTGCACCTACTGCACTGGCTGATGATACAGTGCTTGATGCTTTATTCAGTGAGACCGCCGAGGAGGAGCTTGAGCCTACACACGCCAAAGGTAAGCAGCACCGTTCTTATCGCACTGAGGAGAAGAAAGCTCAAAAGAGACAGCATAGGAAGGAGAAGGAGGCTAGGAGGGCTTCGATTTTAGATGAAGAGTTGCGCTAACAAAGGGTTCGTGAGAGAGTTGCAGGGGCATCGAACTCTGCCCCAGTTGTAGAGGTCCAGCTTGTTTTGAGAGACATTGTGAGCACCACTGATGGTGCGGTGAGATTGATAGAGACCACTACTGAGGGTGCTATGTTTGATGATATGGGCAATACTGAGGGTACCCCCACTATTGTTCCAGCGGGCTCCGGGAAACCGGACCCCCTGCTTGTTGATGATTCGCCGGCGCTTTGCGCCACAGGTTTTGCTTCACCCAATCCATTTCTTTTACCGTTTTTTTATGCATTGGGGACAATCACATCTATTTTTGTTGGGGGTGGGGTAAATGGATTGTGAATGATAGGGTGAAGTCTGAGTAACCCAACTCATAAATCCTCTCTTGGGGTTTTCTTGCCTGTGTTCTTTTTCCCCAAGAGACTGTTTATGTTCTCATGAACCGGCATGTCTTAGGATCGTATGTGTAGAAGCATGAAACAAAAAGAAAGAAGCATGATGGCGTCAGATTCTGTGATGTGTGCTAGAATTTGTAGGCTACGATAAGTTGAATGTGTTGGCTCTGAGTATGACTTGATAATGAACCAACTTGATGACATGACTTAAGCTAAAACTTGAACTGGGTAAACTAATAATCTGATAATGAAACTATGTGCGAAGAGTGTGTGAGAATAGTTGAGTGTTCAAACAGTGTTTGTGCAAAAACTAGAACTTGCCCGGTTAGCCCTGCTAAGACAATTCAATCTAGAGGTTAGGAAGTGATCATAGGTCATTGTTCTGAAAAGTCCACAAATTGCCTAAAAGAAGGATCCAACCAAATGAAAAAAATGCTCCATTTGATCCAAATACTTTGAACCTTAAATTAAACCATTTCTTTCTAAACCCCGAACTCACCTTCCCATAATCTACTATGTTGGCCCCGGTCCCTCTTTGGACATGTGGACTTCAACTTAATCTAAAAGCCTAAGTTGAGGGTGGCTAATGTAAAAAGTAACTTCAATCTTGGCCCTGACCCGACATCAGGTATTGTGCACCTCAACTAATGGAAAATCCATAAGTTGAGGGTGGCTATGAAAGAGGAAACTAAAAGAAAAATGGATATGAAAAGAGTGATGTTGAAAAAAGAAGAAGAGGAAAGCATGTGACTTGTTGAAAGCTAAAAGAAAAAAAAAAGTAAAAAGAGCTACAAAGTCTAAAGTCACATCCGTGGTTGAAGAAAATTAAGGGAAAGAAGGTAAAACGATAGGATTACAAAAATCGGGCGAAAAGAGGTTGAAAGCCTAGTGTAATGTCAAGGAGGGCAGAAAGTCAATAACCAGTACCCAAATGTACCACACCTGACCCTGAGCCTACGTTACAAGCCAAGAAAGTCCTATTGTTATCCTAGAGTCTAGTTTGGAAAGTCTAAGCAGTGAAAATAAGGGCAAGCTTATGGCATTGAGCACTAACTGTATTTGAAATTACTTCTGAGCGTGAGTGTTGAATAAACCCTTGTAACATGAATGACATTCATTTTTTTTGTTGAAAAGGGGATTTCGTTTGAAGTAAGGGCACTAGTTACATTGTCAGAAAATTTGAACCTTGGTGATAGTGAGACGGTGTATGTTGTGTGTCGGTTGGTCGATCTGTGTCAAGGTTTGATCCGCGTGAATTAGCTTGTCGAGTCTAAGAGAACAAATTTTGTACCCGAAAAAAGGGGGGGGGGGCTAGAGAGCCATGTGATTGCTTGGGCTTGAAATGCTTGCTTCTATACAACTGTCGTTTAGAGTCTTAGTGCGTCGCTTGAGGACAAACAACGAATTTAAGTTGAGAGTGTTCATATACCGTGAGTTTACGGTATTTCTAATACATTTCACTTACAAGTTGTGTGTGTCTAGGGCCTTTTTGTATTGGTTTTTATGTGTTTTTATCATATTTTGCAGGAAAGATGTTCAGGCGCGGAAGTATCGAGACAGCTGAAAGAAATGCAAAAACAAGGCATTCACGGAGGTGATCTATGGACCGTAGGTCCATTGACGGTCCGTAGGTGATGACCGTAGATCAGCAGGCAAGGTATGGAAGACAAATCAGGGAAATATGACCAAGTGTGGAACCACGGTGGACATTGATGGTCCATAGATTGATCTACGGACCGTACTGGTGATCCGTAGATTGATACTGCGAGGGTTCCAGTACCTAATTTATGAAGATTCTAAGTGTTGAGCTACGAAGGGGACTGACGAACCGTAGATCGATCTACTGTCCGTACTGCAAGTCCGTCGTTTGCTTCAGAGGAGCTGATTTTTGGAAGCTGAAATATTTTCCAAGTCCTGGCTGACGGAAGGGACTTACGGATCGTAGATCCATTGACGGTCCGTAAGTCAATCTCGTAGAATGAAGACGCGTGCCTGAACAAACATTCCTTAATTTGTTTCCCTTTTAAATTAGGATTTGTTTACTATAAATAGGGCATGTAAACCTCATTTTTAGGGGTTGGACATTATTCTTCTAGTTTTACTTTGTGACTTGGGATATTAAGTTGCAAATCTAGCAAATATTGATTTCTGAATTTAGTTTTGAAGATTTTTGGTTTCGAAATTCAAGTTGAAGTTCTGGGTTTATTATTCTTCTGACGTAGGTTCATAATTCTTTCATCTAAAACAATGATTTGTGTTCGTATGATTATGGGTAACTAAACTCTACAACTAGAGTTGTGGGATCCATGAGCGATTAACAAAGTATGAATAATAAATAAGCAATTCTTTGGCACCATTTGTGAACCCTCGTGTCACTCTAAATGGCCCTGACCATTTGGACTTGAGCTTTCCCGGAAAGAATCTAAGTCGGGAGTTATATAGTAACACCCAGTCTCCCACTCTGAACTCCTTCTTAAGTATTTTAGAATCATGCCATTTTTTCATCTTTTCCTTGTGAAGGGCTGAACTTTCGTAAGCCTTGAACCTGAATTCGTCCAACTCATTTAACTGCTGTACTCTCTATTTTGAAGTCTTTGTCCAGTCCAGATTTAGAGCTTTCAATGCCCATAATGCTTTGTGTTCCAATTCAACCGGTAGATGGCAAGATTTACCAAAGACTAGCTGATACGGAGACATACCGATTGGTGTTTTGTATGCGGTGCGATATGCCTATAGCGCGTCATCAAGCTTTCGAGACCAATCAGTCCTATTAGCATTCACTATCTTGGCCAAGATGATTTTGATCTCCCGGTTTGACACTTCAACTTGGCCGCTCATTTGGGGGTGATACAGAGTTGCTACTTTGTGTTTCAATCCATACTTACTCAATGCAGCTGAAAACCACTTGTTGCAAAAGTGAGATCCCCCATCACTAATAATAGCCCGAGGAGTACCAAATCTAGCAAAGATGTAGCGTTTCATGTATTGAACCACACTTTTCCCTTCATTGTTTGGAAGTGCAACAGCCTCCACCCATTTAGAAACATAATCTACGGCCACCAAAATGCACTTATTGCTAAACGAATTCACAAATGGGCCCATGAAATTTATTCCCCATACATCGAATAACTCAACTTCTAAAATGGGCGTAAGAGGCAACTCGTGTCTTTTGGACACTCTACTTTGTTTCTGACATTGAGTGCACTTATTAACAAACTCATGAGCATCTTTGTAGAGGGACGGCCAGTAGTAACCACTTTGGAGGACTTTAGCAGTTGTACGTACACCACCATGATGACCCCCAACCGGTGAAACATGACAAGCATGGACAATTTCAATAGGTTCTTCTTCCAGGACACGTCTCCTAATGATATGGTCTGCACACTCTCTGAATAAATATGGTTCATCCCAAAAGTAATTCTTAACATCGAATAAGAACCTCTTTTGTTGGTAGAATTTC
Source organism: Solanum tuberosum (assembly GCF_000226075.1). Taxonomy (NCBI): domain Eukaryota; kingdom Viridiplantae; phylum Streptophyta; class Magnoliopsida; order Solanales; family Solanaceae; genus Solanum; species Solanum tuberosum. The sequence goes on from NW_006238993.1 coordinate 374,210, forward strand.
AGTTCTACTGGGATTAATCCACACACTACGTAATTGGCAAAATCAGCATACCAAGGATGATGTTTGAGAGTTACCGTGAATACATGTTCATTGGGAAAGGAATCATTTATGTCGATCTCTAACTCGTCATTTTCCTTCCCTTCCAATCTTGATAAGTGGTAAACCACCTGATTTTCACAACCTCTCCTATCTTTGACTTTAAAGTCGAATTCTTGCAATAGTAGCACCCACCTTATTAATCTGGGCTTGGCATCCTTCTTTGCTATCAGATAACATAGTGCAACATGATCATTGTGAACAACCACTTTAGTACCTAGCAAGTATGTCTGGAACTTCTCAAACGCATATACTATCGCAAGTAATTCTTGTTTTGTAACTATGTAGCTACGTTGAGCACTGTTTAGAGTTTTGCTTGCGTAGTAAATGGGGTGAAATATTTTGTTGCGTTTTTACCCCAATAACACATCTAATTCCGTGCCACTTGTATCACACATCACTTCGAAGGATTCAGAACAATCGGGACTAATGATAACCATGGTAGAGACCATTTTTTCTTTCAAGCATTTGAAAGCCTCCATGAAAGCATCATCGAAGTGGAATTTTACCTCCTTTTCCAACATTTTGCATAGAGGATGTGCAATCTTTGAGAAGTTGTTGATGAACCTCCAGTAAAAACCGGCATGCCCCAAGAAACTGCGAACTCCCTTCACCGAAATTGCTGGCGGTAACTTCTCAATCACTTCAATGTTCGCTTTATCAACCTCCATCCCCTTTTGCGACACTTTGTGACCAAGAACTGTACCTTCCTTAACAATGAAGTGGCATTTTTCCCATTTTAGGACCAAATTTGTCTCCACACATATTTGGAGAATTTGTCCTAAGTGTGCTAAACATGCTTCAAAAGTGCCACCCACAACCGAAAAGTCATCCATGAATACCTCCATTGAATCCTCCACCATGTCAGCAAAAATAGATAACATGCAACGTTGAAATGGTGTCGGAGCATTACATAACCTAAATGACATCCGTTTGTAGGCAAAATTTCCATATGGGCAGGTGAAGGTGGTTTTATCTTAGTCTTACGGAGCAATGGAGATTTGGGTATAATCGAAATACCCATCAAAGAAGCCATACCAACCTCTCTCTGAAAGTCGATCAAGCATTTGATCCATGAAAGGCATGGGAAAGTTATCCTTTTTAGTCCACGAGTTTAACATCGGGTAATCCATGCATACTCACCATCTGGTAACCGATCTCATAGATACAAGCTCTCCCTTTTCATTTGGGACTACTGTGATGCCTCCCTTTTTTGGTACACATTCAACCGGACTTACCTATTTTCTATCCTCAATAGGATAGATCACACATGCGTCCAACCACTTTATTATTTCCTTTTTTACCACCTCTTGCTTTGGTGGGTTCAATCTCCGCTGATGTTCAACACTCGATTTATAATCACTATCAAGCTGAATTTTGTGAGTGCAAATGCTAGGAGGAATGCCCACTATGTCAGCGATAGTCCAACCTATAGCTTTGATATGCCTTCTCAACACCTCAATGAGCAATTTAACATGCCATTATGGCAAGTCAGCTGCAATGATCACCGGTAAAGTGTTATTTGCCCCCAAGAAATCATATTGGAGATGGGAGGGAAGTACTTTCAACTCCTGATTTTATGGTTCTTCTGTTGATGGCTTTGCGGGAGGACTTTCTCAATTTTTTTAGATCAATGTACAACTTCAATGGAGTTTATGAATACCCCCCATGCCTGAAAGAGAAGCTACTACCTCATCATAGCCTTGAATTTCGAACTCATCGTAGTTAAAAAGCACGGCTTCAACCAGTTCACTCATACACATCAAATAGCTCACTCTAGCCACCACTTCATCAATAACATCAACCGTGGAAACCACATAATATCGCTTGGATGTTTCATTGACTTACAAACATTAAAGTTTACTTCATCTTCGTTCACCCGAAACTTCAGTTCTCCGCTTTCAACATCTACCAATGCTCTCCCGGTTGCCAAGAATGGTCTTCCTAAGATGATGGGAATTTCAGCATCTATTTCACAATCGAGAATGACAAAATCAACAGGGAAAATGAATCGATCGACATTTACCAAGATGTCATAAAGTACCCCTACATAATGTTTAATTGATCGGTCCACCATCAAGAGTCTCATTGTTGTAGCTTTCGATTCACTCAAACCAAGTTGTTTATAGATTGGATATGTCATTAGGTTGATGCTTGCTCCCAAATCGCATAGGGCTTTAGCAAATTGGAGCATGTCAATGGTGCAAGGAATGGTGAATGCTCCGGGATCTTCTCTCTTTTTTATCAGTTCCTTAGTCATAATTGCACTACAATTATGAGAAACTTCTATTGTCTCAAAATCCAAGCTCCATTTTTTTGTGACTAACTCCTTCATGAACTTGGCATAACTCGGCATTTCCAACAACGCTTCCACTAGAGGGAGATAAATTGATAATGTCTTGAACACCGATAAAAACGTCTTGAACTTCTCATCCTCATTCTTCTTCTTGAGACGTTGGCACTACAACAAATTTGGCCAACGACCACACTAATTGTAGACAACGCTTTAAAAGTGTTGCTGAAAATATCTAAGGTCACACTTTCAAGGTGTAACCTTTGTACATGGCTTTTGGCCACAAAATTTTTGGCAACAATCTTTAAGCGTGCTCTTTAGAATTATAGGCTACACCTTTTAAGAGTTCCCAAATCATAATAAAAAAGACAACACTTATTTATACCTATGGGCTATGGCAACACTTTGGAATGTGTTATCTTTGTAATTCTAAAAGAAACACTTTACAAGTGCACCCTATTAGTTATCATAAAATTTTTCCTAAAAAGTAATAATATTACCTCCATATATAATTTTTCCGCTGTATTTCCAAAGTTTCTATAAAGTAAGAGTATCACCAGAAATATCTATTTACAGCAACTCCATCGCCCCAATATTTTTTTAATACAATGAAAAGCCGTAATAACAAGAAAAAAGCCCCAAATTTCTTTAAAATCATTTCCTCCTCCTTTTGGTTTCCAGAAAATACCCATCATCCCCAATTCTCTTGTTTCCATATCCATAAATTGGAGACCCTTTTCCTAGTATATTATTTAAGAATTCGATGAAATTTTATCATTGTCGGTTGAAGCGCTCATCACAGACTCCTTCTTAATCACTTCATTCTCTATAACTTAGGGGTCGTTTGGTTCGAAAATAAGTTATGCTTGAATAAGTAATGATTTGATAAGTTATGCTGGGATTAATTATATTGGGATAAGTTATACTGTGATTAGTTTTTATTGCTTGTTTGGTTTGTTGTATTATAACTAATAAATATTAGATACTTTCTAAGAATTAGTTATTTATTTACAAAAATAGCCTCCATCTTATTTACCCTTTTATATGTATTTTTTTATAGAGGTTTAGTTATTTACTCCTAAAAATAAAACTAAATTAATCTCAATTATTGATAACTTTACGATCCACAAGAATCAATGTTGGAGCAATCGCCAGTGGGAAGCCTCTCTTCTTTACTGTAATAAGCAAAAAAATAGAGAAAATTAAATGAATCAAAACTGGAGCAAAAACTGCACCAATAAAATAACCATAACTGGATTGAAATTTGGTAAATTTGATAATATTTCTCGTTGCAAAAATATCTTTTAACCAATTGCAATGATAAACAAAGTTCTAAAAATTCTTTTGATTGTTAAAGGACACAAGCAATTGAATAATTTTATTAAACTAAAATTATAGATTTATTTGAAATTTATCAAAATCGATTTGATGAGTAGCAAAAATTTTAAGACTTTACAAATGTGGTATAAAGATATGAAAAGTGATAATAAAATAGATTTCAAGGATATTTTTGTCATTTTAATCGTTTTATCCCAAGATATGTTATGTTGGAATTGTTATTCCACCCAGAGGAAGGGATAACTCATCTCAATACTATTTATTAATCCTCGGATAAATTATGCCCATACTTTGTAACCAAACAAGAAATAAAGAGGCACTAAAAAGTTATTCCATTAATATTTTCTTTTATCCATTACACCAAACGACCCCTTAGGGTTTTAACTAATTTGATTCATAGTGAAGCCATAAAAACACTTGGTCCTCACCATCTCCGCCAAAATCGTCGTTGTTATCTACAATGGTGGATTTGGTCCAAACTAAAGAGGACCACCGGTTGTCATGGGTTAACTTGCTTATTAAAATTTCATTCTCTAATGCAGTGAGCTCCTTCCTCATTTCTTGTTGTCTAGATTTTTTGCTCTCTGCTTTCATTACACTGAAACCCTAACCCTTCTCTTTTATATTTTGATAGGAAGATTTGTTGGTAGTTTGTTACATATATTCGTTATATTGAGAATCTTATTTGTTAAATGAGTTCCTTGGTGTGGATCTAAACAATTTTGCCATCATATTTCATCTTAAAGATTTTTTCATTTGCTTTTTTGTCTTTGTTTGATTATATATCAATTATTTGTATTAAAAAGCAAGTTTTAATGGATGCTCTAGCTTTCCTGTTTCTTGTATTTTTATTTATATACTTTGAACCAACTTATAGTAGAATACATATTTTTCTAATATATGATATAATAATTCAAGGTCTGGTAGAAGAGTATTTGATTGAATAAATACTTGTTGTCCAATTTTGATGTGCTAATGTATATCCTAATGCCCACTATATTCTATACTTGTTGCTATTCTCTTTTTTATCCTCTAATTTTAATAACCGAAGAGATATGGAAAGGTGTAACATGAATACTTCTTCGTTTAGACAGGGAGATAGTATTTCATTAATCATGATTCATGAAACCAATCTGTAAGGTGGATGTGAATCTGGTCGTTTATATATTTTGCGAAAAGACAATCAACTGATCTTTTAAATAGCAATTTTTTCCTACAGTAGTGATTCAATATGATATTTCAAATAACAAAGTCTTCCTAGAGTAGTAACTAAATCTACATCTCTCTACATTTACTTTTTTCTTTTTGTGTTCTCGAATTAGTATTAATTCCTTTTCTTTTATGATCATTTGTGGATTTTGAGATTTTAATAATTTACATGCATATTGTATTTTTGTTAAGATCTGAAGATATTTTAAGAAGTTATGTCTTTTTTAGGAAATACATTTAGAAATTGAATGTGAACATTTATAAAGGGAAAGAAATAGGATTTCATTTGACAATTGGCACCATATGCTACAGTGATTTCACCTGTACTGTATGTAGAATCACAAAATATCTCCTTTCCAAATAGGCAAAGCAAAAAGTATGGTATTCGTATGATGTTTAGTGGTGGCAAATGGGCGGGTTGGGTCAAATTTGGGCGGGTTGAAAATTGATCAAAATAAAATGGGTAATAATTCAACCCGCCCATATTTGATATGGGTAAAAATGGATTGGATAACAAATGGGTTGGGTAAAATACTAGTTTACCCATATTTTACCCATATTTTCATGAGTAAATAGTACTCTACTTAAGAATTCAACATGGAGAAAGTATTTTAGTCTTTGTTTAGATGAAGTATTGTCACACCCAAAATCCCATTAAGGCGGACCGGCACCCGTTACCGAGAAGGCTCAGGAGGACCAACCTGTAATCATGCTCTATATATGAACATTTAAAGGTGATGCCATAGTGGATAACATGTTTTCATGAAAGTAGATGGTATTAACAAACCAAAAGAAAGTGCACATGACTTGGCCGTTGGGGCCATGATGTCTAAGACACAAGACACAACTGCACTTCACTATACATAGTCTACGAAGCCTCTAAATGATAAAACATTATGGGGTTAAGGTCGGGACAGGCCCCGGCTTACACTCAGCTACTATACAATACCAAAATCATGCTATAGACTCGGAAAGCCCCGAATCAACCTGGAGCTCACCAATAGCCGTTGGATGCCCTGTTCTCTTACTGGGGAGATCTACTAGCTCATGTACCTGCAGCAAGAATTGCAGGTCCCCCGAGAGAGAGACGTCAGTATGGGAGAATGTACTGAGTATGTAAGGCATAAAGTACTATATGTGAAATAAGAACTCAAATGAAATCATATACCAATGTAACGATACAAGACCACCTTTTCTCATATTATGGAATCAAGTACTTTACATTCTTTTCTTTACTTTATCATTCTTTACTTTACACTCTGTGGACATCATTTAATACGAATGACCAGCTGATCAGCGGTAGACATATAAATCGGGATCGACCCATGCTAGGCTTTCCTTTAACCCCTTGGATACCACCTGTAATATTGGGATCGACCCATGCTAGGTGATTCTTCCACCCCTGGGATACCACCCATCAATAAGGAGATTCATTTAATATCTTTCCATTAACCTTTGAGATGATTCTTTTGGTGGTCATAGCATTTTGAGTTATGGGACTATGTAGTCAACAAGTGACATGTAATAATCATATAATGCAAGAACAACAACGTAGAGAGTAGTTACACAATTAGTGAAATGCATAGGAGCTGAAATAATATATGGACCTTATTTAGTTAAAAGGAGAACTCATGCAGGGTATTCAATGTATATGTACAGATTAGACAATGAACATGTATTGGAACGTGCAGACATGTTAAAGAGTGAGAACAAGGTCATAAGTCATGTTGGAGCTGGTAGGCTGCCTCTATGTGTCGAGGACGAGTCTAGATTTCATGCCAATTAGTAGGAAATCGAAAAGCCTTACATACCTTGTTGTACCACCTTGTAGTTACCTTGAAGTACATTCCTTCTTTTCAAATACTTATCTATAATATAGTAGGTGATAAACTAGTATTAGTCTAAACATGCTTAGGCAGTCCAATCTCACTCAACAATAATGCTCGGGCAGCAAACCCGTAATTACCAAACTAAGGGTGTTCTTTCAACCCCGCCTTATTTTATTGCATTTGTACACTACACAGCTATATTTAAATATCAACAATTTACACCCTTCCCAGATATCAACCAAGTTGTCCCCAATATGTTTACACATCAACTTGTCCCAAAACAGTCCTAACAATCCAACATACAATAGAGGACGTGAAACCATGGTTTCCCATCATCATCCCACGAGTTCTTATCAACAGTATACTTAAAATATCATACTTAGACTCGGGTTTAAGGAAGACAAAGATAAGGCAATCACTTTACCTTAATTCTTATAACTCGTTTTCTTTTAACTTTAACTCTTCAATAACTTGAGCTTCCCTTCACATAGGCCAAAGAAAAAGAGAAAAGCCTCACAATAACAAAGGAAAGTGATCAATTAAACTTTTGACAGATTCAGTCCTCTACTTGTTCTTAACTAATAACATGTTTATCTAGCATTCCATGAGAGAACTAGGCTAAATCCATTAGTGATTTCACTTATCTTACCTTGCAAGGGCTTGGTTTTATCCAGGAACCCTAGGAACTTGTGGCCTTTGTACAGTATAGGCTACATTTATTCGATGTGGCTTATAAGACAACACTTGAAAAGTGTGGCCTTAGGTCAAAGGTTACGCTTGTTTAGGTAACCTCTATTAAAGCATTGCCTAAAGTCAAAAAGTGTGGCCTTAGATATAAGGCCACACTTTTTGATATTTTAGGCCACACTTTCCTGGGGTGGCAAAAGGCCTAAAATGTTGTAATGTGGGGAAATGGAAGAGATATTTTAGGTAAAGGTTGTTTAACTTTTGGGATTGGATTGTTTTTCTCTACATCTTTTTGTGGCCCTTTGGGAATGCTTTGATGGATGGGTATTTATTCTTCCTCCATACCTTTGTCTTCTTCATGCACCTGATCTTCTTCATTGCCCGTTACATCACCTATTGCTACCCTTCCACTACGAGTAACCATACCAACCCTTTCTCATCATCTTCCATTGTCACTTTTGGTTTCAATTGTGCTGAAAGTAAACTCAAATGACCTTCAAGTATTTTGATTGCATCTGCGTGAGAGTTCACTTTACTGTTCAATGATGAAAAATCAACTTTCATCCATTTTAAGAAATCATCTGAACCTTCAACTTTACCAAGGATGCGTGACAGAAAATCATTCACCCGAGGACTACTTGCACTCCCTTTCGACTTTGGGATGTCACTCAATTGAGTGTAGTTCTCTTCGTTGTCATCCTCCCTTTTCCAATAATCACTTTGTTCAGCCCAATCTTTATAGTATCTTCTTTGCTCTTCCCTCTTGTGATAGTTCCAACCATGATTCCCACCACGCTGTAAATAGCGTTGGTGGAAACCCTCCTCATTTCACTTGGAATTCCAACCTTGATTCTCCCCCGACTTTGAATAACGTGAGGAATAACCCTCCTCAACTCTAAACACACCACTTGTTCCCTTTGGCTTTCCCACATTCTCCAACATATGCGCTTGTAGTAGCTCCATTTGAGTCAACATCTTCTTAATGTTCTCATCCCTTTCTCTTTCCTTATCAAGTTGCTCTTGTGTCATTCTAAAACAAAAAGGAGAGACTTGATCCTCTTTAGTATATAAAGCTTGATTTATTTTTGTCATGTCATCAAGAAGAAATGAAGCCACCTCAAATGATTGCAACATTATTCCACCTTGAACCAAATGATCAGCTACTCCTTTATTAACTGAATCAAGAGTCTGATAAAAACAATGGAGTAGCAAATCATTTGGTAGCCCGTGAGGCATTGAAGTAAGAGTTTCTTGAACCTCACCCATGTTTCGTGGATGGGTTCACCTTCTAATCGCTTAAAACCTTGAATGTTATCTCTAAGTTTTATCATCCTTGATGGGGGAAAGAATCATGCATTGAATACCATAATCAGCTCATCCCATGATGTGATGGAATTTCTTGGTAACTCTGCCAACCACTTGTTAGACTCCCTGTCAAATATATTGGAAATAACCTGAGCCGGATTGACTCTTGTGACACATTCTTGAACGAAAATGGGCTGCACACCTCTATGAAATTCCTTACATACTCATGTGGATCTTCATGATCAAGCCCTCCATAGAGTCCCCTCATTTGAAGGAGATGAAGAGTTATGCTAGTGACCTCAAAAGTTGCATTCTCATCAACTGATGGTAGGCAAATTGCACCCATTTCACCCGATTGGGTTGGATTGTACACACTGTTAACATCATCGATACCATCTCGAGGGCCTGCTAGGCTGCCATTTACTTCTTCCTCACTCATTTTAACTTTTATTCCGTCCAACCAACACTAAAACAATGCAGCCTAAATCAATTCAACTACTGCTGACAAATTCACAAGTCAAACCTTCAATAAAAGAACTCTAAACAACGCTACTCCTCGGCAGCGGCCTCATTTTGATTAACGTTCAAAGACACTTCATCCAATTCTAAGCGACAACAGTCGTAAATCAGTATAAACCCAACTACATGAGTTGGGGTCGATCCCACAGAGAGTAGGTTTCTTTTGAATTCAAATATGAAAGTATAACAGTGACTCTTTTAGCTGAACAACCACCACATACGAGAGTTTAGGATTCGAATTCCAGGATGTAATTGCTAACCCACTTCAACACTCAAACCGAAACAATCAAATAACGAGGAAACACTTGGGGGTTGACTAACCAACCATTGATTTCACTTAATGGGTGAACATCATTACCAACAATGTCAATTTGTTGTGGGTAGAATAGGCTATAAGTAAAGTAATTTTCTCTCCAACAATTACCTTGTTTATGATGAATTCTCTTGAACTTAAACACTAGCCATAAGATACCCAACCCACTTTCCCATCAAGTGTACTCTCTCAAGCTAGACACAAGGTTGAATCTTGGGTTTCACTTACTCAAGCTGAAACAACAATGACCCACTACTAAGGATGCTAAATTATTACGTTGGTTCTATCCTTCTCTCTCGAGCAAGCACAAAACTCTGAACTATATTGCACTAAGCATGCAATAATGACTTTAAACCGCGATTACAATTCAGACCCACTTCAAATTAACACCACGATTCGCTAATTGATGACACCCACTTAGTCAAATGCAACGGTTGGTCACATTGTCAAACCCCTAAAGTTAGGGTTTTAGCCAACCATGGTAAAAAGATGAAATTCAATCCTTTCCACGTTTTCCATAGCTAGGTAAATGAAATTCAAAAGTAAAAATTTACTAAAATCTTCTCCATTACAAAATTCAAATGAAAAATATTGCTAAGAATCACTTGAAATCTACAATGGTTGTGTTTTTGTGCTCAATCTTTTGTTCCTCCCATTTCTGAATACTTTCTCTCTCTTGAAAACAATCAATTTATACAAGTCTGATGTGAGGCTGTTTGGGACTAATCGGCGAGGAAAGTCGGGTTTCACCGACCGTTCGATGACTCGCCGATCATCCTTTGTCGAGCCTTAATTCTTTTCATCTGCTTCATCCAGCCACTGTAAATTTAGGTGAGCCAGATCGGGATCACCGTTTCATTCACCGGTTCGCCTTTTTGCTTGGTAACTCGCCCATCAACACTTGTCTAGATTTCCATCAGGTCTTTTGGCGACGAGGTCATCCTTTACCGATGTGCGCGGTGATGCGCCGAATGGAACTACTGCTCGCCGAAGTTACCCCTAATCCAGTCTCAGAGTTCTGTAACTTTAGGCGATAGAGGAGCAACTTAGGCCACACGCCGAGTGATCTCGGTGATCACCAGTCTTGTTTTTCTTTATTCTTTCAGCTTGCTTCTTTCCTCTTTGCCAATTAGTGTCCTTGCTTTGTTCCTCAATCCATATACCTGGCTATCAAGGGTTTTACATAAGTTATTAGCACAAACTAAGCATTTGAGGACGCAAAATTATTGTAAATAAAGCCCTAAATAAGTCCAGATCTAAGACTGATCATGCACCGAACACATTTATGTATCTTATAAATAGGGTGTTTCCACAATACCTTGACATGTTTGTGATTCTGTTTATCGATTATATCATGATTTACTGAAGGAGTAAGGATGAGCATACCAGTCACTTGAGGATTGTGTTGCAAGTTCTCAAGGACCAACAACTCTTTGCAAAGTTTAGAGAATGTGAGTTTTGGTTAAGATCTGTTTCTTTTGTTGGTCACATTATTTTCGGTAAAGGTATTAAGGTAGATCGTAAAAAGACGGATGCGATTAAGAGTTGGCTTAGACCTCTATCCCGTTAGGATATTTGAAGTATCTTGGATTTTGCTTGTTACTTTAGAAGATTTGTTGAAGTGTTTTCTTTGATTGCCTCTCCATTAAAGAAATTGACTGAAAATAAAGGTTAAGTTCATATGGTCTGAACCATATGAAAAGAGTTTTCAAGAGCTGAAAGATACGCTTACGTCCACTATGATGTTGACTTTACTCGGAGGATCCAATGGGTTTGTGGTTTATTGTGATGCTTGAAGAGTTGTGCTAGGGTGTGTTCTTATGCAAAATGATACAGTTATTGCTTATGCTGCACAGAAACTTAAGATCCATGAAAAGAACTATTCTACCTATGATTTAGAATTGGCGGGGGTTGTTTTTACCTTACAGATTTGGAGGAACTACTTATATGGTGTTCATGATGACGTCTTTACCGAATATAAGAGTTTGCAATATGTGTTTAAGAAGAAGGATCTAAATCTTAGCCAAAGAAGGTGGCTTTAGATACTAAAGGATTTTCACATGAATGTCCTCTTGCATAGGCAAATGTTATGGTGAATACTTTTAGTCAGTTATCATTGTCAAGTGTTGCTTATATTGAGGATGGTAAAAAGAAGTTGGTTCGAGATGTCCATAGATTGACCTAGTCGATTGATTTCATCAAAGGTGGTGTTATAGTCCATAATGGAGGTCTTGATGTGAATTTGGTTGAATTGAAGAAAGTGTTGCTTAAGATATATGTTGGTATACTTTGGTATCAAGGTCATTTGTGTGTTCCCAATGTTGACGATTTGACCGAGTAGATTTTATCAGAGGCCCATAGCTCGACTCGATATTATATTCACCTTGGAGCCGCCAAGATGTATCGTGACTTGTGGGAGCGCTATTGGTGGAAATTCATGTAGAAGGATATTGTGGAATTTGTGGCCAAATGTTCTAATTGTTAACAAGTGAAAGTTGAGCATCAAAAGCCGAGAGGTTTATCCAAAGATATTAGCAATCCTACTTGGAACTGGGAAGACTTGAATATGGACTTTATTATGGGTTTACCCGCACTCAGTGGCAACATGACTCGATTTAGGTTATTTTGGATCAAATGGTGAAATCGGCTCATTTCATTCAATTCAAGCTCTCTTATTCGATGGAGGACTACACCAAGTTGTACTTGAGAGAAATGGTTAGGTTGCATGGAGTGCCCTTATCCATTATCTCCGATCGTGGTACAAAATTTATTTCTCAGATTTGGAAATTCTTTTAAAAGGGCATTGGTACTCGTGTTAAGCTTAGAACCTACCTTTCATCGTATAACCGATGGGCAAACAAATCGAACTATCCAAACTTTGAAAGATATGTTGAGAGCTTGTGTGATTAACTTGAACGATAGTTGGGATGATCATTTGCCTTTGATTAAATTTGCTCATAATAATAACTATCATTCCATCATTGGTATGGCTCCATTTGAGGCTCTTTATGGTAGAAGGTGTAGTTCTCCTATAGTTTGGTTTGAAGTTGGTGAAGTTTCCTTGCTCGGTCCTGAGTTGGTACATGAGGCTACGAAGTCCTATATTGATGTTAAAAGGAGAGACCTTGAGTTTGATGTACATGATTGGGTCTACTTGAAGATATCACCCATGAAGGGTGTGATGAGGTTTGGAAAGAAAGGAAAACATAGTCCTCGTTATGTAGGCCCATTTCAGATTTTAAGGTGTATTGGTAAAGTTTCTTATGAACTTAATTTTCCTAATGATTTGGCATCGGGACATTTGGTTTTCCATGGCTCCTTGTTGAAGTAATGTGTTGGAGATCTGACATCCATTAATCCCTCTAAAGGTTGGGGAGTTAAAGAGGATCTTTTTTATGAAGAGGTTCTGGTTGATATTTTGAACCAGCAAATTAAGAAGGTTAGTAATAAGAAAGTTGCTTCTGTAAAGGTTCTTTAGAGGAATCAGTTAATTGAGGTTGCAAATTGGGAGTCCGAGGCCTATATGATGTATCCTCATCTCTTTTCCTCCGACCTCATTCTAGCTTGAGGTATTTAGTTCCTCATCGTCCACACTTTTGTATTTGTAACACCCGATAGTCTAGTAGACTAACTAGGGCTAAGTATGAGGGCAACAAGCCAAGGACAAGGGGCAAGATCATACGAAAAAGGGCCAGGGGACAAGGGAGGGGCCAAGGCTGCCAACTTTCCCACCTTCACGACTACCACCATGGGCAGTGGTGAGGAGCCAAGGAAAGGTGGCATAGCCACTGGTCCAAGACCACGAGTAGGACCACGGTCAGTGGTGAGGACCACGACTCATGGTGCCTCTCATGAAGGCTGGACAATGGGCTTTCAAGTGGAGGTATGTTGCGACTTTCCTGTTTGAGTTAGATTAAAGTGAGGTAATTTTGCCTAAGCTTATTACACCTGTTTAAGTGATTTTAACCCTCCAAACTACCATTCAAGTCGTTATTTCCCAAAACCGATAATAAATCCCCAAAAGCTCTCCTCTCAAATATTTCATTCTCTAGAACCTAGAAGAAGAAGAAGAAGGAAGTTCAAGCTAGGATCAAGGTCAAGGCTTAATTCCTCCGTTGAAGCTTTGCATTGCGCTTTTTTATTAAGGTATGATAGCTTTCATCCATGGACATATTTTATCCATGGAGTTCCTTCAAAATATCAATTTCAAAAGAGATAGAAACCCCCAATTGTTAGAGTTTGATTCAAAACTCATGGGTTCCTTTCAAACTTGATTGTAATGGTTGAATTATGTTATACTAAGCATGAATTGATGATTTCCTATGGTTTTTATGATGTATCCCAAAGAACCCATGTAATTCCTATATTTCTCAGTTGTGATCTTATGATGTGGGTCTTTGTTGATGAAAGAGGAGTTTTATTAATTTATGCATGAAATGATAGAATCAGATGAATTATAATGAAATCCATGTATAATGCTTGAATTCTAGATGTGTTGATTTAAAGCGGGCTTTGAACCTTGAAATGAGATTATGCATGTTTTATGAAATCTATGTATATGCTTTAAGAACACTTTAAGAGTGAAGTACCAATGATTATGATATTGTTGTTGTGTTAATTGAAAGGCTATCCTCATGAACACATCATGAATATGATGTGAAAGGTTTTCTCACATAATAAAGATTCTAAGGTTGAAAGGTTTTCTCACGCATGATCTAAAGAGATATCCTTATGAATTAACTTGGATTGGTTGTCCAAGGGACCTCCTTCCATGAGACATGAGTTAAGTTAAGACTTAATAAGTACCCAGGGGGATTAATGCTTAGCACCGAATGGATATTGATGTGAGATGGAAGTCCTCATGTCAGTTGAGGCCGGGTTTCTAGAAGCAATCTCTTGAGATGGAAGCCCTCACGTCAGTTGAGGCCGTGTTTATAGTAACAACCTCCTTGTCCCATAAACTATGTACCCCCGTAGGATATTTAGCTAGTGGATCCACCTAAGCTAACAAACAAAGATTCTACCTTAGGCAAGTAGGACAACCCTCTTCAGTTTGGGCAACATCGGTGATCATGTTATAGCTCACATAGTTTCATGCCGGTTCAGGCTTATTCACACAACAAGAACATGAATAATGAACTAAGGTTACTACATGAAGTATGGTATATGAGTTCAAAGTTTTAAACATGACGTTGACTTACATTGACCATGTTTTATGATTCATGATTCCTAATCCTCTTATATGATGTTTACACTTTGTAAATTGCACTCTTTGAAATGAAATGTCCATTTTAGCATGTTTTAATGTTTTTATGCATAGTTATCACACTTAGTGCATTTTTGTACTAACACATACTCTTGCCTACATTTTCCCCAAATGTAGGGTCCGACAGTCAGGGCAGTCAGTTTCGTGGCTAGGTGTTGATCTTCAGATTCCGAGCTTTGGTGAGTCCTCATGCTTCGAGGATGGAGTTATTGTTTTAGTTTCCATTTCTTGTATTTCCCTTTTAAACATGATGTATGGGCTAGGCCCAATTTCATTTGATATTGTAATAGATGGCTATGATGAGACAAGTATCTATACTTCTGCTTTTTTTAATGAGAAACTTTTTAGACTTGAAATGTGTTTTAATCTTATTATTCTATTTCTTATGTAATGGGGACTAAGTGGCTTGTATAGAGTTCTTTGGGGTTCTATACGCCATGTTACATCTAGGCGGTATCGCTGGGTCGTGACAAACTTGGTAATCAGAGCACAAGGTTTCAAATAGTCCTAGGATGATGTCTCATAAGCCACGTCTAGTAGAGTCTTGTTCATCAGTGTGAAGTGTGCCATATTTATGAATGAGAGGCTACAAGATGATTAGGAAAATCCATTTCTTTCATTACTCTAAGTCATCCCATAGAGTTGAACTATATAAAATCTCTCTCTTAATCTTTACCCGGTGGTCTACATGACATGACTACTCAAGGAGCTTTCACTAGTGGAATTGAGGGAGACAATGATGATCAAGGAGCTCCTCCTGAGGCTCCTCAAGTTCCGGTTGATCCTTTGACCGATCAAGTGACTAATGAGAAGCTTAGGTTTAGTTTTCAAATGTTTACTCAGGTCGGGATAGAAACTACGAAATTTTATGGGTTAAAGATGGAGGAAGATCCTCAAGAGTTTATAGATCAGGTCTCTAAGGTGTTGGACTTTGCGGGAGTGACTCTAGTAGAGAAGGCGAAATTGGTTGTTTATCAATTGAAAGGCGGTGCTCAGATTTGGTTCAACCAATGGAAAGAAACAAGACTGTTGAAAGCGGATCCCATAGAGCGGGAAAGGTTTAGGAAGGCTTTTCTTGGTAGGTTTTTACCTCTGGAGATGAGAGAGGCTATAATGCTTGAGTTTATTAACCTTTAGAAAGGTAATATGAGTGCTAAGGAATATGTTTGGATGTTCACTCGGTTGCCGACATATGCTCCATTTATTGTGGCCGACCCTAAATTGAGAATGAGTAAGTTTGTGTTGGGTGTGTCCGACTTAGTAGTGAAAGAATATCGTACCGCTATGCTTGGTCATGATATAAATATTTCTCGTCTTATGATTTATGCCCAACGGATTGAAAAAGAGAAACTTAGAGAGAGGTCTAAAGAGACAAAGAGGTATAGAATTGATGATGATAATTCCTCTAAGAAAAGGTTAGATGGACATGGTCGTCCTAGATTTCAACAAAGGTTTTCCGAACAAGATCCTTCAAGGATTCCCCCAAGATTTAGCAAAGGAAGGGTCTCCAACCAGAAGTCACAAGGAAAGTATAGAAGACCAATCTTTTTTACTTGTTCTAGTTGTGGAAAGAGTTAAGATGGTAAGTGTCTAGGCGGCATGGGTGGTTGTTAAGGTTGTGGTAAGAGTGGTCACAAGATGAGGGTTTGCCCAATGCTTAAGGTTAGAGGAAGAAAGGGGAAGCAAGCTCCTCCAAGTGGTTCGGGTACTAGTGCTCCGAATCAAGATATGTTTCATACTCTCCATGCTAGAGGTGAACAAGAGTATTTCCCACATATGGCTACCAATATGTTGAATGTTTTCAATTTGGTTGTTTATGTTATTAAATCCCAGTGCTACTATGTTTTTGTGATGCCATATGGGTCTATGAGGTTTGATGTTCTTCTGGATGCATTGTTAGAACCTTTTTTTGTGTCTGCTCTTGTAAGTGATTCTATTGTGGCTAAGAGGGTTTATAGAAAGTGTCCAGTTTCCCTATCCCATAGAGTTACTCTTATTGACTTGGTAGAGCTTGATATGTTAGACATTGTTGTTATTCTTGGTATGGATTGGTTCCATTCTTTTTATGCCTCTATGGGTTGTAGAACTCGAATGGTGATATTTTAGTTCCCAAGTGAGTCTATCCTAGAGTGAAAGGGGAAGTCCTATTCGTAGAGGTTAGTTGTTCTTTATATATAAGATAGAAAGATGATTTCTAAGAGTGTCTTTTACCACCTAGTTAGGGGTGATAGAATTTAAATTTTTGGTATTGACCAACTTCAAGGGGCTAGTTATTTCTCTAAGATTGACCTTAGGGTGGTTTATCACTAATTGAGGGTGAGAAGAGATGATATTCCCAAGACTTCTTTCAAAACCCAGTATGGTCACTATGAGTTCTTGGTAATATTATTTGGGTAGATTAATGCTCCGGCGACATTTATGGATTTGATGAATATCGTGTTTAAACAATACTTTGATACGTTCGTAAATATGTTTATTGATGATATTTTGATCTGTTCGAGGAGTGAGAATGAGAATATTGACCATTTGAGGATTGTGTTGCATATTCTTAAGGATCAACAACTTTTGGCAATGTTTAGCAAGGGTGAATTTTTGTTAAGGTCCATAGCTTTCCTTGGTCATATTGTGTCAAGAAAGGGAATTGAGGTAGATCCTAAGAAGACGTATACGGTAAAGAGTTGGCCTAGACCTCTAACTCTTTCATATATTAGGAGTTTCTTGGGTTTGGCTGATTACTATAGGAGGTTGTTGAGAGATTTTCTTCCATTGCTTCTCCTTTGACGGCTTTGACTCAAAAGAAGGCTATGTTTGTGTGGTCGGAAGCTTGTGAGAAAAGTTTCCAAGAGTTGAAACATAGACTTACTTCTGCTCCGGTGTTGACCTTACTGGAAGGTGTGGATGGTTTTGTGGTGTATTGATATTCCTCTAGAGTTGGGTTGGGATGTGATCTTATGCAAAATGGTAAAGTGATTACCTATGCTTCAAGGCAACTTAAAGTCCATGAGAAGAATTATCCTACCCATGACCTTGAGTTAGCGGCGGTTGTTTTTTCCTTGAGTTAAGTTGTTCATTTGATATTGTAATAGATGGATATGATAAGACCAGTGTCTAGACTTCCTCTTTCTTATATGAAAAACTTTTTAGACTTGAAATGTGTTTTACTCATTTTGTTCTATTTCTTATGTTATGAGGACTAGTGGCTTGTATGGAGTCCTTCGGTGTTCTATCCGCCATGTTACATCTAGGAAGTACCCCTAGGTCATGACAGTAGTAGTCATTCTCATATTTCCTCAGGCATACATGCTCATTGAAACTAGATTTTTGATAAAATGAGTTAACATGATTGATTTCTCCATGTTTATGTGCATTTGAGTATGAGTTGCATATAGACCGTATGAAATTATGTTTTGGATATGCTTTAGCTTGGAGTGGATTTTTCATCCTTGGATATGTGAATTTATGTTATTGCATTCATGTTGGGATGTTAGATCCTCTTCCTACCCTCCTTATGATGTGTTGAGTACCATTCGAGGATGAATGTTCTCAAAGGTGAGATATTGTAACACCTCGAATTAGGAAAAGAAGGAAATATACAGTTATGGACTTGTGTTTGTGTTTACAGGTCCTACATATGGACAATAAAAGATTCTACGGGCCATATATGGCAATCGTAGGTAATGCGAAAATAAAATTTTCAAATCAAGTCCCAATATACTTTTTACGGTTCAACAAGAGGATCTGTCATTCCATATTCGACTCGTAGATGTGTCTTGTAGGTGAACCTCAAACTTGGTGAAATTTTAAAGCTTAAAGTTGGTTTCTACGGTTGGCATGTACGGACCCTAGGAACACCTACGAGTTGTACATGGGTTACGTCGAATGTTCACCAAATTAACAGTCTCTGATCACTTTCTCCGGTTAACTAGTATGGTCCGTAGGTCCAAACCTTAGATGGTGGTTGGCAATTATTTTAAGGGCTTTTTAGTCTTTCCCCTAATTTATTAATGCCTAAAATAGGTCCTTTTAATCCTAATCCTAGACCCTATGTCACGACCCAAGGGTATCCCCTAGACGTAACATGGCACATGGAATCCTAAGAGGGACCGAAGTAAGCCCCTTAGCATATCATCATCACATAAGTATAGAATAATAAAAAATAGAAACACAATTTCAAATCTTTAAGAACTTTCATAAAGGTAAAGCGGAAGTCTAGACATAGTCTCAATAAGCCATCTACTACGATCAGAGTCTCAAAATAATAGGGTCACAACCCTTACGATAGAGAATATGAAAATTTCTAGTACAACTGAAGAAATGAAACAACAATAAAGTCCTTATCCTCGGATCCATGAGGACATACCACAAGCTTGATGAGTAGTCAACCCAAGCTTGAACTAGAAGGAACTGCCTTAAACGCCGGAACCTACACTTTGTAGAAGAAATATCGGTTAGTACAAAAATGCACTAGGTATGGCAGCTATGCATGAAAAACCATAAAAAAAAATGATAAAAAGGGACATTTTAGTTGAAAACTATTCATTTGACCAAGTTTATGAACTTACCATGGACAGTAGTGTGAAAACATAAGATGCAAGCATATTCAACATAATGATCATCTCATCATGAAAGAAACAAACCATAAGAACTCTCAAAGCAACCTTGTGCAATGTATGAATAAGATCCCATACTCCTATCCATACTAAGGAAAGCTCATTAAGTTATTTGTAGTTTATAACTTCAATTCTAGTTCATTCTATCATAGTGGGATTAGCTTTAACCGACATAGACCATGAGAGGTTAATCATGGAATCTGGTGTCTACCCCATACCGAAAAGGGGTTGTCCTACTTGCCTAAGGTAGAACTAAAACTCTTAGCTTACGTGGATCCACTAGCTAAAGACCTATGTGGGCACATTGTTTATGGTATATGGAGATTGCTTCTAGAAACCCGGACTCAACTATGGATGAAGGTTTCCATCTCATGAGACATCTACTTTGGGAACCCGGACTCAACTAGTGTAAAAGGAACCCATTTGGGAAGCCGGACTCAACTAGTGTAAAAGCTTCAATCTCATAGTCATATCCTCTCTGTGCTAACAATTAATTCCCATTTTATTTTATATTAAGGCTTGACTTAAGTTGATAATTAAGGTAGAATGTCTTGACATTCAATCCACTAACTCATTTTGTATCTCCTAAATTCATTAGGGGAGACTAGTCTCCAACCCTTAGAATCACTATATGTGACAAACCTTTCACATTACATGATCTTCATACCTAAGTGTGTACATAATGATAATCATCCAATCTACACAACAATTAGATTATAATGTAGTTACTTTAATCTCAAAGCAATCCAATTATATACACAAAAGTCTCATACATATAGTCAATTCTCATTTTTTTTCCCTTCAAGGCTATAGATAACATTCAACCAATCAATCTAGGATTACTACATTAGATATAGATGGTGACATGATTCAATAAACTAAACTACTATAAGTACAATTTCATAATTACTACAATTCACAAGTCACATACTAGGGTTATGGGGAATACATGGATTCATAGGGGATTTTCTCATAAATTCAATAATAAATAACAATTCAATCATAATACATCATAAATCAACCATTGGAAACATTTTGAAAGAGAACTCATGACTTAGATTGACAACCCTAGTTTTTGAGGGAAATTGGAAGCTTTGAAATCAAGTTTTAAAGGGACACTATGGGTGAAAGCTACCCATAGATGAAAACCACCGTACCTTAAGAAGATTTCTTCACTAAATTGGATAGGAAATGTTTCTCCTTGATCCTTAGACTTGACCTTCTTCTTCTTCTTCAATGGAGTTTCTAGAGAGAGAATATTTGGAGAGGTTTCGATTTACTTTTGGGAATTTATGAATATGACTTTAGGTAGGTTATTTTAGGTCAGAAAATTACTTATATAGTCCTTTAAAAGAAGCTTAAAATGACACCACTTAACCATTAATTAATAAGGTGCCCTTAGAATCAACTGCCAAAAAGTAGTTACAGGGATGATCCACGACTGGGGACCCACAGACCGTAGGTGGGACCACAGCCCGTGCTGGTCAATCGTGGTCCCTTTTAGAGACTTGCTATTTGGGGTCTCGACCTACGGAGGCAGGCCACGTGGCGTGGACCTATCCATGAGGCATGGGTCCTGCACATGGCTACTGCATTAGGTATATTCTACAAGGTCTTCACCCATGCTTCCCCCCCCCCTACGGGGCATGGGTTGTTCCACGTAGTGTGGAACCCCTTTCGTGGGTCACTGCCTGGCAGTCCAAGGGTCTTTTCCCCAAGGACTCAAGGTTGGTCCTAGGGGTTTAGGTCTTGACCTCCTAGCACCAAACCATGAAATTTAAGGTATCTTTAAGGCTCTAGTTCTGACGTCAAGCGCTAACTTAGCCTATTTAGTTTTAGGTTAGCTACAAGTTTAGTCTAAAATTTTCTGGAGTGTTACGTTATCTCCCCCTTGGGAACATTCATCCTCATCTGATGATCTAGACACTTAATCGGGTTAATGACTCAAGACTAGCAGCCCATCATACATAAACATCAAAATAATGCACAATTCAAAGGAGGAAACATCATCTCCATCTCAAAACATATTCAATGCAATACAAGGGAGTAGCAACTGCATCTAACAACCCAATATTCATGAAACTAAATAATTCTCATATTCATAAGAGGAACTAACTTTCCTCAACTAAATATTGCTCAATCACAACATCATGGAGCCAATATGCCAATACCCTCAAAACCACACTAAAGTATGTTCATCAATACATCCCATGAAGTCAAATAGGAAATTCATACGAAATGCACAACAACATGAGGAACATAATTATGAAAACTTATTTTCTCTTAAATAATGGAATTCATCAAGAACATGCATAACATAAGGAAATCATGGAAAAATTCATTTACACACATGACTCCCAAAACACTAAAATTCGGAAGGGATTATTTACCTCAAGCTAGATTATGAGTAGAAGGAAATATATGAGGGTATCGGTACTTCATATCGGCCTCGGCCTCCCAAGTAACACCCTCAACTAGATGATTTCTCCATAAAACCTTAACAGAAGCTACTTCCTTGTTTCTCAACTTCTTGACTTGTCGGTCAATAATTTCTATCGGAACCTTTTCATAGGAAAGGTTCTCATCGACACCTAACCCTTCTAAAAGAATAATGGTCACCGGGTCCCCAATACACATTTTAAGCATAGAAATATGAAATGCCGGGTGAACCGGGGCAAACTCATTTGGCAAGTCCAACTCATAGGCAACTCTCCAAATATGCTCCAACATTTAGTAAGGACCAACAAACCAGGGACTAAGTTTCCCTTTCTTTACAAACCTCATCACGCCCTTCATGGGTGAGATTTTCAAATATACCCAATCACCAACTTCAAGTTCTAATTTCCTTCTCCTCACATCAGCATAAAACTTTTGCCTACTTTGAGCCGTTTTCAACCTCTCTCTAATGAGTCGAATGTTCTCAATAGCTTCATAAACCGACTCAAGACCAATAAGAGCAATGTCACCTACTTCAAATCAACCAACCAGAGACCTACATCTCCTACCATACAAATCTTCAAAATGAGCCATGGTGATACTTGAGTGGTGACTATTATTGTAGGAAAACTCTACCAAGGGAAAGTGGTCTTCCCAATTACCTTTAAAATCTATATCACATGACCTCAACAAGTCCTCTAACGTTTGAATGGTACGTTCCGCTTGACCATCCATTTGATGGTGGAAAGCGGTGCTAAGCTTCACCTTAGTGCCAAGCCCTTTTTGGAATGACTTCCAAAATTGAGAAGTAAATTGAGGACCCCGATCAGAAATGATAGATAGAGGAACCCCATGCAACTTCACTATTACCCTTATATACAACTTGGTATAGTCTTCCGCCTAGTGAGATGCCTTGACGGGAATGATGTGGGCTGATTTGGTCATCCTATCAACAATGACCCATATTCACTTCTTCCCACTTCCAAGAGGGAATTGCCATATCTTGCAAAAAGCCTCCCGGCCTTCGGTTCTCAACCTTAACATGCTGACAATTAGGACATTTGGCTACAAATCCCGCAATAGCCTTTTCATACCATTCCACCAATAGACTTCCCGTACATCACGGTACATCTTGGTGGCTTCCGGATGAATAGAATATCTAGGATTATAAGCCTCTTCTAGAATTTGCTCCCTTATCCCATTCACATCCGGAACACATAATCTACCTTGGTACCTAAGTACCCCATCTCCCCCTTAAGAGAAAGCCTCAACAGACTTCCCAAGTACCGATTCTTTCAACTCCATCAATATTGGATCAGAGTATTGTTTAGACTTCACATCTACCAAAAAAGATGATTCGAAGCCATTATAAATCGTGAAACCACCTTTGGGAGAATCTACTAGTTGGATACCTAGACGGGCCAACCTATGCACATCACGGGCTAAGTTTTTCTTTCCATCCTCTATGTGGGTCACACTACCCATGGATAGTCTACTAAGTGCATCCGCCACAACATTAGCTTTGCCGGGGTGGTAAAGGATACTCATGTCATAATCCTTCAAAAGTTCTAACCACCTTCTTTGTTGGAGAATCAAGTCTTTTTTGGTAAACACATATTGAAGACTCTTGTGATCGGTGAAAACATCTACATGAACCCCATATAAGTAATGCCTTCATATTTTCAAAGCAAATACTACCGCCGCTAATTCAAGATCATGGGTCGGATAAATATTCGCATGTACCTTGTGTTGCCTTGAAGAATAGGCAACCACTTTACCCCATTGCATTCGTACACACCCCAACACTACTCTCAAAGCATCACAATATACCACAAACCCATCGATACCCTCCGGTAAGGTCAACACCAGAGCGGAAGTAAGTCTATCTTTCAACTCTTGGAAGCTTTTCTCACAAGCCTCCGACCACACAAAATTAGCTTTCTTTTTAGTCAAAGCCGTCAACGGAGAAGCAATGGAGGAAAAACCCTCAACAAACCTCCTATAATAACCGGCCAAACCCAATAAGCTTCTAATATCAGAAGAATTTATAGGTCTAGGCCAACTCTTAACCGCATCCGTCTTCTTAGGATTTACCTCAATACCCTCACTGTACACAATATGGCCAAGGAAGGCTACAGACCTCAACCAAAACTCACATTTTCTAAACTTCACATACAATTGGTGGTATTTAAGGACTTTTAATACAATCCTCAAATGGTCCATGTGTTCACCCTCACTCCTTGAATAGATCAAAACATCATCAATAAACACTATCACGAACATATCAGGGTAGTGTCAATAAACATTCTAAGGGACCAATCCTTCTTTCTCACAAACAACATCAGGGCACCCCATGGAGAGATACTTAGTTGTATAAAACCCTTGTTTAGTAAATCCTTCAATTGCTCTTTTAACTCTTTCAACTCGGCCAAAGCCATTCTATAAGAAGGAATGGAGATAGGTTGCATATCCGACAAAAGATCAATGCCAAAATATATTTACTGTTTGGGAGGAATGTTAGGCAAGTCATCGGGAAAGACTTCTGGAAAATCACTCACCATGGGGACCGACTTTAAAGAAGGGGTTTCAGACTTAACATCCATCACCCTAACAATATGGTAAATGCATCCCTTGGAGATCATTTGCCTAGCTTTGAGACAAGAAACAAATTGACCTCTTGTAATAGAATTCCCCCCTTTCCACTCTAAAATTGGCTCATTAGGAAATTGAAATTTGACCACCCGAGTCCTACAATCTATAGAGGCATAACATGCATGTAACCAATCCATACCCAAAATTACATCAAAATCAAGCATATCTAACTCTACCAAGTCCACCAAGGTAACTTTGTGAGACAAGGAAATAGGACAACTTCTATAGAATCTTTTTTCCTCTACCGAGTTACCAACCGGGGTAGAAACCAAAAAAGGCTCTATTAGCACTTCGGGGAGTATTTTAAACTTCATTGCTACAAAAGGGGTGACAAAGGACAAAGTGGCACTTGGATATAACAATGCATAAACATAAATAGAACAGACTTGTAACATACCGCTCACCACATCCGGGGAGCTCTCTTTGTCACTTCGGGATTAAACAGCATACAAGCGGGTTTTGTTTTTGGGCATTGGAGTTGGAACCACTTGGACGAGATTGCTTATTTTCTCTCCCCTTAACCTTGAGCATGGGACAATCTCTTATTTTGTGGACACTCTTGCCACAACTATAGCACTCATCCGAGCCCACTAGGCATTTACCTTCATGTTTCTACCACATTTAGCACAATTAGGCCTAGCAACATATGAACCACCAATATTACCCGCTTGAAGTTTATGGTTGGAAACCCTATCCTTGTCAACCCTTGGAGTACTATAGGAGCCTTGATTGGAGAATCTTTGCTTGAGCCCTTGCCGACCTTGCCCATCGGACTTAGCATTGGAAAAAATCCCTTCACCGGTTTTAGCTCTTTTCACCTCCCTATTGCCTTGGAGTTTCTCACTCTCCATTTGTTGGGAATACACCATAAGATGTGAGAGATCCATGTCATGAAAAAGCATTGTCGTACGACATTCTTTTCTTACACTTTGGATATACCCATCACATACCTACTCATCTCATTTCTTGGATCCGCCACCATATATGGAGCATACTTAGACAATTAGGTAAATTTTAGAGAATATTATTCAACACTCATACCTCCTTGAAGAAGGTTGATAAATTTCTCCACCTTGGCTTCCCTCTTCTCTTGGGGAAAGAACCTATCAAGGAATGCTTTCTTGAATACCTCCCAACCTAAGGGACCCTCTCCTTCCGGCCTATTCCTCTTCCGTTGAGTATACCATACTTGGGCCACTCCCTTCAATTGGTAAACGGCTAACTCCGCTTTCTCTAAAGAAGTCAACCCTATATCATCAATTATCTTGAAGACCTCCTCCACAAACTTTTGAGGATCTTAACCCACTTTGGAACCAAAGAACATAGGAGGATTCATTCTTGTGAAATCTCTCAACCTTGAAGCTACAGAGTTTGCATTAGTGTTCACATTAAGGTTCACATTGTCCGTATTAGTTTGAGTCACTATAGATTGGGCTTGAGTTGTTATAGCTTGAGCTTCAGCCGTCATGGCTTAAGTCATCATTTGAATAGTGAACCTAAACTCTTCTTGAGTTACATTTTCGGCCATGGGGTTAATCGGAGCTTGCCCATCTTGAGGAGCTTGATTACCTCAGAACTCCTTGATTCACATTCTCCTCTTCCATCCTTCCTGCGTTAGCCCTTCGGGTATTCATTTCCTGAAAAAATAGGAGAAGGATTAGAAGGAAGACTTTATAGAGTTAAACTCTATGGCACGACTTAAGAGTAATGAAAGAAGTGTAAGATCCTAACATCATATAGCCTCTCTCTCATAAATGTGGCATGATTCACAATATGAACAAAACTCTACTAGGCGTGACTTATGAGACATCATCCTAGAATCAATCTGAAGCCTTTACTCTGATACCAAGTTTGCCACGACCCAAGGGTACCCCCTAGACGTAACATGGAACATGAAATCCCAAGAGGGACCCAAGTAAGCCCCTTAGCATATCATCATCACATAAGTATAAAATAATAAAGAATAGAAACACAATTTCAAATCTTTAAGAACTTTCAAAAAAGTAAAGCGGAAGTCTAGACATAGTCTCAATAAGCCATCTACTACAATCGAAGTCTCAAAATGATAGGGTCACATCCCTTACAATAGAGAATATGAAAATGTCTAGTACAACTAAAGAGATGAAACATCAATAAAGCCCTTGTCCTCAGATCCATGAGGACATAACACAAGCTTGATGAGTAGTCAACCCAAGCTTGAACCAAAAGGAATTTCCTTAAATGCCGAAACCTACACTTTGTAGAAGAAATATGGGTTAGTACAAAAATGCACCAAGTATGGAAGCTATGCATGAAAAAACATAAAAGATGCTAAAAAGGGACATTTTAGTTGAAAACTATGCATTTAAACAAGTTTATGAACTTACCATGGACATAACTGTGAAAGCATAAGATGCAAGCATATTCAACATAATGATCATCTCATCATGAAAGAAACAAACCATTAGAACCCTCAATGCCATCTTGTGCAATGTATGAATAAGATCCCATACTCATGTTCACACTAAGGAAAGCTCATTAAGTGATTATAGTTCATAACTCCAATTCTCGTTCACTCTATCATAGTGGGATTAACTTTAACTGACATAGACTATGAGAACTTAATCATGGAATACGGTGCCTACCTGATGAGTCCACAAATTGGACTCATTTAGGACTATATTTTAATAGAAATTGTTTCCTCAAATGCTTATTTTATCTCAATATCTAATGAAAACCCTTAAGTTTCAAGTATTTGATGTTTGAAGGAAAGCATGGACACTACATTGCAAAAAGGAATGAAAAGAACGAAGAAATGAAGGCCTGAGGATGGCCGAGTCCACTTGGTGAGTCGCTGAATAGTCTCACTTCGCCTTTTGTTCCAGTGTGCTAAGCCCTAGAGGAAAGGATCAAGTCGAAGGAAAGAGGGAGCAGTCGGCGCATCGCCGAGAAGTTACGCGAAGGAGTACCATGTCGCCCAATGACCCAGAGCACAAAGATGCTGAAGAATGGTGCAAGATGGCGATGAACTACCCCAAAAGGCGAATCACCGAGTTTATCAACGATTCCTACTAACGACGTCGAATGATCGACTACAACACAAATCTGTGAAAACTGTAAATACTAGTTAGAGTTGTAGTTTTAAGTGTGGAACAATTATTATAATTTTCATATACAATAGTACTTTTGTATCTTTTTTCTCTAAGTTTGAGAGGGTTTTGAAGACTTGAAGATCCAAAGGGATTCATCTTCAAGATTTGGATTTGGGTCTCGTGGATTCTTCAATTTTGGCTTGTATCAAGAATTAAATCTTCATACCCATTTGAATGCAAGATCAATTTGGTTTAAATTTCTATCTCTTATATATATGTGGCTAAAACTCCAATTTTTGGGGTGTGATTTAGCGAATATAGGTTAAGATAATTGTTGGGTCTTGCTTGTTGATATTCTATTTGTAGTTTAAATGTTATTTCGTTTAGTGGTTGTGGATGAATTTAATGAATTTGTAGTTCCAAATAAAATTTATTTGTGTGTTTTCGGCTTGTTCGAGAGAGAGGTCATAAAACTAAGACCACTAGATTGATGGCCAGTGTGAGTGGGTCGACATGAGGTTCAGTTCGAGAGAGTGAAACTTAGTCCCATGTCCACACACTCAGCTCGAGAGAGTGAGTGGGTTAAGGCGTAGACTAGTCTTCATGCGACAAGCGGGTGTCCGCGAGGAACGTATTCGAAACAAGGTAAGTTGCTCGAGAGAGAGCTTATTCCCCTTAAAGTCTAGCCTAGTCACAACTATTCTAGTAATCTTCTATCAAAAGCATGTACCCAATAATCCTTAACCCGTATTCCCGTCACATCCCAAGGATCCCCTCTCATTATGTAGAAACCCTTGTTAATTTTGCTGGTTTTGTCACTAGTGACAAAACCCCATTGTTAATTGACACTCTTATGTCCCCCTTTTTAATTCACAATGTTTTTAATCGTTAATGTCTTTAGCTATGACTAGTTAGAATACAATTTTATTATTCTATTAATTCTCAAAACAACTCTCTTGGAATGATCCCAACCCTTTGTTGGGTTACTAAACTATTGTACGATCGTAGACACTTGCATCAGAAGTTGTGTCTTGATTACGCAAACATCAAAATGGCGCCGCTGCCGGGGAGTGGTAATATTTGGGAATTTTTAGATTTGTAAATTTTTTGTTCTTCTTAGTTGTAGTTTACTCACCTCATTTTTGGTTTTGTTTTATTTGCTTGTGTTAATATTTCAGAAAGCATGAGTGTTAACGGTAGCAACGGTAGCCAGGTGGGCCACCAATATGACATCGGTAATCTCAACGATGTCAAAGAGCCCAACAATAATGACCCCCATCTCATGGGAGGTGTTGGAGCCATCCGTTTACCCCAGCCGATGGAAATGCAATTTTCCACATAATGAGCACCATGTTGCAACTCTTGCAACTAAAGGTACTTTTTAGTGGATTGGCTCATGAGGCTCCTCACGAGCATCTTCAAAACTTCGTAGATGTATGCGGACCATTCTCGTTCAAAAACATCTCTTAGGAGTAAGTCCGGTTAAGGTAATTCCCTTTCTCGTTGATGGGAGAGGAATGAAAATGGCTATCTGAGTTGCCGCGAGAATCCATTACTTCTTGGGAGGAATTGGTAACTGCATTTCAAGTGCGATTTTTTCCTCCTTCGAAGATGATGTCACTTAGGGATAGCATCCAGAGCTTTAAGCGTCTGGAAGGAGAACCTCTGCACGAGACCTGGCTACGGTTCAAAAAGTTGGTGCTACAATGCCCAACCAATGGTTTGCCTGATAATGTTCTACTTCAGTACTTCTACCGAAGTTTGGACTCGGTAAACGAAGGTGTCGCCGACTAACTCTCACCGAGAGGCTTAATGCAGCAACCGTATGCAGTAGCATCCCAACTTTTAGATGGCATGAAAACCATCAACAGAGCATGGTACACTCGTGAGGACCAAGTCTCCCCTCTCACCTTCAAGCTATCCAAGGAGCATATTGTAAAAGATAATGAGAGAGACCAGAACATGGTCAAAATCATGACGCAGCTGGTTATTTTATCCAAAAATGTCATGGGGGCTAGTGCCCGTGGTGTCAACGCTGTGGGGGTCAGGTGTGCTAATCTTGAGGAGATAAAATTTGAAGCATTGTATAACGAGGAGGTAAATTTTCTAGCCAACCAAGGCGGTGGCTATTGCTCAAATTACCCAAGGCAGGGAGGTAACGAAGGTTGGGCTAGAGACGAAGGTTGGAAGGACCCAGATGGTTAATGGAGGGACCATAATCCTAATTGGAAAGATAGGGAAAAGGGTAGATATGTGCCTCCCCATGAGCGCCAGAAACCCAGGGATTCAAAAGGTCGTAGGTCTTAGGATATGCGAGTGAAAGAAAATTTTTCTACCCTTACCCAAACCGTCAACTCCCATTCTGTTTCAATCAAGCAGTTGGACTTCCAGATGGGTCATATTTCATCTCACCTTAATTCGAGACAGCAAGGAGGTTTGCTTAGTGACACTATGGCTAACCCCAAGAGTGAGGTTTGAATTTGTTGACTTGCGTCGTACCACGACGTTCACTAAGGCGCTGTTTGGGAGGCAACCCAAAACCATTTATTACTTTCTTTTGCTTTGATAAAATAATGATGTGTTGATTCTGCAGATGGAAGTGTGGAGAGTGAACGAAAAAGTGCAAATTGGCGAACAACAGGTCCAATCAGTGAATCGCCGAACAGTTCGGCGACTCCAAACTAGACCATTGTTAGACTCAAGAACATCTTGCATTGGAGTCTGTAAAACTCGGCGAGATCAAGAAGCTATTGGCGAGTCGCCAACCATATCGGCGATTGCGAGGAAGACCGCCATTTGGACCCTCACGCTGATTAAAGGTCCTGTTAAACTCAGCAAATCAAGTGCTCACTCTGCCACTCATCGAGAGGGTTGGCAATTAGAACTAATATAACCGAATGGACGAAAACTGGACGGTCTTTCAGCCAAAGGTTTAAAAAAATTCAACTTCATTTCCTTTCCTCACTTTTTCACCTTCGCAAACTCACACCTGCACTCTAATTTTATATTACTTGCATTCTCGGAGTATTTAGGCTGATTGCTTTGTGCTTGGAATCAGATTATAGTGCTTCCTAGCATCTAAATATCCATTTGATCAGCACAAAAGTTTAGTTTCCCGAACCCCTTAACTATCTTGTCAAAATAGTACTCATTTGCAAATATTGTAATCTTGTCGAAATCTGCTGAACCTACATGATTGGGCTTAATTGTTTATTGGTCAATTTTTCTTCGATAGCCCCACCTTTATTGCCTAAACTGTGAAATATTATTCTCCAATGCATCTAGTGGAGTTAATGTGTGATGAGTGGTATTCCTATGTTATGGGTCCTGGTCGAATTTGTGCCTTTTAAGCTTAAATTGCGTTTTCGGGTGGTCACGGGGATCATTTTGAGAAGTTGGGTCAAAAGTAGGCACGTTAGGTGATTCGGCGAGCTGTGACGAGCTCGCTGAACTATTCCGCGGTTCACCTACTTACCCTATCTCTCTCTTATTATCATGTTTTATTTGTTGTGGTGTCTCAAACGTTTCGCGAGAAGTATGAGGTCACCAAGAGCACTCGGTGACTCGCTGAAAGTCTTCTTATTTGCCCTTTGTCCGCACCCCTAACTCATTCTACACTGTGACCTTCAACAGTTTGTCTGTGGCTCGCCGAATGTATTCGGCATCATGTCGAATGTACTATCTAGTTTCTCTGCAGCTAAATGTCTTTGTTTTGGTTGTCAAATATGTTCTAACATTATCTCAAGACTTTGCAAACATGGCCAGACCAAAAGTTGCAGAAAGAAACATGCCACCCAGACACATAAGAACACAAAAGCTAAGGAGAACTGCAAGAAGCGCGAATAAGACAACCAGTTCGAGGAGGAGGATTCCCATCGACCCTAATGTCCCTTCATGGGTCGAGGGTTCAGCAATGTGAATCACGCCTTTGTGGCAGCTCACAAGTTGGATAATATGATCAAGGCTAATATCGCTGCAGAGGCTAAGTAGAGCGAAAAGAAAAATAGAACCAAAAGTAGAATGACAACGCTCCGGGCACTGATGCCCAGACTGATGGAACGACTGCTTAGCCAGGATTCCTTCTTTACCTCCCCCTCTGTCTTTCTTTAATTGTTATTTTTATTTTTCTGTGTTATTTGCCTTTGAGGACAAATTGCTTTATTTGTGGTGGGGTGAGGCCCATCTTTTGTGTGCTACTTTTGGTTGTGTTTTGTGTATATATTTGGGTTGTTCTGCTTTAAAATTTGTGTTTTATTTGTTTATGTGGATAATTGAGCTTATGGCTTTTTTTGTTTTAAATTTCAAAATGATTTTGACATGTTCGAAATTTTTTTTGCCACCTCTCGGTTGTTGAATTCTGTTGTTCTTTTGCAAAATTTAAGTCTCAGTTCCGATCAATACTGATGACTTGAATAGTGTTCTCAATCGAACGAACATGAATGTACGGCTACGATGAGGCCAAATGAAGTTGCATAGATAATATGTGAACTCTTTGCATCTCGTTGTGATTAGCCATTTATCAAATCGATTCTCTTGTGATGACCGTTGCACACTAGCAAAAGTGTAGAGACTTGTTAGACTTAAGAGACGATGCCTTGTGTGATAAGCTTACCTGGAACCATGCATGACAACACCTAGAATTTTCCCTGTTGATTCGGTTGACTAAGTAATACTTTCTCTTGATATGATCTCAGGCAACTTCGAAGATATTTGACATATACCTCTTTACTGACCTACCTTGTGAGCGTGTGATTCTCTCTTGAACACCCTTTGAGTCTTAACCTTATTTGGAAGAAACTTGAGGAAAACTAGACC
Source organism: Solanum tuberosum (assembly GCF_000226075.1). Lineage (NCBI taxonomy): Eukaryota > Viridiplantae > Streptophyta > Magnoliopsida > Solanales > Solanaceae > Solanum > Solanum tuberosum. The sequence continues at coordinate 406,649 of NW_006238993.1, forward strand.
ATTCTTAATCCATTATCTATATTCCTCTTGAATTGTGGTTAATTGAATAACCAACTTAGGCCAAAAGCCTAAGTTGGGGATGTGGTGAAAAATAAAAGGGAAATTCAAATAGTGCAAGGAAAGTCTCCTTTAACCCATGGTGTTGAGAGAAATGGAACCCCTCCATATAAAAAAAAGAGAAAAGAGAATAAAAAGAAAAAGAATGAAAAAGAAAGTTGTGGAATAAAGTACAAAAGAGATAGGGTTTTGAAGAATCCATGGGAAGTGAATAATAGGATGACCTATGATGCACTGATGAAAATGATGAAAGAAAAAGAAAGGAAGTGTTGAGAGCACCACATTTCATGAGGATATAAGTCACTGAGCCTAAATGATCATACCTTTACACTCAGCCCCGTTACAAGCCTTTTGAAGACCTTTGTGATCTTGAGAAAGTCGAAACAAATGTTGATTGGAAAATACGGGCAAACCTATGGGTGAAAGCATGCATTGTGTTCATCTTTGTGAGTGTGAGCGTTGTATCTGATTCCTGAACTTTGAATTGATTATACCTTGCGTGTGAAAATGGAATCATCATTTGTATGAGGGCATTCGAAGGCTTTTGTGAGCTTGAACTTGCATTTGAAGCAAGTATTGCGAGCTTGAGAATCTTTGGTAATAGTGTGTCACAACTTGAATCTTTGAGTACACAATTGATCTTTGCATAAGTAAATTGAGTCTTGTTGTGTGCATTCATGATTGAGTCTTGTGTAGCACTGTTCGAGACACCCTTTCTGAATGGCTAAACTTGAGTTTGCTTGAGGACAAGCAAAAGTTTAAGTTGGGGTGTTGACGAGTCCACAATTAGACAAATTTAGGGGTATATCTTAATGGAAATTGTGTCCTCAAGTGCTTATTTCATCTCAATATCTGATGAAAACACTTAAGTTTCAAGTATTTGAAGTGTGAAGGAAATAATGGACACTACATCGCAAAAAGGAACGAAAAGACTAAAAAGAACGAAGAAAAGAAGGACTAAGGATCGCCGAGTCTACTTGGCGAGTCGCCGAAGGGTCTCACTTCGCCTTTCGTTCCAGTGTGCTGAGCCCTGAAGGAAAGGATCAAGTTGGCAGAAAAAGAAAGCAGTCGGCACATCACCGAGAAGTTATGCGAAGCAGTACCATGTCGCCCAATGACCCAGAGCACAATGATGCTGAAGAATGGTGCAAGATGGCGATGAACTACCCCAAAAAGTGAATCACCGAGTTCATTGACGATTCCTACTAACAACGTCGAATGATCGGCTACAGCAAAAATCTCTGAAAACTATAAATACTAGTTAGAATTGTAGTTTTAAGTGTGGAACAATTATTATAATTTTCATATACAATAGTACTTTTTTATCCTTTTTCTCTAAGTTTGAGAGGGTTTTGAAGACTTGAAGATCCAAAGGGATTCATCTTCAAGATTTGGATTTGGGTCTCTTGGATTCTTCAATTTTGGCTTGTATCAAGAATTAAATCTTCATACCCAATTTTAATGCAAGCTCAATTTGGTATAAATTTCTATCTCTTATACATATGTGGCTAAAACTCCAATTTTTGGGGTGTGATTTAGCGAATATGGGTTAAGATAATTGTTGGGTCTTGCTTGTTGATATTCTATTTGTAGTTTAAATGTTATTCGTTTAGTGGTTGTGGATGAATTTAATGAATTGTAGTTCCAAATAAAAGTTATTTATGTGTTTTCGGCTTGCGAGAGAGAGAGGTCGTAAAACTAAGACCACTAGATTGATGGCCAGTGTGAGTGGGTCGACATGAGGTTCAGTTCGAGAGAGTGAAACTTAGTCTCATGTCCACTCACTCAGCTCGAGAGAGTGAGTGGGTTAAGGCGTAGACTGGTCTTCATGCGACAAGTGGGTGTCCGAGAGGAACGTATTCAAAACGAGGTAAGTTGCTCGAGAGAGATCTTATTCCCCGTAAAGTCTAGCCTAGTCACAATTATTTTAGTAATCTTCTATCAAAAGCATGTACCCAATAATCCTTAACCCGTATTCCCGTCACATCCGAAGGATCCCTTCTCATTATGTAGAAACCCTTGTTTATTTTTTTGTTTTTACTCACTAGTGACAAATCCCCATTGTTAATTGACACTCTTGTGTCCCCCTTTTTAATTCACAATGTTTTTAATCGTTAATGTCTTTAGCTATGACTAGTTAGAATACAATTTTATTATTCTATTAATTCTCAAAACAACTCTCTTGGGAATGATCCCAACCCTTTGTTGGGTTACTAAACTAATGTACGATCGTAGACACTTGCATCAGAAGTTGTGTCTTGATTACGCAAACATCAAAATGGCATCGCTGCCGGGGTGTGGTGATAATTGAGAATTTTTAGATTTGTAAAATTGTTGTTCTTCTTAGTTGTAGTTTACTCACCTCATTTTTGATTTTGTTTTATTTGCTTGTGGTAATATTTCAGAAAGCATGAGTGTTAAAGGTAGCAACGGTAGCCAGGTGGGCCACCAATATGACATCGGTAATCTAACGATGTCAAAGAGCCCAACATTAATGACCCCCATCTCATATGAGGTGTTGGAGCCATCCGTTTACCCCAGCCGAGGGAAATGCAGTGTTCCACATAACGAGCACCATGTTGCAACTCTTATAACTAAAGGGACTTTTTAGTGGATTGGCTCATGAGGCTCCTCACGAGCATATTCAAAACTTTGTAGATGTATGCGGACCATTCTCGTTCATAAACATCTCTCAGGAGTAAGTCCGGTTAAGGTAATCCCCTTTCTCGTTGATGGGACAGGCATGAAAATGGCTATCCGAGTTGCCGCAAGAATCCATTACTTCTTGGGAGGAATTGGTAACCGCATTTCAAGTGCGATTTTTCCCTCCCTCAAAGATGATGTCACTTATGGATAGCATCCACAGCTTTAAGCGTCTGGAAGGAGAACCTCTGCACGAGACCTGGCTACGGTTCAAAAAGTTGGTGCTACAATGCCCAACCCATGGTTTGCCTAATAATGTGCTACTTCAGTACTTCTACCGAAGTTTGGACTCGGTAAACGAAGGTGTCGCCGAGTAACTCTCACCGAGAGGCTTAATGCAACAATCGTTTGCAGTAGCATCCCAGCTTTTAGATGGCATGAAAACCATCAACAGAGCATGGTACACTCGTGAGGGCCAAGTCTCCCCTCTCACCATCAAGCTATCCAAAGAGCATATTATAAAAGACAATGAGAGAGACCAGAACATGGCCAAAATCATGACGCAGCTGGATATTTCATCCAAAAATGTCATGGGGGCTAGTCCCCGTGGTGTCAACGCTGTGGGAGTCAGGTGTTCTAATCTTGAGGAGATGAAGTTTGAAGCATTTTATAACCAGGAGGTAAATTTTCTAGCCAACCAAGGCGGTGGCTACTGCTCAAATTACCCAAGGCAGGGAGGTAACGAAAGTTGGGCTAGAAAGGAAGGTTGGAAGGACCCAGATGGTTAATGGAGGGACCATAATCTGAATTGGAAAGATAAGGAGAAGGATAGATATATGCCTCCCCATGAGCGCCAGAAACCCAAGGATTCAAAAGGTGGTAGGTCTTAGGATATGCGAGTGAAAGAAGATGTTTCTACCCTTAGCCAGACCATCACCTCCCATTCCATTTCAATCAAGCAGTTGGAGACCCAGGTGGGTCATATCTCATCTCACCTCAATTCGAGACAGCAATGATGTTTGCCTAGTGACACTATGGCTAACCCCAAGAGTAAGGTTTGATGTTGTTGACTTGCGTCGTACCACGACGTTAACTAAGGCGCTATTTGGGAGGCAACCCAAAAGCATTTATTGCTTTCTTTTGCTTTGATAAAATAATGATGTGTTGATTCTGCAGATGGAAGTGTGGAGAGTGAACGAAAAAGTGCAAATTGGCGAACAACAGGTCCAATTAGTGAATCACCGAACGGTTCGGCGACTCCAAACTAGGCCATCGTTAGATTCAAGACCATCTTGCATTGGAGTCCGTAAAACTCGGCGGGATCAAGTTGCTATTGGCTAGTCGCCAACCATATCGGCGATTGCGAAGAAGACCGCCAGCCATTTGGACCCTCACGCTGATTAAAGGTCCTGTTAAACTCAGCAAATCAAGTGCTCACTCTGCCACTCATCGAGAGGGTTGGCAATTAGAACTAATATAACCGAATGGACGAAAACTGGACGGTCTTTCAGCCAAAGGTTTAAAAAATTCAACTTCATTTCCTTCCCTCACTTTTTCACCTTCCCAAACTCACACCTGCACTCTAATTTTATATTACTTGCATTCTCGGAGTATTTTGGTTGATTTCTTTGTGCTTGGAATCAGATTATAGTGCTTCCTAGCATCTAAATATCCATCTGATCAGCACAAAAGTTTAGTGTCCCGAACCCATTAACTATCTTTTCAAAATAGTACTAATTTGCAAATATGGTAATCTTGTCGAAATCTGCTGAACCTCCATGATTGGGCTTAATTGTTTATTGGTCGATTTTTCTTTGATAGCCCCACATTTATTGCCTAAACTGTGAAATATTATTCTCCAATGCATCTAGTGGAGTTAATGTGTGATGAGTGATATTCGTAAGTTATGGGTCCTGGTCGAATTTGTGCCTTTTATGCTTAAATTGCGTTTTCCGGTGGTCACGAGGATCATTTTGAGAAGCTGGGTCCAAAAGTAGGCACGTTGGGTCATTCGGCGAGCTTTGACGAGCTCCCTGAACTATTCCGCGGTTCGCCTACTTACCCTATCTCTCCCTAATTATCATGCTTTTTATGTTGTGGTGCTAAAACCTTGCGCGAGAAGTATGAGGTTACCAAGAGCACTCGGTGACTTGCTAAAAGTCTTCTTATTTGCCCTTTGTCCGCACCCCTAACTCATTCTGCACTGTGACCTTCAACAGTTTTTTTGTGGCTAGCCTAATGTATTCGGCAGCACGTCGGATGTACTATCCAGTTTCTCTGCAGCTGATTTTCTTTGTTTTGGTTGTCAAATATGTTCTAACATTATCTCAAGCCAGACCAAAAGTTGCAGAAAGAAACATGCCACCCAGACACATAAGAGCACAAAAGTTAAGGAGAACTGCAAGAAGCGAGAGTAAGACAACCAACTCGAGGAGGAGGATTCCCATCAACCCTAATGTCCCTTCATGGGTCGAGGGTTCAACAATGTGATACACACATTTGTGGTAGCTCACGAGTTGGACAATATGATCGAGGCTAATATCGCTGCAGAAGCTAAAGTAGAGTGAAAAGAAAAAGAGAACCAAAAGTAGAGTGACCACACTCCAGGCACTGATGCCCAAATTGATGGAGCGACTGCTTAGCCAGGATTCCTTCTTTACCTCCCACTCTGTCTTTCTTTAATTGTCATTTTGGTTTTTCTGTGTTATTTGCCTTTGAGGACAAATTGCTTTATTTGTGGTGGGGTGAGGCCCATCTTTTGTGTGCTACTTTTGGTCGTGTTTTGTCTATATATTTGGGTTGTTCTGCTTTAAAAATTGTATTTTATTTGTTTATGTGGATGATTGAGCTTATGGCTCTTTTTGTTTTAAATTTCAAAATGATTTTGACATATCCGAAATTTTTTTTGCCACCTCTCGATTGTTGAATTTGGCTGTTCTTTTGCAAAATTTAAGTCTCGGTTCCGATTAATACTGATGACTTGAATAGTGTTCTCAATCGAACGAACATAAATGTACGACTACGATGAGGCCAAATGAAGTTGCATAGATAATATGTGAACTCTTTGCATCTCGTTGTGCTTAGCCATTTATCAAATCGATTCTCTTGTAATGACCGTTGCACACTAGCAAAAGTGTAGAGACCTGTTAGACTTACGTGACGATGCCTTGTGTGATAAGCTTACCTGAAACCTTGGATGACAACACCTAGAATTTTTCCTGTTGGTCCGGTTGACTAAGTAAGACTTTCTCTTGATATGATCTCAGGCAACTTCGAAGATATTTGACATATACCTCTTTTTTGACCTACCTTGTGAGCGTGTGATTCTCTCTTGAACACCCTTTGAGTCTTAACCTTATTTGGAAGAAACTTGAGGATAACTAGACCATTCTTAATCCATTACCTATATTCCTCTTGAATTGAGGTTAATTGAATATCCAACTTAGGCCAAAAGCATAAGTTGGGGATGTGGTGAAAAATAAAAGGGAAAGTCAAATAGTGCAAGGAAAGTATCCTTTAACTCATGGTGTTGAGAGAAATGGAACCCCTCCATATAAAAAAAAAGAGAAAAGAAAAAGAAAAAGAAAAAGAATGAAAAAGAAAGTTGTGGAATAAAGTACAAAAGAGATAGGGTTACGAACAATCCATGGGAAGTGAATAATAGGATCACCTATGATGCACTAATGAAAATGATGAAGGAAAAAGAAAGGAAGTGTTGAGAGCACCACATTTCATGAGGATATAAGTCACTGAGCCTAAATGATCATACATTTGCAGTCAGCCCCATTACAAGCCTTGAAAAGACCTTTTTGATCTTGAGTGAGCTGAAACAAATGTTGAT
>NW_006238993.1:413278-414729 GCF_000226075.1 Solanum tuberosum
AGAGTGAGCGTTGTATCTGATTCCTGAACTTTAGAATTGATTATACCTTGCGTGTGAAAATGGAATCATCATTTGTATGAGGGCATTCGAAGGCCTTTGTTAAGCTTGAACTTACATTTGAAGCAAGTATTGCGAGCTTGAGAATCTTTGGTAATAGTGTGTCACAACTTGAATCTTTGAGTACACAATTGATCTTTGCATAAGTAAATTGAGTCTTGTTGTGTGGATTCATGATGGAGTCTTGTGTAGCGTTGTTCGAGACACCCTTTTTGAATGGTTAAACTTGAGTTTGGTTGAGGACAAGCAAAAGTTTAAGTTGGGGTGTTGATGAGTCCACAATTGGACAAATTTAGGGCTATATCTTAATAGAAATTGTGTCCTCAAATGCTTATTTTATCTCAATATCTGATGAAAACACTTAAGTTTCAAGTATTTGAAGTTTGAAGGAAATAATGGACACTACAACGCAAAAAGGAACGGAAAGACTGAAAAGAACGAAGAAAAGAAGGACTTAGGATCATCGAGTCCACTTGGCGAGTCGCCGAAGGGTCTGAGTTCGCCTTTCGTTCCAGTGTGCTGAGCCCTGAAGAAAAGGATCTAGTCGGCGGAAAAAGGGAGCAGTCGGCGCATCGCCGAGAAGTTACGCGAAGCAGTACCATGTCGCCCAATGACCCCAGAGCACAACCATGCTGAAGAATGGTGCATGACGGCGATGAACTACACCAAAAGGCGAATGGCTGAGTTGATCAACGATTCCTACTAACAACGTCGAATGATCGGCTACAACACAAATCTGTGAAAACTGTAAATACTAGTTAGAGTTGTAGTTTTAAGTGTGGAACAATTATTATAATTTTCATATAGAATAGTATTTTTTGATATTTTTGCTCTAAGTTTGAGAGGGTTTTGAAGACTTGAAGATTCAAAGGGTTTCATCTTCAAGATTTGGATTTGGGTCTCTTGGATTCTTCAATTTTTGCCTATATCAAGACTTAAATCTTCACACCCATTTGAATGCAAGCTCAATTTGGTATAAATTTTTATCTCTTATACATGTGTGGCTAAAACCCCCAATTTTTAGGATGTGATTTAGTGAATATGGGTTAAGATAATTGTTGAGTCTTGCTTGCTGATAGTTTATTCGTAGTTTAAATGAGATTTCGTTTAGTGGTTCTGGATGAATTTAATGAATTTGTAGTTGTAAATAACAGTAATTTTAAATAAGCAATAATTAAAATATAGACAAGAAAGATTACAATATAATATATATGCAGGAGTATGTGAAAAATCTATACTAGCTCAAAGGAAGATAATATTTAAATTACAACATGAAATACAAAGAATAGAGTATAAATTAAAACACAATTTAAGATGAATAAAGAAGAGTTTGCTATAGAAGAAAAAACTTACGAAAACCCAGAAGGATTAAAAATAAAAATTATATTTTCAAA
>NW_006238993.1:414796-416946 GCF_000226075.1 Solanum tuberosum
ATGCCATAATGGCTACCTATTTATACACATATAAGTAACCTTACTATGGTTACTTTATTCCTACTATGATTACTTTTCACCTAACTATAGTTACTTTACACCTTTATAAAACAACAAGCAAAATTAGATATACAGCAGGTTGAGGAAATAAAAAATGATAAAATAATTGCCTTAGAAAAAGAATTAAATATGCTTAAAGAGTTATACGCGATTAAACAAAAAGAGAAAGAAATGGAAGCAGAATTTAAAAATAGAAATAGAAAAATTTAAGGAAAAATTAATTATAGAAAAAGAAACCCCAGATATAAGCATTGACAATGTTGACATAGATGAAAACTGCTCAGAACAAGGTTCAGACATTAGCGAAACATATACAAAAATAATAGGAAAAATAGAAAGAGTCGAAATAAATGACAATCCAATAGAAATAAATACATAAGAAATAAAAAATAAAGTAAGTACATCAAGTACATCAGAAGTAAAAAAACCCAAAGATATTAAGTCCTAATTACTATACAGTTAGTTATGAAGAATCTGATAGATATGATAGTTTATAGAATAAAAGATTAAACAAAAAATAGACACCATCAAAAACACCGCGAAATAATGGATTTTTGGATTTAGATTGTGTGACAGATATAAATAAAACAATACAATTATGGGTAGGATATATATCAAAACAACTAATAGATAATAAAATCGTGCTAACAGAAGTACCAGGATACATAGAAAGAACACTTATAGGAACAGTAAAATTATGGTTACAAAATTTAGTAGATGAAAGTATAAAAACATTAAGAAACAATAAGAAAATAGATGGAGAAATGGCAACTACACCAATTGATATATTAAATAAATATGAGATAGCTATAAGAAATGAATTCAGTAGTACAACTACAGAAGTAGAGGAACAAAATAAAGAAAAACAGTTAAATAGAAATTTAATGTTAAAATTAGCTATATGTAATATGTGTTACATAGACGAATATACATGCGTATTTAGAGAATATTATTATAAAGGAACTTATGAAGTAGAAGAAGCTAAAGAAATAAGAAAATTGTATTTTACAAAATTACCAGAACCATTTAGTTCTAAAATTATAAAAGATTGGAATGAAGCAGGATTACAAGATACACTTGGAGCAAGAATGAGATATTTACAAAAATGGTATTCAGAAATATGTGAAAAATATAGGGAAGAAATAAAAATGGAGAAATCAATAATTAGAAATCTAGCATGTTGTAAAGATAAGATAGCACCCCAGTTTGGATGTAATGATAATTATTATAAAAAGAAATATAGGAGACCAGGGAAATATAAAAAATATAAATCCCAATATAAGTATAAGAAACCTCGTAGGAGATATTACATAAAAAACACTAAAGCAAAAAGACCATTTAGACCAAAGAAAAAAATAACAGAATGTACATGTTATAATTGTGGACAACTAGGACATTTTGCTAAAGACTGTAAATTACCTAAGAATCCAAAGAAAAAACAAATATCTGAAATAATAATTAATGATGAAGAGTATACCCAATTAGACTATATAGATTATGAACCAGATAGTGATGATAGTATATATGAATTTGAATCACTTGACAATGAATTATCTGAAAATGAAATAGAAGAAAATGACTGAAAAAGACGTACAAATTATAAACAAAGAGACATATACAGATGAAGAATCTACAGAACAAAAAGTAATATTTGATATCAATATATTTGAGCAAATAAAAGGAAAAGAATTAGATCTTAGTGTAGAAAAAATATTTAAATTACCATTAATAAGAAATATATTTAAAAGACAAAAAGAAGAATATTATGTAGTAAGCCAAAAAGAACATATAATAGATTGTAAATACACTAAAGGGAAGGCAAGAATACCTATAATAAACAAACGAATAATAAATAAAGAAATACAAGAAATTAAAGCCAAAGAACCAATAAAGTATGTACATTTAGGCGGAACAGAAATACTAATAAAAGCTTGTTTTAGAGAAGGAATAGATACACCAATAGAAATATATTTAGCATATGATAGAATAATAGAACCTATAGAAAGAAGCATAATAAGTGCCGTAAAAGGAAATTTAATATACCAAAAATTTAAATTTATAATAAGTGCTAATTATTCAGTAGCAATAAA
>NW_006238993.1:420684-493733 GCF_000226075.1 Solanum tuberosum
TTAAAAATTTGCTATGAATAATTTATATGAAGCAATGATACAAGATTATAAAATACTTGTTTTATATGTACTAAAAAATATAGAAATAATCGACATAAGAAAAGTAATTTGGGAAAAGATATTTGACCCAGAAACAGAAGAACTTATGAATCAAGAATGGTTCGATATAGATGAAATATGGCAGGATATAGATGAAATAATAGAGTTTGATTTAAATGATCTAGAAATTCAATATTCGGATTAATGATAAGACACTTAAAATACTGGCTAGAAACTATGGAAAATATAAAATTACTAGAACAATTAATGGCGGAAAACTTATACATGTATCAAAGAACCCAAGATATGTTATATCTAGAGTACATCAGAAATAATATAAAAGAAATATTTAGATTAAAATTACAAACAACCTAGTCCAATGTCAACACACTCAGCTCGAGAGAGTGAGTGGGTTAAGGCGTACGCTGGTCTTCATGCGGCAAATGGGTGTCCGAGAGGAACGTATTTGAAACGGGATAAGTTACTCGAGAGAGAGCTTATCCCCCTTAAAGTCTAGCCTAGTCACAATTATTCTATGAATCTTCTATCGAGAGCATGTACCCAATAATCTAGCTTAACCCATATTCCCGTCACATCCCAAGGATCCCCTCTCATTACTTAGAAACCCTTGTTTATTTTGTTGTTTTTACTCACTAGTGGCAAAACCCCATTTGTTAATTGACACTCTTGTGTCCCCCTTTTTAATTTACAATGTTTTTAATCGTTAATATCTTTAGCTACGACTAGTTAGAATAAAAATTTATTTTTCTATTAATTTCCAAAACCACTCTCTTGGGAACGATCCCAACCCTTGGTTGGGTTACTGAACTATTGTACAATCGTAGACACTTGTATCGGAAGTTGTGTCTTGATTACACAAACATCACTACCCCACACCGAAAATGGGTTATCCTACTTGCCTAAGGTAGAACTAAAACTCTTAGCTTACGTGGATCCACTAGCTAAAGACCTAAGTGGGCACATAGTCATTTATGGGATATGGAGATTGCTTCTAGAAACCCGAACTCAATTATGGTAGAAGGTTTCCATCTCATGAGACATCTACTTTGGAAACCCGGACTCAACTAGTGTAAAAAGAACCCATTTGGGAAACCGGACTCAACTAGCGTAAATGCTTCCATCTCATAGTCATATCCTCTCGATGCTAAGCATTAATTCTCATTTTAGTTTATATTAAGTCTTGACTTAAGTTGATAATTAAGGAAGAATGTCTTGACATTCAATCCAGTAACTCATTCTATAACTCCTAAATTCATTAGGTGTGACTAGTCTCCAACCCTTAGAACCACTATATGTGACAAACCTTTCACATTACATGATCTTCATACCTAAATGTGTACATAAGGATAATCATCCAATCAACACAACAATTATATTATAATATAGTTACTTTACTCTCAAAGAAATCCAATTGTATACATACAAGTCTCATACATATAGTCAATTCTCATGTTTTGCCCTTCAAGGCTATAGATCATATTAAACCAATCAATATAGGATTACTACATTAGATATAGATGGTGACATGATTCAATAAAATAAACTACTTGTCACACCCCTTTACTGCGATGGCGGAATGGTTTTTCCATTTAAAGTGACGATATTGATTAGAGATTATTTTATTTTTCAGAGTCGCCACTTGGAATTGAGTTATGGTGTTCCAAGTCACCTTTTTTTATTCCCTAATCAAAAGGAAATGACTCTTTATTTGGTCTGTGAAATAGAAATTCGAGTAAGGAATTCTGTTCACCAAGGATAAGGTATTAGGCAACCCTCGAGTTTCGTGGTTCTAGCACGGTCGCTTTTATTTACTTGTACCTAAAATATTATTATTCTTATTTGGATAGGTTATTACATGTCATTTTCTCATATATATTTTATTGTTGAAATTTTATTAATCTCAAATCGGATGCATAACTGCAATCTCGATTCTTGACATATAAATAGTTTCGAAGCATAATTGCTTTCTTCTCTCGATTGTATCACCTAATAATCTTTATTTACACCTCTAAATTTTAATTAAATAAAGTTAATTATTAATACAATTTGGCCAAAGTGCTTCACTGCATCCTTATATTTACTTTAGGTGTCTTAAAAAAAGATGTGGAACCACATTCTTTATTGAAACCAATTTCAAAAGTCTATGCCCGTTTAACATTAAGGGCATTTGTTGTCCCTTGTGAACTCGAGACGAATATTTTTCCGGTTCTTTTTTTTTAACTACTATTAGCTACCTATTCAACAAAAGGTAATCATAAAATGATTAGTAATATTAAACGTGATATGAAATAATTAGTAAGACCTTATACATATATATATATATATATACACACACATTATTTTTTTATTTTTTTATTTTTTTTTTAAAAGAAAAAAAGATTAGTGAGCATTGTATATCAACCCAACAGTTATTTTTCTCAAAATAATATTCAATAGCCTACTTGAGATGATAATTAACACTAGGTTAAAAAAATTGCAAATCAATTCTACCGCACAAATTCCTCATTCAATATTATCATAAACTATTTTGCTAATTTAACATACTTAGGTTAATAACGAAAGAGACAATAAATCATAACACATACATAACTTTAAACAGTTAAATGCATATTTACAATAAAGTATCAATACTAAAAAAAATAAGGAGAGAAAAGTAAGGCATACTATCGGAATCAACTCTATATTATACCTAATACATGGAATCATTTAAATAACTTTGTTCATGCTTTAATTCACAAATAAATATATTAAAAATAACTAAAAAGAAATAGAATATGAATTTGTGTGGTAAAAATAGGAGCAAGAATGATATCACCAGATATTAGACATAAAGATCAAAATACGATACTATATAGAATTTATTCTAAATTTAACGATACACATGTTTACCATATTTCAATATTTTAATGAAAAGGTTGAGAAAAAAGATAATTTGAGCCAATTCATAAGATTGGAATTAAGTACTATATAATTATGAAAATTATAAAATAAATGTTAAATAGTACCTCTTGCGAAAATCAAACTCACGAAAAGAAAGCAATCCTAATAGGGAACCACAAAAGCAAACCTCAAACTCAACCTTTATTTGTGAGTGAAAAACAAATATGTATAATAAGAGGACGAATACGTATGTGTTGTATGTGTGGAGAAGGAAGTATGTTGCTGAAAATCTTTTGCTTTTCTCTTCTATTTTTGTTGATGATCTACGTGTATCCGTTGTGTTTTGGTAGTGCGTCTATATATAGGCGTGGGAGTGGTGGGTCGTGTAGGAGTCGTGTGGAGTGGGAGTGTGAGAGAATTATGAGGAAGTGGGAATGTGGGGTTTACGGTATTGCTGATTGTTTTTGTGAAAAGAACCAAAATATATTTTTTCTTTTTCCTTTTTTGTTTTCGTGTGTGTGTATGTTGTGTTTTGGTAGGTATAGGGATGAGGTAGGTTAGTGGAGTGGGGGTAGTGGTTCTTTTTTTTTTAATAATATAATATAATATAAAATAATAAAAATTGAGTAGCTAATAATAAATTATAATTCAGAAATACTAGCTTATTTATTAAACTAAAATTAAAAGAAAATATATTATTTTCATTTTTTAAACATTTTTTAAACAAGTGCAAAATAACACTTAGCATAAAATGTAATTCACTATGTTGTAGTTTTCAAATATTTTAATAAGATAATAAAAATAAAAACCAAATATTTAATTTAGATATAAGACAAATAATTTATTTTTGAAAAAAAAACAATAGTATAAAACTTTAGGTACGGTCAGAAATTATGTGTCTAAAGTTTCCCTTCTTTGACTGGAAACACGAAGAGTTTTCAGACAAAGAAGTAGACATAGTGAAATTTTTTGATCGGACTCTTATTTGAATGACAAAATTTGGTCTATCAAGTCTTAGTTTTGGACATCCTACATATCCCGGGTTATAAGGGAATCAAATCAGGTGTAGTTCAAGGAGGTGAAATGATGAGGTGGAAGTCAAGTGAGGTCTCCTCGAGGTTCCAGTTCACAGCGCCTGTTTTACATAAAAAATGAAATACAAAAAATTAAAAGAAATTACAAGTACAAGATCCCATCTAAGTAGCTTCTCCTGAAACTTGACTTGGGTCTTCATGCTTCTCGAATTGTGAGATATTGATTCTATCTTGAGTGACTTTAAAGGTAAACGCCTTTCACCATGTAGGCTCCTTTTACTCACACTTGGATATTGACCTTGTTCATAGGGTGAGCTACCGCTACTTCAATTGAAAATAAGCTTGAAAGTCGACTCTTTTCAAGAAGAGATCCTGAGCTTCAAATGTGGATTGACCTCATTATACAAGTGGATTCATGAAATTAAAAAGTAAAAAAAATAAAAAAAATAACACAAAATTTTTCCCCAGTTTATAATGAAGAAAATTTTGTGAAGAAAATAAAAAATGGTGCTTAGCTTTGATTCGATTCGCTGAATGACTCGAGCTTTGTTGTGATGCATTCTTTAAATGCCTTATAAATGTTTAAATCAACTCCATTATTCATGATGAATCCGTCAAACCTGCTAATCCTATTATCTAGGAGGGTCTTGCTAGTCCCATTATCAAAGAGGGTCCTACTAATCCCATTATACTGGGGGTCCTGCTAATCTCATTATCCAGGAGGGTCCTGCTAATCCCATTATCCAGGAGGGCCCTGCTAGTGTCCCATTATTCATGAGGGTCCTGTTTATCCCATTATTCAGGAGGATCCGGCTAGTCCCATTATTCAGGAGGATCCTGCTAGTCCCATTATCCAAGAGGGTCCTGCTAGTCCTATTATCTAGGAAGGTCCTCTTAATCCTATTATCCAAGAGGTCCTGCTAATCCCATTATCCAGGAGGGTCCTGATAGTCCCATTATACAAGAGTCTCCTGCTAGTCCTATTATCCAGGAGGGTTCTGCTAATGTCCCATTATCCAGGAGGGTCCTGTTAGTCACATTATCACGGAGGGTCCTCCTAATCCCATTATGTTGGAGGGTCCTGCTAATCCCATTATCTAGGAGGCTCATGCTAATGTCCAATTATCCAGGAGGGTCTTATTAGTCCCATTATCCAAGAGGGTCCTACTAATCCCATTATCCAGGAGGGTCCTGCTAGTCCCATTATCTAGGATGGTCCTGCAAATCCTATTATCCAGGAGAGTCCTGCTAGTCCCATTATATAGGAGGGTCCTGCTAATCCCATTATCCAGGAGAGTCCTACTAGTCCCATTATCTAGGAGGGTCCTGCTAGTGTCCCATTATCCAGGAGGGTCCAGCTAATCCTATTATCCAGGAGGGTCTTGCTAGTCCCATTATCAAGGAGGGTCCTTCTATTCCCATTATCCAGGAGGGTCCTGCTAGTCCTATTATCCAGGAGGGTCCTGCTAATCCTGCTAGTCCCATTATACAAGAGTGTCCTGCAAGTCCCATTATCCAGGAGGGTTCTGCTAATGTCCCATTATCCAGGAGGGTCCTGTTAGTCCCATTATCCTGGAGGGTCCTGCTAATCCCATTATGCAGGAGGGTCCTGCTAATCCCATTATCCAGGAGGCTCATGCTAATGTCCCATTATCCAGGAGGGTCTTATTAGTCTCATTATCCAGGAGGGTCCTATTAATCCCATTATCCAAGAGGGTCCTGCTAGTCCCATTATCCAGGAGGGTCCTGCAAATCCCATTATCCAGGAGAGTCCTGCTAGTCCCATTATATAGGAGGGTCCTGCTTAGGAGGGTCTTGTTAGTCCCATTATCCAGGAGGGTCCTATTAATCCCATTATCCAAGAGGGTCCTGATAGTCCCATTATCCAGGAGGGTCCTGCAAATCCCATTATCCAGGAGAGTCCTGCTAGTCCCATTATCCAGCAGGGTTCTGCTAATCCTATTATCCAGAAGAGTCCTACTAGTCCCATTATCCAGGAGGGTCCTGCTAGTGTCCCATTATCCAGGAGGGTCCTGCTAATCCCATTATCAAGGAGGGTCTTGCTAGTCCCATTATCTAGGAGGGTCCTGCTAACCCCATTATCCAGAACGGTCCTGCTAGTACTACGTCCCATTATTCAGGAGGGTCCTGCTATAATACGTTCAATAAATTAATAATACAAACAAACATTTACCTAGTATGGACCATAGTTTTTTTTATCATATTATCCAAATTATTGGCGGAACATTCAAGAAAAGTAGATTCGATCTCTCAAGTAATTGCTATTTTGATATATATTGACCAATTTCTCTGTAATTGGGTTTCACAAACCTTTATTGCAATGTTGCCATTTTGTTCTTTGTAGACTAAATTGAACATCTAGGTTTGTCAGATCTTTGATCTTGAAATAACGTGTCCCCTTGCTTCAACAAAAAAATTTGTGAGTTTAAAAATGTGGTGGTTGGTTTGTGGTTTTGGATTTTGACGAGGATTGCTCAAGTACTTGCCATGTTTTACTTATTTCAAAATGGCCAATGCTTGTTATTGATTGACTGTATTTTCACCCAAATTTTCTTACTTTGAGGGACTTAAAATCCAATATCTACCTTTATTTCACATCACTTAATGTTTAGCCTTCATTAAAATCATGGACTTCTTCTAAATCCAAAACATGCCGATAGATGAAAACTCATTGGCCTGATGCTTCGCGTTGTATAATCTGGAGAGTTGGTAGCGAGTCTTGAAATCCTTTCTCACTTTCTTGACACAGAGTCTACTAAAGGACATATGAAACAAAATGATGAAAAGTGGAAAAAAAAAATATACTACACAAGAATAGAAGAAAATGATTCGATAAAGAGTCTCTTTTAGAGAGAGGAACAAAGGAAAACTTATCTGACTATGGTAGCCGAAACCATTGATCATGACATGCAATTTGAATTGATTACCCGATTTTTCCATCCAATCTATTCACCAACCATTATTGATCATCTAATTTTGATGTGGAGTCCCAACATTTAACGAAGTCATAATCAATTTCGAACCATTATTCGCCTTATGATGTCCACGAGGGTTTTTTCCACTAAAACTCTTTCAGTTTGATTCCTTCAACTCACATTCGCCTTATTGTGCCTGTTAGGGTTTTTAGCAATAAAACTCTCTCATTTTTATTTCTCTCAACTCACATTCGCCTTATGGTGCCCTTTAGGGTTTTCACCAATAAGACTCTCATTTTGATTTCTCTCACTCATATTCGCCCTATGATGCCTAGTTAGGGTTTTCACCAATAAGACTCTCATTTTTATTTTCTTTTACGCTGCTAACTTTCGCCTTACGGTGCCCAGTTATGGTCTTCACCAATAAGACTCTCTCATTTTGTTTCTCTCAACTCATATTCGCCTTATGATGCCTAGTTAGAGTTTTCACCAATAAGACTCTCTCATGGTTTCATCATTTGTACCCTTAGCATACTTACTCTTGACATTTCAAAGGTTGATCCAAAGGTCTTTCTTTGATTGAAACACGACTTTTATACAAGGTTAGAAAGAAATGACAAGATTAAGGCTCAAATATGACTTTAAATGATGGGGTTGACTTTACCTTTCGGATAGAAAAATAAATAAATGAATAAAAAAATGACTTTTACCCCAGTTTTTGCAAATATGGAATTTTGGATCTGTTATTTGGTTGGACCGAACCCCAACGCCAGGGTTGCCTACGTATCTTGCCGAAAAAAGAATCAGGTCAAACGTAGTTCATGTTGATTGATTTTTTTCTTTTCTTTTTTTCTCTTTTTTTTTATGGAAGAGCCAAGGAAGCAGAAGAACCATAGAAGTAAATTAAATCTCAACAAGGGTGACAACATATGACTTAATACTTAGATGAAGAACCAAGAATTTCCATTACATCAACCTGTGAAATGTCAAATCCAAATATGAGGGTTTCTAATACCAAAAAATCAAATCATATATAATATCTCTTCACAGCATCAACATTGATGACCATTTCTGTCATTTTGCCTTCTATATCTCTTAAGTAAAGAGCACCATTGGATAATACCTTCTTTTTTTTTTACAATGAATGGTCCTTTCCAATTTGGAGAAAATTTTCCTTTGACTTCGGTCTGGTGTGGCAGAATGCATCCCAATACTAATTGACCTTCTTCAAAATATCGGAGATGCACTTTTTTGTTGTATGCTGGTGCCATTATTTTTTGGTACAATTGTCCATGACATACTGATGTCAATCGCTTCTCATCAATCAGGCTTAGTTGCTCCAACCGTGTTCTGATCCACTCATCATCATCGATTTCAGCCTCTACGACAATCCATAGGATGGAATCTCAACCTCTGTAGGTATAACTGCCGCAGTCCCATATACCAATGAATAGGGGGTGGGCCCTACTGACGTACGTACTGTAGTGTGATAACCCAACAAAGCAAAAGGCAACTTTTCATGCCTTTGTCGAGAACCTTGCACCATTTTACGAAGTATCTTTTTTATATTTTTGTTAGCATCTTCTACATCCCTATTTGCTTTTGGGCGATATGGAGTCGAATTTCGATGTTCAACCTTAAATTGATGGCATACCTCTTGCAATAAATTATTGTTGAGATTCGCAAAATTATCGGTAACAATTACCTTTGGAATACCAAATCGATAGATGATATTGAAATCAATGAAATCTACCACAACCTTCTTGGTCACTGACTTGAAAGTTACTGCTTCCACTCACTTTGTGAAACAATCAATGGCCACCAGGATGAACCTATGACCATTCGATGCTTTCGGTTCTATTGGTCCAATCACATCCATTTCCTATGCCACAAAAGACCATGGAGCAGAAATTAAATGCAACTCAGACGAAGAAAAATGTATCAAATCACCATGTATTTGACATTCATGACATTTACGAACAAATCATATGGAATCTCGCTCCATGGTGAGCCAATAATAACATGCTCAAAGTATCTTCTTTGCTAGAACATATCCATTCATGTGAGGTCCACAAACTCTTGAGTGTACTTCAATCATGATTGTTGAAACCTCTTTAGCATTTACACATCTTAGAAGACTGAAATCAGGTGTCTTCTAGTACAATATGACTCCACTTAAGAAAAACCCGCTAGTTAGTCGCCGAATAGTTCTTTTTTGATTACTAGTTGCATCCGACGAACATTCTCCAAACTGAAGATATGTTTTAATATCATGGAACCAAGGTTTACCATCAAATTCCTCCTCAACCATGTTGCAATAAGCATGTTGATCACGAATTTGTATGTATAAAGGATCGATATGAGTATCATCAGGATGTTGGAGCATTAAAGATAAAGTAGCCAATGCATCCGCAATCTCGTTGTGCAGTCTAAGAATGTATCTAAACTTTATTGAAACAAATCGTTGACAAAGATCTTGTAAACAATGTTGATATTGTATGAGCTTTGGGTCACGAGTTTCCCATTCTCCTTGAATTTGATGAACTAGCAAATCTGAGTCTCCTAATACTAACAATTCTTGGACGCCCATGTTAGTAGCTAACCCCAAACCCAAAATGCAAGATTCATACTCTGACATATTATTAGTACAATAAAATATAAGTTGGCCTATTATAGGGTAATATTCCCCTGATTCAGACATAAGAACAACTCCTATTCCAACTCCCTTCTTGTTAGATGCACCGTCAAAGAACAACTTCCATCCTTGATTGTTATTAAGAATAACTTCATCGATACATGATATCTCTTCGCTTGGAAAATAGGTCTTAAGTGGTTCATATTCTTCATCAATAGGGTTATGTGCCAAATGATCTGCCAATGCTTGTGCTTTCATTACGGTTCGCGTCACATAGATAATGTCCAACTCTGTGACTAATATTTGCCATTTTGCAAGCCTGTCTGTGGGCATGGGCTTTTGAAAATTGAATTTTAATGGATCCATACGAAAAATGAAATAAGTAGTATAAGATGAAAGAAAATGCTTAAAATTTTGTGCTACCCAAGTTAGGTTACAACACGTTCTTTCAACAAGGGTGTACTTCGATTCATATACAGTAAATTTCTTGCTTAGGGAGTAAATGACATGGTCTTTCTTCCCAGTGCCATCATGCAAACCCAATACACAACCAAAAGAATTATCCAGTACTGATATATATAATATCAATGGTCTGCCCGGCTCGGGAGGAACCAATACAGGGGAATTCGATAAGTAATTCTTAATTCTTTCAAAAGCCTCTCGACATTCTTCAGTCCATTCGACTGTGGAATTTTTTTTTAACAACTTAAGAATGGGCTCGCAAGTTGTTGTGAGTTGAGAAATGAATCTACTGATGTAGTTTAACCTTCCTAGAAAGCTCATAACCTCAGTTTTGTTCTTTGGAGGTGGCAATTCCTGAATGGCTTTTATTTTTGAAGGATCTAACTCGATACTTCGTCGACTGACTATAAACACCAAAAGCTTTCCTGATGGTACTCCAAATACACATTTTACAAGATTAAGCTTGAGATTATACCTGCTGAGCCTTTCGAAGAATCTTCTTAAGCCTTACACATGATTTGACTGCTTTTTTGATTTAATGATCACATCATCCACATAAACTTTGATTTCTTTATGCATCATATCATGAAACATGGTTGTCATTGCCCTCATATAAGTTTCCCCCGCAATTTTTAACCCAAAAGTCATAACCCGATAACAATATGTACCCCATGGAGTGCTGAAAGATGATTTTTCTCCATCTTCATCATCCATAATAATCTGATGGTAACTTGGATAGCTATCCATAAAAGACGCAATCTCATGTTTAGCACAATTATCCAACAACATATGAATGTTGGGCAAAGGAAAGTCATCTTTTGGACTTGCTTTGTTCAAATCACGATAATCAACACACATTCGAACTTTGTCATCTTTCTTAGGGATGGGTATGGTGTTGGCTAGCCAAGAAGGATATTGAGCAACTCGAACGACTTTGGCCTCAAGTTGTTTTGTGATTTCCTCTTTAATTATTACACTCATGTCAGTTTTAAGATTTCTCAACTTTTGCTTTACCGGGGGGAACTTAGGATCAATTGGCAACCTGTGAACCACCATGTCAGTGCTTAATCTAGGCATGTCATCATAAGATGACGCAAAAACATCCTTCTAATCAAACAAAGCCTGAATTATATCCTCCTTTTGAAGTCAAAGATGTACACTTATCTTAGTCTGCTTAATATTTTCATGATCCCCTAAATTTATCATCTCAATTTCACTCATGTTTGGGTTTGATTTATTCTCAAAATGTTTGAAATCCCTGCTTACTTCTTCAAATAATTTGTCTTCATCATATTCGATTTCTTGACTTATTATTTCAGGATTAGGTCGAAGAATAGATCGGGTTTTAAGATCTGGCGAAAAATTCTACATGCATGTCATATCACTAGAATCGTCATAGAAAGAACTATACAGAAGTAAACAAATAAATTTATTAGACTGAAATAAAAACACATTTACATCCTAATGAAAAGGAAAATAGAGAGTTTGAAATAAAACGACAAGACAAAATCTGAATTACAACCCTTGAATAAATTGAATGACAGAAAGAAAAGCAAGATAGATTACCAAGACTCATTCTTAATGGGGAGATGAGTGGCCTCCCAATTGTTTAGCTGGACATCCGGACCAATGAATTGCACATCTCTTTCACTTGTGCCTTCTCTGAGTTCAAGCAGATCAATAAATCTTGAAAATAGTTGATCAGTTCTTCGTTAACCTCCAGCACTGGCTCTTGGAGTGGTGACTCGGGAGATTCTGTTGTGCGGGCTTTGATGAAAGATTTGTATATGGGTGGTATAGGCTTGGTAAGTGACCATACATCTCTCTTCTGCTTCTTGGCCTTCTGATGACTCCACAGTTTGGACTCATTTAGGGCTATATTTTAATAGAATTATTGCCCTCAAATGCATATTTTGTCTCGATAACTGATGTAAACCCTTAAGTTTCAGGTATTTGGATTGAGAGACAAAGCTTGGACGCTATGAAGCAAAAAGGAACAAAGTGGTTGAAAGAAAGGAAAAAAGACTTCCTGAGGATCGCCTAAACAATTAGGCTAGTCGCCGAAAGGTCCTAAATCCCGCCGAATGTTCCAGTGTGCTGAACCTGAAGTAGAAGGTCAAGTCTGCGATGAAAAAGAGCAGTCGACGCGTCGTCGAGAAGTTTTGCGAAGCAACACTCTATCACCCAATGCCTCAAAACGCGAGAATGCTGAAGGCCAAAGCAGAAAGGCAATGAACCAAACCAAAGGGCGGATCGCCGAGTATGTCGGCGATCCCGACAAACTGCGCCGATTGATCCTCCGCAGCCCAACCTTTCAAACACTACAAATACTTGTTTAAATTTTTAGCTTAGTATCAGACTTAGAGAAATTTATTTTTTTAGACTTAGAATATTTCAGTTTTAGTTCTTAGAGTTTATGGAGACATTGTGCTTGAACTTGAAGATTTGAAGATTTTTAATTCCAAGAAATTGGAAATGGGTCTCAAAGAATCTTCATCCTTGACATGTTTAAAGACTTTATTCATCGTACCCACTTGATGGAAATGCTTGTTGGTATCAATTTCTATTTCTTTTTCATGTTTAGTTAAAACCCCAATTCTTGGGGTGTGATTTTGTGAATATGGGTTAAATTTACTGTTGGTTGTTGCTTATTGTTGGTATATTCACTGTTTAATTATGATTTCGTTTAGTAGTTGTTTGAACTTAATGAGATTGTAGTTGCAAATACGATTTCATCTTAGTTGTTTTTTGCTTGCTCGAGAGAGAGGTTTTAAAACTAAGCCTACTAAATCGATAGCCGGTGGTTATTGGGTCATGTGGGTTCAGCTCGAGAGAGTGAATCCTAGGCCCTCTCCCACACTTTCTGATAGAGAGAGTGGATGATCTAAGGCGGAGGTTGTGCTTAAATGCGGCAACTCAATGTTCAAGAGAAGCCGAGTTGATTCAGGGTAAGTTGCTCTAGAGAGAATTTATCTCCACTAAAGTCTAGCCTAGTTACAAATATTCAGCGATGTACTATAAATAGCATCTACCCGATAGTATCTTTTATCCCATATTCCTATCATATCCCAAGAATCCCATATCTCTATCTCGTTTCCATATATTTTTGTTGCTTTTGTTAATTAATTAATACAAACCCACCATTGATAATTGACGCTTGCGTCACCCCTTAGATTTAGTATGTTTGTATTCGATAATGTTTATAGTAATGACTGAATAGAACATAATTTTATTTTTCTATTAATTCTCGAAACCACTCTCTGTGGGAACGATCCCAACCTTTGCTTGGGTTATATCACTACGCGTGATTATTGGTACTTGAACCGACGTAGAGTCCTTATACGTGAAGTCACCTTCATTTTGTGTTCGACTGTGGGCTTGTATCGTAAGCCAAAAGTACCAACGCTCTTTCGTGGACTCACCAGATAAGCTCTCCCTTGCAAGAAGATCCCCAAGCCTTTACCCGGTTCAAACCCATGCTTCAGCATTTCATTTACCATCATCATGGATGCCATGGGCAATTGTGGTTTTGAAATGAGATTCCCCTCAAGGATATGCTCAACAACCACTACCTCAAAAGCTTGATAAACCAGTGCCTCATTCTCATTATTCGCCTTGACTAAAGGGAGGGAAGAGTCCTTGTAGACTGACAGATCTCCCTCACTATGAACAATTACTTCTTGTCGGTCGTATTCAAACTTAATCATTTGATGCAACGTAGAGGGGACTGCCCCAACCCTATGCACCCATGGTTTCCCAAACAATAGATTGTATGATGCATTGATATTCATCACTTGAAAATTCACAGTGAAATCGACAGGTCTTATTGTTAGTACGAGCTCTATCTCACCAATGGCATCTATTTTTTACCCATCAAAAGCTCTAACACAGATGTTGTTGGGTCGTACCTTTTCAGCACTAACATTCAATTTTTGTAGAGTTGACAAGGGACAAATATTTGCCCAAGATCCTACGTTAATTAAAACTCGAATGACATATGAAAACTCACACTTTACAGTGATATGGAGTCATTGGTTATGTCTCGTACCTTCCACTGGTAGTTTATCATCTAAAAAGGTGATGCGGTTTACCTCAAAGATTCTCCCAGTAATCTTCTCTAATTGACTCACTGTAACTTCATTAGGAACACGTACTTCCTTAAAAATATTCATTATAGCTTTACGATGTTCATCTGAATATATTAACAAAGACAACAAAGAGATTTGGGCTGGAGTTTTCCTTACCTGTTCAACAATGGAATAGTCTGATAATTTCATCTTTCTTTCCCCTTGTTTGTCACGACGGTAGGCTCATAATTCAAAGGGACAGCTTTGGGGTTAGGCATTAGAAGTTGGGATACATGCCTAATGATCATAAGGGGAATATAGGCTCCTTGCACGATCAAGATAGACTTGTTTGGCCCTCATGGAACAACTAATCTTACCTCTCTCTGACTCTCCCAAACATCTCCATGCGCTCCTTTCACAATTAGGATGGGTGTGTTTGACGGGCTCAACTTTTCTGACGTCCTTTCCGCTCTTGAAGGCACCATTTTTGTCAGGTCAACAACATTCGCCGAATTTTCTATGCCAATTCAAACCTTAAGGATTGGCTTGTACGGAACTGCAAATTCTTTGCAACCATTCATCATTTCTAACATGTTTTTTTCAGTATACCTCGGTAATGGATTTTGATTGATGTTTGGTCCATTCGGACGAGAAGGAATTCTGGAGGTATTTTAGTGAATTTGTAGGGGTGGTGGATGATTTTGAGGAATTAGTGCACGCCATTGTGGATAAAAGAGGGGAACAATTGGTTGTGCGCTAAAACTGGGATATGAAGATTATGGGATGGGATATTGTGGAGTTTGGGAAGGAAAATAGTGTTATGGGGGATTATTTAGAGATATGTCTGAGGCGCTAATACAACGGTAGCTATATCCTCCCTTCTCTTCTTCCCTCCAATATTTCCAAAACCATTTTGAAGCGCTTGTGTTGTGACTTTTAAGGCAGCTTGGCTTATAATCTTTCTACACTTGATGCCATTTTTCACCATTTCCCTAACCTTAATAACTTTAGCAAATGTCTTCCCGATGGCAGAAAGCAAATAATGAAAGTAATCAGGTTCTTGTGCTTCGAGAAAAGCGTCAATAATCTCTGACTCCTTCATTGGTGGCTTAACCCTAGCAACTTTCTCCCTCCATCTGACGGCATATTCACGAAAAATTTCAATTGGCTTTTTTCTCGTGTTGGCCAATGAGGAGCGGTCTGGCACAATGTCAATATAGTATTAGAATTGTTGCACAAAACATCAAGCCAAATCATCCCATGTATGTCAGTTGGAAATATCCTAATCTATGAACCATTCAGATGCAATTCCCACTATGCTTTCTCTAGAATAGACCATGAGAACCACTTCTTTGCCCTCTGCGCCCCTCAATTAATTGCAATATCTATTCAAATGAGCTATCGGGTCTCCGTGACCATTGTATTTCTTAAACTTTGGAGTTTTTAAACCAGCAGGCAAATGGACGTGGGGAAACATGCACAAATCACTGAATGAGATGCATTTGTGGCCACCTAGTCCTCGTTCTTAACCATCTTCTCAATTTTGAAAGGGGAACTATATTGATGTGTGTGGGGATAAGATCTTGGAATTTTAAGGGCCTCTTCAGGGATTTAACCATGGTCATGAAGAACTTGGGATGAAGGATCATTTTTGGATTTGGCCACCATGGTTGGATTTGGAATGCTATTAGTCGGCGCAGTTGGCACGAAGAGTGGATTACTTATCATAGGTGTACTCAAGGGGTACACCATAGAATTTCTAGCGACATTGGATGTGTTAGCGTAGGGGCCGAATCCAGGTGGATAAATTGGATCATTAGTTAATACTTGGATAGAGGGTGGCATATTTGTATTTATATAGTCACGGATTGAAGTTGGTGGAGCTTGTCCACTCATCCAAGCTGTCACGACCCGAGAGTACCCCCTAGTCGTAACATGGCGTCTTTGACCCCGAAGGGGTCTTATACGAGCCACATAGTCATTCATTGCATTCAATAATGAAAATAGTGCGGAATGAAAAACTTATTTACATCCACACATTCAAACTTCATTAAAACAACTTTAAAAACACACAGCGGAAGTCTAAGTCTCACATGGCCATCTTAGACACAAACACAAAACATAAGTAGGGACACAACCCTTTACAATTAAAACAAAACTAAAAGTGTCTATTACATGAACAAAAGAACATTAAAGCCCTATCCTCGAATATGTGAGGACATACCAAGTCTTGGAGGAAAGCAATCCAACACTTCAAACTAGCTAGGAGGGATCACTTGCCAGAACCTACACTTATAGTAAAAACATGAAGAATATGGGTTAGTACACAAAATGTACTAAGTATGATGACCATGCAAAACATGCTTTAAAAGGGACATTTTGGTTAGAAACCATGCATTATGCCACTTTTTGAAGTACCATGAATAGTTGCATAAAAGACATACAATACAAGCATAAACATCAAGTAAGTCATAATATTACCTTTAAACAATTTCAACATGAAAACCTTTACCTTGGACCTTCACCTCAAGAAACCCTTATGCTATACCTCGTGCAATGTATGGATGGCGTCCCATACCACCATCCATACTAAGGCACCACATTTAGGTCACTTAAAGTAACTTATCATTCCTTTCTTTCACCTTTGCACAATATTCATACATAAGAGGTATATCATTAATTAAGACATGACAAGGGAAAATAACTCGTAATATAACCCAAGTATAGCATGCATCTCATATTAAGCATTTGAGAGCCAACATTCTTTAATAACCTCATTTAGGCCACAATTGTATCACATACATTAGGATTTAGAGAAACTCACTATGACCCTCTCCAAGCCTACTCGTGCAATGTATAGGTAGCATCCCATACTACTACCTACACTTTGTAGAACCTATCAAGAAACCATAATGAAATCTCACATGATGGGAAGTAAGCATTTAACCGACATAGACCATGAGAGCTTGTCATGGAATCCGGTGTCATAAGTCCCCACACCGTAAAGAGGTGGTCTACTTGCCTAAGGAAGACCGGTATATATAGCTTAATGGATCCACTAGCTTCCTATGCGGGCACATAGTTTATGGGATAAGGTAGACGATCATTGAAACTCATGCCTAACTATTGGGGGAGTTTCCATCTAACCAAATCCACTCGGTGCTTAGCCAACATTCCCATAGAATAGTTCGTTATCTTGACATTATCACATATGAGAGGTGCCATTGGCCTACCAACTCCAAATTACATTTATTAACACGTGAAAGGGTGCTTTAAGCCTACCGTTTCAAGGTTCATTTAGGAAAGCTCATTAACTCCTCTTGAAAGGGTGCCATGGGCCTGCCGATTCAAGTCTCATCATTAACCTTTATGGAAAGGTGCCATAGGCCTACCGAATCCAAGGTTCATTACTTATCATTAATGGAAGGGTGCAATAAGCCTGCCGATCCGAGGTACATTATAAGCATGTGTGGAAGGGTGCCATAAGCCTACCGATCCAAGGATTCAACAATCAACAATATAATCATTTATACAAGAAAATGATGCATAAGCCCTACCAATTCAAGGTATACTTTATATTGAAGAATCCTTCATATTCTATCATCAACATTCATGAGTGTCAAATTGAGAAAAATCCTTTCAATAATAACACATTTACGTTCATAACATGATCACATTAGATCCATTGAATGTCCATTCATAAAATGTCATGTAACACTTAAATTTCTCATACTATGCCTTCAAGGCCATGGTCACAATACATTCCATAATTAAACACCTCCACCATAAGTGGATCAAACCAAGCAAGAACAATGTTATCCATAATATGAGATTAAGCCAACTTACCATCCTCCAAAGCCATAATCAACAACACTCAAGTCCCAACCATTTTTCTTACCACAAGAGAATTCATCCATAACTTGCCCATAAGGCCACAACTTTCAATTCATCCATACATCATCAATTCATCATAGATAGATGTAGAAAATCATAAGAGTCACTAATACAATCCAATCCAAACACAATTTCATAAACTTTGAATCATAAGCAAAAGACCCACTTCATAAGCAAATTTAGGAATTTAGGGAAAACATGGGTTCAGAGAAGAAATCAGCAGCCACCATCCACCCTAGCTCCATCTTTCACCTTGAGCTTCCATGGGGTTTTGAGAGAGTTTTTGAGAGAGGGAGGGTTTCTTTTTACTTCCTAATTGGAGTGATTTAATATGGAAGAATTTTGGTCAAAAGGGTTTTATAATTTCTAGGAAATAATATATGTCATTTGGAAGAAATGGTCCAACACTTAGAAAATATTTTGGGCGGATGAACAGTAAATGAACAGTAATTTAGCTACTGGAATTTCCGTTTTCTGCCGGACAGACTTTACGAAAATGGGCATAACTTCTTCGTCCGAACTCCGAATGAGGTGAAACGAAGTGCGTTAGGTAGCTAGCTCAAAGAGATTTCCATGGATATATTATTGTCCACCCAAATAATTTGTGTGCTAGGTTATATGACCCTCCAAAGTAGACCCCTCGAAAAGGCTTCACTTGGAAATTTCGGATTTTGATACGGTTGCTCTAAAATTTGAGTTAGACCCATTTCCCACTCAATTTGACCCCCTAAACAAGAATATGAAGTCGGATTTTCGAAAAACGAAACGGATCTTTTTATATATAGCTAAACAAGTTTCTGGTAACTTCCGAAGCACATTTTTAAGAACTTTTTGGGTCAAATTCAAATATAATCATTTCATTAAGTTCTCGACTCCAAACTCACATGTGAGGCTCTAGTTTCACTCTATCATTTTCCGGGTCGTTACACAAGCTTCGTACATCTCTGTCATTTGTTGTCTTAATACCCTTACCTCTTCTGTTGACACTATTTTATGTGAAGTCATCTGGTTTCGGACCTCATCATTGTCTGACTCATTTTCGTCTTTGTGGGTAATTTTCTTTTTCCCTTTCGACCTTGTATTGTAGGGATGAGAAGTCAGCTTAACCACAAACAAACCACCTTTAAGCTAATATGTCTCTCTTTCTTTCTCTCTCTCTCTCTGAATGAAGTAGCAAACAAATTAGTGTTAAGAAATTGTGCATATTGCATCCACATATATACTTCTAATATGGAAGACCTTATGTTTCATCCCGGCTTATCTAGGCATTTTTCTCCCCTTCAATTTTTGTTAAAAAAGGTTTGATTGAACCCATTGGGTTGCCTACGTATCATGTTGGTGCATGAATCAGATCTTTGCGTAGTTCGAGAATATACATTAACTCTTTTTTTTTAATAATTTAATATAATATAATATACTATAATATAATATAAACTCATAAAAATTGAGTAGCTAATAATAAATTATTATTATTAAGAAATACTAGCTTATTTATTAAACTAAAATTAAAAGAAAATATATTTTTTCAATAAGATATTAAAAATAAAAACCAAATATTTAATTTAGATATAAGACAAATATTTTATTTTTAAAAAAAACAATAGTGTAAAACTTTAGGTACGGTAAAAAATTATGTGTCTACACTACTATAAGTACAATTTCATAATTACTACAACTCACCCAATTCACAAGTCACAAACTACAGTTATGGGGAATACATGGATTCATAGGGGATTTTCTCATAAATTCAATAATAATTAACAATTCAATCATAAACCATCATAAATCAACCATTGGGAACGTTTTGAAAGAGAACCCATGACTTAGATTGAAAACCCTAGTTTTTGAGGGAAATTGGAAGCTTTGAAAGGTACCCATAGATAAAAACCACCATAACTTGAGAAGATTTCCTCACGAAATTGGAGAGAAAAGGTTGCTCCTTGATCCTTAGACTTGAACTTGTTCTTCTTCTTTAATGGAGTTTCTAGAGAGAGAATATTTGAAGAGGTTTTCATTTGGTTTTGGGAAATTATGAATATGACTTTAGGTAGGTTATTTTAGGTGAGAAAACGACCTATATAGTCCTTTTAAATAATATTAAAATGACACCACTTAACCATTAATTAATAAGGAAATTACTAAGGAGCCCCTAAACTCAACTGCCAAAAAGCAGTTATAGGGATGATCCACGACTGGGGACCCACGGACAGTGGGTGGGACCACGGCCCGTGCTGGTCAATCGTGGTCCCTTTCAGAGACTTTCTATTTGGGGTCTCGACCTACAGAGGCAGGCCACGTGGTGTGGACCCATCCACGAGGCGTGGGTCCTACCCGTGTCTACTGCCTTAGGCTGATTCCACAAGGGCTTCACCTATGCTGCCCGCCCCCCTATGGGGCGTGGGTTGTTCCACGTGGAGTGGGTTGTTCCACGTGGCGTGGAACCTCTTTCGTGGGTCACTGCCTGGTAGTCCTAAGGGTCTTTTCCCCAAGGACTGAAGATTGGTCCTTGGAATTTAGGTCTTGACTTCCTAACACCAAACCATGAATTTTAAGGTATCTTTAAGGCTCTAGTTCTAACGTTAAGCGCTAACTTAACCTATTTAGTTTTAGGTTAGCTACTAGTTTAGTCTAAAATTTTCCGGAATGTTACACCCTACATAAGTCTTTTAAGCCTAAAATCTAACTAATCTAACTCATTCTTCAAATTCCCCAAAATGCCTCCAAGTTCTTCTCCCCGAAATTTCTCTCTTTAAAGATTAAAGAAGAGTCTAGGGTTTCAAGATCAAGTCTCCAAATTCACCATTGATTGTTGGATCTTTACATCAAGGTATGATAGTATTCACCTATAGAGTCTTTTTTCCAAGAGGGTTCCTAAACTTTCCAATTTTACAAGTTAGAATAATCTAATTAAAGGTAGGGTTTTATTCAATCTCATGAGTTCCTTTAAATTACGATCCAATTGATTGTTTTATACCTTTTATGCATGAATTGAAGTAATTGCATGTGTTTATTTTGAATTAACATGAACCCACGCATGATCCGTAATTTCTAGACTATGATCATATGATAAAACTTATGAACTAACAAAGATGAATTTATGAAGATATGCATGTTTTCCTGATGAAATTGATAAATGAATTAAGGTTGCTTTAAGAGTATAGCATCGATGCTTGTTGTTGTTTTTCTGAAATGATTCTTACATACTACCCAAAACATAATTGTATAAGGGTTTTATCACAAAAGCATTCATAAGGTTGAAAGGCTTTCTCACCTAAGTTGAATAAAGATTAAGGAGATATTCTAATGATCTCTAGCTTGTATTGGCTACTTAATGGTGCCTTTCTTAGCACCGAGTGGACAAGTGGCGATTACCCATGTGTTATAACTATGTGTCACCATAGTTTTGTCTTAGATAGACATTAGCTACTGGATCCACTTTAGCTCAAGTTCATGGTTCTTACCTTGGCAAGTAAGGACATCTCTTTTCGGTGTGGGATAGACACCAGATTCCATATTATAGCTCACATGTTCTATGTCAGTTAAAGGAAAATTTCCCACAATAATGAACTAAGGTTACTTTCTTAAGTATCTCAATGTGTTGTAAATATGTTTAACTTACATTGACCATAGTTATGACTTATGTTTCCTAACATGGTATTTTATTATTTTTCTTGGTCATTGCATGTTATATAAAGTCCTTTTCACATGATTTTATAAGTCTTCTTTATTTCTATCATACTTGGTACATTCCATGTACTAACACATAGTTGTGCCTACAATGTTTCACTAATGTAGGGTCTGATGTTCCTATTTCCCATACTTGTGGCTAGTGATCCCTCATAAATATTGAAGATTGGTGAGTCCACATTTTCTGAGGAGTAAGACTCTTTTATTGCTTTTATATCATTTCCATATTAGAATATGTATGTCATGTATAGGTTATGTCCCAATCACTTCTTCGATGTAAACTATAGCTTTGAGATTTTTCTTTAGACTTCTTCTTTTGTCAAACTCTTTTATGTGAAATGTTACTGTCAAATTCTTCTGTTTCTATTATCTTGTATTATGTATGCTAATTGGCTTGTGTAGCACCTCTCGGGGTCTTATACGCCATGTCATGTCTTGGGTATACTTTGGGTCTTGACAAATAATTCGAGTAGTTTCACATTTAATGATATTAAGCTGGGAATAGTCTATCTACTCAAGCTCTTTTTGCTATTTTATTTTCAAGGGTCTTGGAGTTCGGGAGAATCCAATAGATATACATTTTATAGTTTGGGAGAATATCGAGTGTATCTTAGATAAAACTTTATTCATGTATCAAATAATGATGTTTGGTTAAGTTATACATATTCGAGTTGAAACCCCTAACACTATGCATAAATCCCTAGTCTTTACCAACTTGTTCATTTACCATTTACGTTAACCCCATGTTTTGTTACATAATCTTGTAGAAATCGTAATTGTTAGAGAACCAACCCTCAATTTTTCATATATATTCTTGTTAAGAATTAAATTTTCTATCATTTTTTAGTGGTGAAATCAGTAGAAGAAGTGTAACACGCCAAAATAGTGGGAGGGTGCGAGTGGTCATGATATACACTTAACCGAGAAGCCGACTATATATCATCTGAAATTATACTGCTTAGGCCAACCAAGCAACCTTTAATATCGACCTAGACAGACAAGGTCACAACTAAATTAAATTTTAACAACATAAGGTCAACTAGGCAATAATACAACCCAATTGAGCAAGGAAAAGCTAACAAGGTTGTGAGTCCCCATGGTTCTTTTGTATAATATGTGTAACACTGCATGAGTGAATGAGGTTTATACGACTTGTTGTATCACGTCAGGAGAATAGGGTTGCAAAGGGGTTGTAAAATTCAAAGAATTGTACTAAATTTTTGAGTTAAAGATGCCCTTAAACAAGTTTGAGTTAAAGAATGTCTCTTCTAACATCCCACATGTTAAGAAGGTTTAAGTTAACCATTAACTTCGAGGTAAGATTATGAGTGGTTTATATGCTAAGAAGGATGTCTTATAAGGTAATATAGTATCTTAATGATCGTAAGCTAATTTTGTATGTCAAGTTAGTGGGAAATGAATGTCGACAAAAGTTAGAGTAAGTTTCTTTGATAAACTTTTTGAAATTTAGCTCTGAGACATTTAACCCAAATTTCAGAAAGTTTATCAAAGAAACTTACTATAACTTCCGTCGACTTCCATTTCCCACTGCTTTTACATAAAAAAATAGCTTATGATCATTAAGCGACTATATTACCATATAAGACACTCTCTCGACCTGAATGTGTGGAAAAAGGTTTAGGATTCACTCTCTCGAGCTGAACCCATGACAACCCAATACCTACGGACCATAAATTCAATAATCTTGGTTTTAAAACCTCTCTCTCGAGTAAGTAAAAAATACGAAGGTAGGACTGCATTTGCAACTACAATCCTTTAATTTTTACCACAATTACCGAATGAAATCACTTCTAAACAACATTTAAACTAACAATTAGCAATACCCATCAGCTAAATCAACCCATAATCACACCCCAAGAATTGAGGTTTTAGCTAGACATCATAAAAAGATAAAATAATTGTTACCAAATTGTCTTTCCATCAACTGGTAAGGTTAATTTCGTCTTTACAAAGTTCAAAATTGAAGAATCTCAAAGACCCACTTCCACTTTCTCAAAAATGGAAAACTTCAATTATTCAAAGCTAAGGAAAACTTGTCTCAATACTCTCAGTTCAAAACTCTAAAATTACTCTAATGAATGTTTAGAATAAAAATTGATACTAAATATAATGTTTGAAAATGTATTTATAGTCACCAAAAAGATGCTGCGAAGGACCATTCGGCATAGTAAATCGGGATCGCCGATCATCTCAGCGATTCGCCCTTTGATCAGTTTCATTGCCTTTCTTCTTTAGCCTTCAGCATCCTCAAGTTCAGTAACTTTAGGAGATCCAACACTGAATCGCGGAAGCACTCGGCGACACGCCGATTGCTCCTTTCTCTCGCCAAGTTGATTTTCTCCTTTAGGGTTTGGCACAGTGGAACTTTAGGCAGTCAAAAGGCCATTAGGCAACTCGCCAAAGGGACTCGGCGATCACCAAACCTTCATTTCTTCGTCCTTTTAGCTCAGTTCGTTCCTTTTTGCAAATTAGTGTCCATGCTTTGTCCCTCATTCTAATTACCTGGAAATCAAGGATTTACATTAGTTATTGGCACAAAATAAGCATTTGAGGACACTAAATATATCCAAATAAAGCCCTAAATGAGTCGAAACCATGGACTTATCAACACCCCCAACTTAAACTTTTGCTTGTCCTCAAGTAAAACTCAAGTTCAGTAGTTCAAAAAGGATGTCTAAAACGGTGCTACACAAGACTCAATCATGAATGCAAACAAAAAGACTAAACTTACTCATGCAAAGATCAATTGTGCACTCAAAGATTCAAGTTGTGACTCACCATTATCAAAGATTCTCAAGTTCACAATACTTGCTTCAAATGCAAGTTCAAACTCAACAAAGGTACTCACAGGCCCTTACACAAAGAATGATTCCACATTCACAGACAATGGTTGAACAATTTATAGCTCCGGAATCATAAACAACTCTCACTAGAAGTGACTCTCACTGTCAAATCATCAATTGAAGTTCGGAGGGGGTCAGTGCAATAAGGATGGCACTCTCAATCATTCACGGGATAGATGCCTCTAGTCGGGTCGCTCCCACATTAGCCAAATAGGCTAGGTACCCGATCTTCAGGATCATCCCCTGAGTAATCTTGGTGGGTTGGGAAGAGGTAGAAGCACCAGGAGCCTCGAAAGAAGAAGTAGGAGCAGATGTACCTGAAGGCCCAGAGGCCAGAGTAGGAAAAGATGCCTCTGCAGGTATAGAATCAATGTCCACCTCCGAAGATGTATCCACTGGAGCTGCTCTCCTCTTGTCGGCCTTCTCCCGAGTGTACCGGCCTCAATATGTCGGATGTTAGTGGAGGATAAAGGGCTAACCTCAATATCTCTAGTCATATCCCGGGGCACTCCAGAACACCGGTACAACTCCATGATCAAGACCGGGAATAGTAGGGAGGTCTGGCTCTGCTTGGCCCTCATGGCCATGTACTACTCTACAATAAGTCCCATGTGAATACTCTTCCTTGACATGATCATCCCAAGGCAGGCCACCTTAGGGTGGCAGAGGATGGACTCGTTCTGAGATGGCATGATGTTGCTGCTGATAAAGCCAAACCAGAAAGAAGCAACAATACTCAGATCATTCTTCTCAATACGGACCCCAGCCTTGATCCACCTCAGGGTGGTATTAGAAATCAACGGTGCTAGCCAACCCTTCAAATCATCCAAGGACTGAGTAATAGGTAGTCCTTCATATGCCAGTGCAACACCTAGAGCTCCGCCGAGTACAATATTTATATGGTCGCCACTACACCCGACCTCCTTTTCTCGGACCATGACCGACTTCACCGGTCTGAAGGCACTGGCCTTCTTCTTCCCCTTGGGCACCAGCTCTCCGAACAGTGTATAAAACTGTCGGACCCTTGTAGGAATGTAGGGGCCTCGGGGTCTGGTGAACTGCTTAAATCGATGGAAATTGAGGGTGTCCCTTACCCCGGAGTATCTGCCCTCTGTAGATAGCAGCTTCTCCTCAAGAATCCGTTGTAACCTATCCATTTTCAACCTGTTAAGTATCCATGGAGGAGGAACTACTAGTGGTACTGGAGCCACATGAGGTGCCAGAGCTGGCACAGTATTTGTTGGAGTGGAGGCTGTCGGGGCACTAGCTAGGTCAGGACGAGACCTACCACGGATCTCAACCCGTCGGAACTGTAATGGCTGGTCGTCATCTGGCTCCGAAAATGCAGCTTTGGAGCCCTTGCTGTCGGAGTTATGCTCTGGAATCTCAGATACGGGCCATTTTCCTTTGCCCTTGCCCCCTTTTGGAGGCTCTGTCCTTCCCTTCTTAGGAGGATTTTCTCCCCTTCATTGATCACAATATCCCGTGCTCTTTTAAGGGGTGGAATATCAAGGTTAGTCCTAGCCAAATCTGCAAAAACATCAAAAAGAGTTAGAAATGGATCACATAAACTTGCAGAAAATAGTTGCAGATAGACTCGCTGATCAGTTCGGCGAGTCCCCGAATCACTTTGGCGAGCCAGATCGGGATCTCCAAAAAGATTGGCTCAAAAATTTCTAGAAAAATTGGCATGTCGGCGATAGGAAGGGCCTTTCGGCGAGAAAGGACCACCCCATCAAAAGTTACTTTTAGGGATAAGGGGCGCAGAAAAAGGCGATCAAGAAAGACAATCGGCGAGTCACCGAGTGCACTCGGCGAACTCAGGCTTCTCGTCAAAAGTTACAGAACCTAACTCAAGATTAATCATGAAATTAGAGGCGATAAGGGCAACTTTGGCGAACCACCGAGTGGTTCGGCGAGCTCGACCCAGCTCGTCAAACGGTCCAACATGCCTACATTTAACCCCAACTTCTAACTTCAACCCCGCAGCCCCCGAAAACAAAATCAAAATACGCACTATTTCAATTAAACTAAGACCCATAGTACTCATGCCCCAGGGATACTCACACTTTTCCCAGTTTGGCCAAATTTGGCCATTTGACGACTTTTGCCCTTAAGAATGACGTCAACCGCTCTATCATTGGGTAAATTACGTCATTTGGTACAAATGCGGGTTACTTAGACTTCACCCGACTAGACCCAACAATTTTTTAAGCACACCCAACAATTTTAATCACTTTTAAGCATGAAAAATTCGAGAATTCAACAACAAAGGCATTATAGGCATGATAATCAAATTAAAATAGGCACACAGGCATACAATTACGATCAGAGAGACCTATCACACATCCCTCAGATAAAAATCATTGCAAAATGAGTAAAAATTGCTAAATATAAATTTAGGGTTTGGAAAACCAACCTTTAAAGACGAATAAACAAGTTGCAAAGCTAGGCGGCAAAGTAATCCAACTCCGAACACAAACTTGACGACTAAAATATGATAACAACACAAAAATACGGAAAATATTATGTGGGTGTGAGTTTGGGAAGTTCAAAAGTGAAGGAAATGTAAGAGTTTGAAAGTTTAAACCTTTAGCCTTTAAAAACTGTCCAATTCTCTCCCATTCATCGAAAAAAGTTTTGCTCACCGACCCACTGGGTGATACGGCAAGTGGGCACTTACCTCGCCGAGTTTTACAGGACCTTCAGTTAATGTGGGGATCCAAACAGCGAACAAAATCATGATCACCGACAGGTCGGCGATTCACCAATTTGTTCCTAGGCTCGCCGAGTATTACAGACTCACATTTCAAATTGTCTTGAGTCCAACGGAGGTCCAAGTTGGGCTCGGTGACCTCTTCAGCGAGTCACCGACTAGACTTTTATCTCACCAATTTTCCCTTTTCAAACACATTCCACACTTTAACCTGCAAAATCAACACACCATTATTTCAAACTCAAAAAGAAAGAAAATAAAACATAGGTTAGCTCCCAAGAAGCAACCTTAGTTAATGTCGTGGCATGACGCAAGTCCCCACTTAAGTTCCATTTGTGGGGTTTGCCTCATTTTCATAAGGCAACCCCTCTTGTGGCTATGGGTAGAGACAAGACAACACTTGGTCCATTTGGGACTCTAGTAGCTGAATGAACATGGAATGAGAGGATGTCATCCTATTTAGCATAAAGACATTCTCTCTTATCTACTTCAACACTCTGTCGTGCTCTTTAACTTTGTATAAAATGAGTGAGAGGACCTCTTCAATTTACCCACCCTCTTGCTTCTTCATCCTTCGACGCTCGTGAGGGGGGATGTACATGTCCTTCTTTTTGGACATTACCTCCAATTCCATGACATTCTTGGCCAAGTCATCCAGCTGAGTCAACAATGTGGCTAATTCTTGGTCTTTTTGTGTCTCCTTGTTGGTCTTGGCCATGTGATCAAGGAGTTGGGCTGCTATTCCATAAGGTAGTCGGATGAGACAACCTAGAGAAATTTTAGTAGCCACTATTCTATTTTCGGGGCCAAGACCCTTGTACAAGCATTCCAGAAGCATCTTATTTGGAATTCCATGAGTTAGGCCTTGCTGCAATAGGGCCTTGAATCTCAGCCACAACTCATGGACTGACTCACCCTCCAATTGTCTGAAACTTAGGATGTTATCCCTAAGAATCATCATCCTCAAAGGAGAGAAGTCCATTTGGTCACCGTTGCTACAAGACATGCTCCTTTCTTCTGTTCTAACTAAGAAACATGAAAACCACAACTAAAAGTGAGTAGATTCAACTATAACTAACAAGAACACAATTCAACTTAACTAAAAAATATTAACCAACAACACTCCCCGGCAGCGATGCCATTTTGATTAATGTTTCAAGTACACTTCATCGAGTTCTAAGTGTCAACGATCGCTAGTCAGTATAATAACCCAACTAAATGAGTTGGGGTTGAATCCCATAGGGAGTGGTACGTGTTGAAGATTCAATAGGAAAGTACGAGTATGCTCAACTCAATCATAGGAATGGACATTATCGAATAAAAACATAATTCAAATCAGGGGGTAACACGAATGTGAAATAATAGGGGGGTTTTGGTCACAAATTATCAACTACAACAGCAGGAAATAATACGAAATAACAAATATTGGGACATTAGTAGACTAGCACAAAAGGGAGCGCATAACATACGGACATTAAGTTATAGAAATATATGGTGTATGTGTGCATATGAACTATGGGGTAGTGTGTTAGCGAATGAACTATAAGGCATGTAGAAAATAGACTACACGAGCACATGATGCATGAGTACTAAATCTACAAAATATATGACATGTAGACATATGAGAAAATGAACTACGGAACACAATTCACATTGAGCAAGTGTGTTATATAGCATGGATAGGTGGACTCACATATCAATAAGTAAACATATAAAATATGAGCAAGTGAGCACATGACACATGGCCAGAAAAGCTATAAAGGCATGTAATGTTTAAGCAAGTAGGCTACGCGTCATGTAATATATATTGAAATGGTTTATGATGCATATGACATGTAAACAAGTGATATGTGAATCATGTAACCCATGAGCACTAATTTTTCCCATAGCATATGATCAATTAGCCTGCAGTACCCACACAATATGCACAAGTGACATGTGGAAAGTAACCAGTGCAATAAATAACATGTAGGGAAAAGGTACCTACGAAAACATATAGCAATAAACAAGGGTGTTCCAAAGCAGATAACACTTACATGCAAGCATTCTATGACATTAGCTAACATGTGAGAAAGTAATCCACATAGGGTAAATGACATACAAATAGATAAGTTATAGGATATGCAGCATGTATAATTATATAACAAACCATCTTTGGAAACTACAGGATATCCTATAGAACAACTCTACCATATTACGAGAAAACCCACTGTCTTAAGCATTAAGTCACGGGTAGGATAGTTTTGCTCATATTTCGTATTCACCTCAAAGAACATAAAATTTATTTCCCCATCTACTCTCTTCAATCTCCTAAGAATTCTTATAGGTCTTCTGCTATTGGAACTTTGCTTGCTTCTAGCTCAATACAAATACTACAGTTAAGATTGGAAAAAAAATCCTCAGTAGTTCGTCTTCTGGAGAAGGATACCAAAGTAAACTTTACCTTCATTACAAGCTTATGTGTTACATCACACTCAATATCTGGTGCTTTTTGATGCTTAAAATAGAAAATAAAGAGTGAAGCTTGAAGGCACCATAAAACATGAACTCTAATAACATGTATATGCCAGGTACCTATAAAGTTATATTATGATTCATAAAGTCTTACGAGTAGCCGCTTGTGGCTTAACTAGATAGGTCTGGCCATACTAATAGATTTCCTATTTTTTTATGACAAGTGAGGGTGCTCCGACTCTTTTCCCATGCAAGATAGCAAATAAGAATAGCTAGCATATGATCAATTTTTCCTCTCCCTTAATTGGACTATGATTAATGAATTACTGCTGGAATGTATTAAATGAATCATGTAGTAGCTCTATTCAATTTTATGGAAGTCTATACATGTGTATAATGCTCTACTTCTCTTTTGTAGTAATGATGTAGATGAATTAGGTCCATGTATCTTCTATCTAGGTGACCTTTCTATTCCCCTCTTTTTTTACTTGTTGTTATCAAAACCAAATATCAAGACTGGAATCAATACTATAATGACTTTTTTGTCTAAAAAGGTTCACAAAGTTGTTCTCGGGGTGCGCCTTTTATAACTCATTAGGGTTGAAGAGTTGATACCTTATTATATCCTCATACACTTAGCAATCACTCCTTCATAACCACCTAACTCACTCCTCTATATCATCCTCATATCACCCCTACTCCTATTTTTAGGGGATTTGACATGTCCCATCTCTTTCTAACTAGAAGCTCTACGTACATATTTAGCCCGTGTCATTCAAGCTTCATTCTCACATTCTTTCTATCTAATAAGTACCTTATAATCAAAATTAGTTGCTTCATGTACTCGAATGGCACTATGTACAACCTAACTAATCACAACTCTTAGGTCTAACCCATCAATTTTTCTTTTGTTAACCGTACCCATTAGTCACATATTAATCCTCTATAGCCAAAACATAGATCATAGTAGGAACCACCATACATATATCATTTGCATCAATTAGCACACTTATCCCTAAATTTTATAACCATGAAAAGAATACAAATATTATTAGTACTTATATGGGATGGTTGACACATATCTTATAAAAAGCTAACTATTAACATATTTGGTATGATATATGGAGATAATTTAGGCCTTCTCAGCCAATTAGGTACCTCTCTAGTAGCTAAGTAACATGAGCACCTGGGGAGACCGGAGAGCTGTTGGCAGGGCAGAAGCACTCT
The DNA here is from genome assembly GCF_000226075.1 of Solanum tuberosum. Classification (NCBI taxonomy): domain Eukaryota; kingdom Viridiplantae; phylum Streptophyta; class Magnoliopsida; order Solanales; family Solanaceae; genus Solanum; species Solanum tuberosum. The sequence continues at coordinate 451,601 of NW_006238993.1, forward strand.
TAACTGGGGGGATGCTTTCTATTTGGCATTCGATTCGATGATGCCTGTCTCGTTGTGGTAAAATAGTACTCCACCATCCGATCTGAGTCCCGATCGGTGACAACGACTGATTGCTTTGCCTTCTTCCAACTAAAAGAAACTGGTTCAAGAGCATCAATTTTGAGTACATGTGTAACACTAAAAATTCTATGTATATCACAAACTAAAAACAAGTGTCCTCTATAGGAATAAATCCTATAAATATAGAGGAAATATAGAACTCAAGAGTTTGTTACATCCTCCTAAGAAGAAGTGCTTGGAAATGCTACAACTCATATATGTTACAAGGTAACCCATAATTTCTTTAAGCATATGGATAACCATACTATATTTATTTAATTGAAACAACGTGATACAAATGGTACAAATTCAACTTTAGATGCAAATAACATAAAACATTTACATACCTTGTGGAGTGTGCGTCCGAATAAAATGAGCTCAATCTAGTCTAAATTTTGATAACTTAAGATCCTTTCCTGTAGGTTGCATGTAGACATTTTAACTATTGTTAACCTTAACCATAGTAAGCATAACATGATCAGGTACAAGTGAAAATTTCAAGTTAAAATTGACTTCTTAACTTCACTCTATTGCACGATCTGGATTATAAAAGAAAGTAACATTTCCAAAATATCCAAGAAGCCCCCAAATTATAAATGTGGCGCGCAACGCATTCATAAGTAAGGATCTACTAGACACGACTTTGTAGACTCCCTAGGACGAACTGCTCTGATACCACCTTGTTGCACCCCAACCCCAGGTGAGGCCGACAAGTATTATATGAACACATGCTTTACAAGTGACCTATGATGAGAAAGTGAACTAATATGCAGATAGATTTACTAAAGAAAAGCTACATATAAAACATGTCGACTAGCTGAACCGATACATGTGACAAGTAAACCTATGAATACAGATGATAGCTTTAAACTATCTACAAAGCCTTTACTGGAATCCATGATGGTACAACTATCAAAGTACGCATAGTAAAGACTCGGCAAAGCCCCGAATCAACCTGGAGCTCACCAACAACCGCTGAGTATCATGTCTTTTATTGGGGAGAGATCTACTAGTTGAGTACATGTACTTACAACATGAAATGCAGCGTCCTCAATAAGGGACGTCATTACGAAATAATGTACTGAATATGTAAGGCATAATACAACCATATGTAAAATGAGAGATTAACTGAAACCAAATACAAATATACAAGGATTAGAGACCACATTTGCTTATACTTATGGAATCGTGTATATTACACACTTTTCTTTACTTTTCTGTGTTTTATAATCTTTATAAGGCATATGATACAAATGACCAGCTGATCAGTGGTAGATGAGGATGACCAATGCTAGGAATTTTAATCCCTGGGATGCGGTCCTCATAAATATACAAATCGGGATAGACCCATGCTAGGCTTTTAGCCCCTGCGCTGCCACCCATAATAATATAGATTTGGATCGGCCCATGCTAGGTATTACAACCTCTGAGATGCCACCCTTAAATACTAGATTTAGGATCGGCCCATGCTAGGTATTTTAACCCACATGCTGCCACCCATAATTAAATAGATTCATTTTACCTTGTCTCTTTAATCTTTGAGATTGTTCTTTTTCTGTTCACAACTCTTTTCATATTATTGTTTTGGTGGTCATAGTGTTATTCAGCTTTGTGACAGTAAAACGTAGTAGCAGACATATGAATATGGACTTAAGATAATAACAATGATATGGGAATCAATTGTGACACTGACGTAATACTTAGGAGCTTATATGTCTCAATAAACATTTTTGACATCTCAAATTGAAGCACAAATAAAACATTTAACATTCATCAAAGAGATATGACCTCTATATGATAGCCAAATACTTACTAATTAATGTCAAATACAAGGTCTTGGAACCACAAAAGCACGTGGGCAGATTAAACTTAGGGATAGATACATATTTTAAGTAAGTACATATAAAATGTACAATAGAGAAAGTAGAGATCTTGTGAGGTAACATTATAGTCTAACACAATGGGAGTGATAACCAATAAAGGAAACATATAAACATGTGAAAAGATGGCTTATATGATGGAGTAGACCATTGAAGCAAGTTGGCAAGATATGGGCAGATTGTAAATCAAACATATAAACATATGTACAATGTGTAATCTAGGTTCATTTTGATTTATAAAAGAGGAAAACGTGTCAAGGGTTAGCACTTTGATGATGAAAAAGGTTTAAGCCTTGCATGCTTGGGAGTAATTTTCTAGAGAATGAGTGATGAAGGAGATGTGATAAGCTTGAGTCCTTTTGAGGTCCCTTCTAAATGTTTTCACTTAGTAAATTGGAGAAATAATATGGTCCTATACTTTAAGCAAGCAGGTGCATCACTTCCTCATTTTCTGCCACAAGTTTTTAAGTAGTTGCATCACCTCCTTTCCCTTTTCACTTAAAATGCAGTCCACTTATTCTAAATAGGTGCATCATCTACTTACCCTTTTCACTTAAATTGTAGTCCACCTAATCTAAGTAGGTGCATCACCTACTTGTCACCAACTAGCATAGCGTAGTCAAGCTAGAACCTCACTTATTTTACACCATTTTCCAAATCTTAGTTTCTTTAGAAGACAGTAACACTAATACACACTTGGCCACTTTGACTTTTTCATCAAATACCACTTTTACTATCTCGAATTGATTTTCTTTAGTTCACTTAGTCGCATAGGAAACTGAGTCTATAACTATAGCACAAAGCAATATATAAATGTCATATAAATAAAACTAGTACACATAGAATACGAGGTGTTACACTTCGAGAGCTTAGTATTCAACCACTAACCTTGGAGTAACTGAAGCACTACTTATAGGAATTTCTATGCTTTGTCTCTTAATGAAAATGTACCAGAATATCATTAACTAATAGAGTTACGAACAAGTCTAAAAATGACATGGATATACTATTCAATGGTTCATACATATTGTTGGGTCATTTGTCAATCTGAAAGATATTACAAGAAACTCAAAATGGCCATATCTAATCCTGAAGGTTGTCTTTTGAATATTACATTCTCAAACAAGTACATAGTGGTACGCTAAATGTAAATCAATCGTTGGGAAGCATCCGACATCATAGAGTTGGTCAAAAAATCCATCAATCCATTGTAGTGGATATTTGTTCTTTATAGTAACTTTATTCACTTTCTTTTATAGTCTATACACTTCTGCAATTAGTCATTTTTATTTCGCACAAATAACATTGGTGAACCTCTTTGGTGATGCACTAGGTCTAATGAAGCCCTTATCTAATATATCCTTCTGTTGTTTTTTTCAGTTCCTTCAATTTTGTTGGTTTAATTCTAAATGGGAGAATTGATATCGGCTAGGAATCTAGTAATGTATTAATAGAAAAAATTATCTCTTGTTCTAGGGAAATAGCAAGAAGATCGCTTCAAAATACATCTAGAAACTCATTGCCCACTAGAATAAATGAAGACTCAATAGCTTAGAATCAATATCTGAAAGTCTCTTGGAAAATATGATAAGTGTAGCTTTTGACAACAATTTCTTTGCTTAAAAATTTGAAATAAACTTGCATTTTTGCGTTGCTACATTAGCCTTCCATTCTCATACTACTACCCTTTGGGAACTGAAATCTTACAGTCATCTCTTGGTAGTCGACATTGGTAGAATAAGGTTTCAACCAATCCATGCCCATATTAATCACAAAGTCGATCATCTCTAGCACTATCAATTCTACAAATTTCTTGTGACCAATAATCTCTACCATAAAACCTCAATAACGCCTCTTGAGCATCAGTACTTAGTCATATATGAACCACAAAGCACGATTTAGATTTCGTACATAATTATTACTCATCTCTATAGCACGATCTATAAATTGAAAGAAATGTAACCAATCCTAAATTCCCTATATCCTCTTGATTATAAGTGTGGTGCAAAACATACCTATAAACAAGATTCTACAAGACACGGCTTGTGGACTCCCTAGGACACGACTTGCCCTGATACAAGGATTGTCACGACCCAAACTAGAAGAGGTGTGACTAGCACTCGATAACTTATTCAATAAAGATATCCACTAAAACATACTAATCAACTCAACTGTAGGCCTAAGAGGTCGAGCAGCACTAACATAAAAAATACTAGGCCTGGACCATTACGATTATAACCTAAATAACAACAACTCTTATAGACGAAGGTAGACAAGCCAAAAATAATAAAGTACTAGCTGGCCGACGAGGCCACAATTGAGGATTCAGATTCATGTGTTTGAATCCTCAGTCAGCGGACTCGACTAATTCTACCTGTCACATTTAACGTTTTGCGTAGTACATCCTTGATCACCTTCTCAACCTTCGTTTTAACTCTAAAATCTGTCACATTAGGTGGTAAAACTCTGCTCTCATTTACTCATTCGGCGAAACACAAAATTCTTCATTTCTTAGAGACTCGGGTTGACCCCTTTTTTATTGAACACTATCAACTTTGGTGGAGTTACTTATTTTGGCAATTCACCCTTCTCTTCTACTGAGCTTCCACTTGAAGTTTTTACTCAATTTCAAAAAAAAATTGGCCTCTATTGGTTTAGTCCATGCCTTGTCTATTGGCTTCCATCAGTGAATAGCGTCAAAGTATCATCAGATTAAGACATATTAGGCATCGAGGAGAGTAATTGTTGTACTAAAATGGCCTCAAATGAGTGTAAATCTACCACTCATCAACACCCTAACTTTAACGTTTGCTTGTCCTCAAATAATGAAGAACACAGTTAGTTGAACAAGGGTATTTACAAAAGTTCTCAATAAGAGCTAACATGAAAGTGACATTACAAGACTACTCTCAAGAAAATGCAACACTGTATCATGATAAAAAAGTTTCAAATGATGACTATTCAGTATCAATTCAAACTAAAATTTGCTATAGCTTCCTTTCTATTGCAAAACCATGTTTTAACAAATGCATTCAAGTACCCTCATATCAAGAATTATTCCATGCTCTTACAAAGCAATTCAATAAAGAAGTTAGGAATCAATAAAACTCTCACTCTCTAAAAGAGAACTACATGGAAAATTCATCCCATAGTTTTCCCCATATTTTCCAATCACTATAAAACCTAATTCATGCAAGATCTCTAAAGTCTTGTAGGCTTGTAATGGGGTAGGGCGTAAAGGTATGGTCAATTTGGCTCAGTAACTTCACCTTGTCAAAGCATTGTTGTAATCATCTTTACCTATTTTCAAGCTATTTTCACTCTTTTCAATTGGAGGCTTAAACTTCAATTTTCAATCACTTTATTGGACACCTCTTATATTTCATTACATATTCTTTTTCATTTAAAATTTTTGCTCATCATTATATTTTATGAGGGTATCCTTCTTTTTGTAACACTCTTCAAAGTTGTGTCTCCCATTTTCTTTCATTTTTCTTTCTTTCCTCCTTCCTTTCAACATCCCCAACTTAGGCTTTTGGCTCAAGTTTGCTATTCAAAAAACCAAACCAATACTTAGAAAAGGATTAATGTGTGTGAAGTAAGGGACAGTTTAGTTCAAGATGTTTCAACAGGGTTTCCAACAAATGCCTTAATCTCAAATGAGGCCAAGATGGTTTAACACCCTCACCAGGTTGTCACAAAGGGTACGAACATTTGTGTTTCCTCTCAAAATGTGTGCCCAAGATCATTTCTTTCATTCACCAAGTCTAGACAATCGGACTAACCAGGAAAATTCTAGGATTGAACATACAAGATTTCTAGTAAAACCTCACCACATAAGGAACTTCAAACATAATCATTTAGCAAAGTTCTACAAGATCAAAACACTTGTTTATGATGTTCATTGCAAGGTTCATATCAGTACGCATCTAGTCAACACAAGAACCAATAAGATCATTCAATAGAAGAGCCACACCGTATTCTTATAATCCCTCTTTGGAAGAAATTTTAATCAATTAATAAACACCATTTTAACTTCATCGGGCATTTCTTATAGAGACAAAATTGAAATTAACACTATCTAGTATATGGTAGGGTACAATAGGTGCCTTACACCCTAACAAAAAGAAAGATGCAGTGTCCTCAATACAAATAATGGAATGAAATAAGCTTAGATCGAGTGACTCCCTATTGTACGAAGGGCGATCAAACTTCTAGGAAGGTGGCATATGATTGAAGATAGGCGACATGGTTGTAGCACTTGAGAAATGATTGATCAATTCAGCAAGTTGAATGTTTATCTCCAAATGGAATAGGCGAATAACCGAATCATTATGGCTATCACCGATATTGATAGTACACACACGTCATGACCCAAGGGTATCCCCTAGACGTAACAAGGCACATAGAACCCCGAAAGATCCCATGTAAGTCATTTAGCATGTCATAACATAAAGCGTTAGAACAATAAGAATAAAAATACATTTAGGTCAAAACTTTTCATAAAGGAAAGCGAAAGTCTAGACTTGTCTCAATATAGACATCTATTACAATAGTTCAAATCAAAGGGGACACAACCGATACAACAAAGTCCGAAAGGAAAAACTAGAAATGAAACTCAACATGAAACATCCGTCCTCAACTCATGAGGACTCACCACAAACCTGGAGAATAGTCGAATCCAATGTTGTAACAAATGAAGCCACCTTAAGAGCCGGACCCTACACTTGGGCAAAGTATAGGAAAATATGGGTTAGTACAAAAATGCACTAAGTATGATAGTCATGCATAAAAACCTTGAGAACATGCAAAAAGGGAAATTTTTGTTGAATGCATGCAATTTACTAAGTTAAAGCATCATTTCAAAGATGATAGAAAAACACAAGGCATAAGCATATTCATTACATAGGTCATTTTAGCATAAGAGAAACATACCATAAGTACCCTCAAAGCATACTTGTGAAATGCATGAATAAGATCTCTGATCCCACCCATGCTAAGTAAAACTTCTTGAGTAACCATAGTTCATAATTCATGTTCCTATCATATTGGAAATAAGCCTTAACCGGCATAGACCATGAGCACTTACCATGGAATCCGGTGCTACCCACACCAAAAAGGGTTGTCCTACTTGACTAAGGTAAGACCCTTATTTGTTAGCATTTAGGTGGATCCACTAGCTAAAGACCTATGGGGGGACATAGTTTATGGGATACAGAGCTTGCTAATAGAAAACCACCCTTTCAAGTGGGGGAGCTTCCATCTTAAGAAATACTTTCTAGAAACCCGCCCTTTCTAGCTGGGGAGCTTCGATCTCATATTCAATATCTACTCGGTGCTAAGCATAATTCCGATGAAGTACATATCAAGTCTTGACTTAAGTTCATATTTATGGAAGAATGCCTTGACATCAATCCAACATAATTCATAAGATAGCTCATAGATTCAATAGTTGAGAATGGCATTTCAACCTTAGAATCATCATATTGTGAGAAAACCTTTCACATTATGTTCATTGTGTGCTCATTAGAATAACCTTTCAATCAACACAACAACATTATCATAATCATGGACACTTCACTCTTAATAGTGTTCTTAGAGAATATCCATACATCTCATAATAATACAAAATTCTCATATTTTGCCCTTCAAGGACCATAGATCATATTCAAGTCACATATCTAGAATTACTACATTAGACATGGATGATAACATAATTCAAGTAGTTCAATTACTACATTCCTAATTCTATCATATTCTACTTGCATCAATCATTACCCACACTATGAGATCCAAATTGGGAAAATATGAGAATTCAACATAAAACCATATAAAATCATCAATATATCCATAATAAAACATAATTTAATCATTTATAAGGAATCCATGAGATTAAAGTCAAACCCTAACTGTTGGGATTTCTAGCATTGAAATTGAGGGTTTTGAAGGGGCTCCATGGATGATTTCTATCCATGGATGAAGGACTACCATACCTTGGTGATGAAATCCAAGGAATCTGAATTGAAAAGTTTTATCCTTCAACCCTAGCTTCACCTTTCTTCTTCTTCTTCCTTGGAGTTCTAGAGAGAGAGAGTTTTTGGGGAAAAGGTTATTTTGATTTGGGATTTTAGAATAATGAGGAAGATGACTTGATTTGGAAGTCTTAAATCATTATATAGTAAGTCCAATTTAGTGTAAAACGACGTCACTTATTGTTAATTAAAAATGGAAAACCCCAAAGTACCCCTCAACTAATTTCTAAAAACCGTTTCGTGTCACCTCCCACGACCTCCTCACAGATGGACCGTGGTTAGACCCACGACCAGAGGTAGTTAAGCATGGGTCGGGGTTCAGGAGACTGATCATGCAGGCTCAACCTATGGCCCCTCACCCACGAGATCTTGGGGGGCGTGAGTGGCCCCTCGTGGGTCACTGCCCAGGCACATTTTTGGTGCCTTCCTCAAAGACCTATGGTTGGTCCTTGGGGTTTGAACCTTAATGTTTTAATATGAAACCCAATGTTTTTAGGTACGGGGAGGTACGATTACGACGCTAACCCTCATGTTAAGCTCTAGTTTAGCCTACTAGTTTCCGGAGTGTTACAATATCTCCTCCTTGGGAACATTCGTCCCGAAATGATGATCTAGACACCTTACAGAATTAAAGACTCAAAAGCAGCAGCCCAACATGTATGAAACATCAAAATAATGCACGATTCAAAGGAGGAAACATCAACTTCATCTCAAAACATAATCAATGAAATACGAAGAAGTAGGAACTACATCTAACAATCTAATATGCTTGAAACTCAACATTTCTCATATTCATAGGAGGAACTACCTTCTCCAACTAAAATCATGCTCAACACAATATCATGGAGACAATATGCAATTTGTCTCAAAAGCATACTGAAGCATGTTCATCAATTCATCTCATGAGGTCAAATAGTCAACTCATACTAAATGCACAACAACATGAGGAACATAAATCATGAAAACTCATTTTCTTACTAAACATGAATTTCATCAAGAACATGCATAACATAAGTAAATCATGAAAAAGCTCATATAACACACATCACTCCCAAAACACTAAAACTCGAGGGGAACTACATACCTCAAGCTTGAATAGGAGTAGAAGGAAATAGATGAGGATAGAGGGGATTCATATGGGCCTCGGTCTCTGAAGTAGCACCCCCAACTAAATGATTCCTCCATAAAACCTTTACATAAGCTATTTCCTTGCTTGTCAATCTCTTGACTTGCCGGTCTAGGATCTCTACTGGAACCTCTTCATAGGAAAGGCTTTCATCAATTCCCAACCCTTCTAGGGGAATAATGGATAACGGATCTCCAATACACTTCTTAAGCGTAGATATATGAAATACTGGATGAACCAGAGCAAACTCATTTGGCAAATCCAACTCAAAGGCAACCTTCCCAATACGTTTCAAAATTTGTTATGGGCCTACATACCGGGGAGTAAGTTTACCTCTCTTGTCAAACCTCGTCACACCCTTCATGGGTGATATTTTTTAAATAGACCCAATCATTAACTTCAAATTCTAGATCCCTTCTTCTTACATCGGCATAAGATTTTTCTCTACTTAAGTTGTTTTCAACCTCTCTAATGAGCTGAACTTTCTCAATGGTTTTGTAAACCGATTCAGGACCAATAAGAGAAATTTCACCTACCTCAAACCAAATCGGGGACCTACATCTCCTACCATACAAGGCTTCAAAGGGAGCCATACTAATACTAGAGTGATGACTATTATTGTAGGAAAACTCTATCAATGGTAAGTGGTCATCCCAATTACCTTTGAAATCTATAACACATGCCCTTAACATATCCTCCAATGTTTGGATGGTATGCTCCGTTTTCCCATCAGTTTGGAGGTGAAAAGTCGTGCTAAGGTTAACCTTAGTACCAAGCCCTTTTTGGATGACTTCCAAAAGTGTAAAGTAAATTAAGTATCCAATCTGATATAATTGAGAAAGGGACCCCATGCAACTTCACTACCTCACTTATATACAACTTGGCACAGTCTTCCACCGAATGAGAAACCTTGACGGGAATGAAGTGGGTTTATTTTGTCATCCTATCTATAATGACCCAAATAGAATCATGTTGCCTTTGAGTGCGAGGCAAACCCACAATAAAATCCATATTTACATCTTCCCATTTCCTAGTGGGAATACTTTTATTTTGGGACAAGCCTCTCGGCCTTTGATGCTCAACCTTAACTTATTGACAATTAGGACATTTGGCTACAAATCCCGCAATATCTCTCTTCATACCTTTCCACCAATAGATTTCTCGTAGATCACGGTACATCTTGGTGGCTCCCAGATGAATAGAATATCGAGAACTATGAGCTTTCTCTAGAATTTTTTCCCTCAACCCATCAACATCTGGAACACATAGCCGACCTTGGTACCTAAGCACCCTATCATTGTAACACCCGGAAAATTAGTAGGTGAAATTAGAGCCTTACGTGAGAGTTTTGGAATTTGATGTGTGGGTTAGAATCGTAAAATAACTTACCGTACTTAGGATGAGGGGTTTAGGGATTAAACATCAAGGTACGACTCCCCAAGGACCAACCAAGGGTCCTTGAGGAGGACCCAAACCAACCGCTAAGAAACTGCCCAAAAGGGGTCACGTACGGATGGCACGTACGCCCAGTAGGTTGACCCACGCCCCATGGTTGGGTGTCGTGGGTAAAGGGCCAAGGTGAGGACCTGCAGACCATGAATGATGGACCTGCAGCACACTCCGTAGACCCACCCATGGTCCATGGGGCTTGGTCGTGGGTCATGCCTGTAGGCTGCCTCAATTCGGCCAACTGTTGGGGTCTTTAGGTAAATTCCTAATTAAGTTAGTTTGATGTATCATTTTATATGTTTTAATAGACTTATATAAGACTTTTTGAGTCATTAACCACCTCATACACCTCATAAATATCATGACCCCAAATCCATAACCAACTTTTCCCCAAATACACTCTCTAGAATTTCAAGGAAGATGAAGAAAAAAGGTGAAGCTAGGGTTTAAGAATCAAGATTTTCTCCTTAATTTCGTGGTGAATCTTCAACAAGGTATGGTAGATTTCCATCTATGGGTAGCCTTAACCCATAGTTCTCTTCATAAACCCCTAATTTCAAAAATAGAAAACCCAAAAGTTAAGGTTTGACTTCAATCTCATGGATTCCTTTCAAATTCATTTTAAATGATTGAATTATGTTTGTTTATGGATATATTGATTATTTTATATGAGTTTAAGTTGAATTACTCAAGAATCCATGAATTACCCTATTTTCCCAAATTGGATCTTAAAGTGTGGGTATTGATTAATGATTGTAGAATGCTATAGAATTATGAATGTTATGAATTGATTACTTGAATCATGCTATTATCCATGCCTAATGTAGTAATTCTAGGTGTGTTGATTGAATGTGATCCATGGTCCTTGAAGGATAAATTATGAGAATTTTGTATAATCATGATGCTTATGTACATGCTTTTTGAATACTTTGAAAGTAATGTGATTATGACTATAATGTAATTGTGATGATTTGAAAGGATTTCCTCACCTAAATGAATTGGTAGGCCAATGGCATTCTTTCATGTGTGATTAAAAGTGATCTTGATTGTTACATGTTGAATCGGTAGGCTAAGGGCATCCCTTTCTTGTGTAACTAAAAGTTATCTTGACTTAATGAACCTTGAATCGGTAGGCCAATGGCATCCCTTTCATAAATGACTAATGAAATATTCTTAAGGCTTTTTCTTGAATCGGTAGACCAATGGTATCCCTTTCATGATGAGTCAATGAACTATTAAAATGATGAATCTTGAATCGATAGACCAATAGTATGCCTTTCATGAGGATTCAATGAGCTATTCTAATGATGTACCTTGAATCGGTAGGCTTATTGCATCCCTTTCATGTGTAATGATGTACCTTGAATTAGTAGGCTAATGGCATCCCTTTCATGTGTAATAATGTTAAAAGAGAATTAACTACTCCATGGGAATTTTATCCCTAGCACCGAGAGGATATTGTGAGGTGGAAGCTCTCCCTATGTAAGGCCCGGTTTCTAGTAACAACCTCCTTATCCCATAGCTATGTGCCCACATAGGTTATTAGCTAGTGGATCCACCTAAGCTAAAATATTAATGGTTCTACCTTAGGAAGTAGACCAGCTCTTTTTGGTGTGGAACATGACACCGGATTCCCTGATTTGCCAACATGGTCTATGTCGGTTAAGGCTTATTCCCATCATGAACTAGAATGTGAGTTATGTACTATGGTTACTCAAGAAGCTCTATGAAGAGTGGTTGAGGGTATGGGGCTTCATCCATGCATTGCACAAGTAGGATTTGAGAGCAGTTATGGTGTGTTCCTTAAATATTATAATGACTTATGAAATGATGAATGCTTAACTTGGATTGTTTCTATGAGTTGCTTTCCTTCACAGGACTTATTAAATGTAAATGTTCCTTGTCTATGAGTATTAACTAAAGATGAGAACAAAGAATGGTAAATATGATTATGTTGGCCTAAAAGTGGTACTTAGTGTAGATGGGATTATGGGATCTTTAATCTATACATTGAACAAGTGTAACTTAGGGTTACTTATGAGATGGTTTTATTATGTTATAATGATTGATAAGATGAATATGCTTGTGACTTATGCTTTTATACTAATGTGCATGATGATTTCTCAAACTTAGTAAAATGCATGCTTTTCAACAAAAATGTCCTTTTTAGCATGTTTTAAATGTTTTTATGCATGGCTATCATACTTAGTGCATTTTTGTACTAACCTATATTTTCTACATTTTTTACAAAGTGTAGGGTTCGGTGATATCGACTTCCATCCTCGTGGCTAGGATCATAGTAGATCAAGAAGAAGAAGTTTGGTAAGTCCTCATAACACTCGAGGGCTTGACCACTATGTCCTTTAAGTCTTTCATGTTTATGTTTTAGAGGTTTTGTATGAGCTGCGTCCCAAAGTTTTAGTCGTAATGGTTATAGATGGTTTGAGACAAAATGTAGACTTATGCTTGTTTTTATAAAAGACTTCGATTGTAAAATAAAAAAATAATAATTTCCGCACCATTTCCTATTATCTTATGTCATGATATGCAAAGAGGCTTGTATGAGGCTTTTTAGAGTCTTGTACGCAGTGTCGCATCTAGGGGGTACTCCTGGGTCGTAGCAATCCCTCCCTTGGGAGAAAGCTTCAACAGACTTCTTGAGTACTGACTCTTTCAACTCAACTAATATAGGATCAAGGTCTTGTTTAGACTTTACATCAATCACAAAGGACGACTCAGACCCATTATGGACCATGACACCACCCTTGGTGGAATCCAACTAGTTGGACACCTAGTCGGGCAAATCTATAGCACCTCACAAAACCAATTCTTTCTTTTCATCCTCTACATGAGCCACACTACCCATGGACAATCTACTAAGTGCATCCGCTACAACATTAGCTTTGCCGGGGTGGTAAAGGAGACTCATGTCATAATCCTTCAAAAGTTCTAACCACCTTCTTTGTCGGAGATTCAAGTCTTTTTGACTAAACACATATTAAAGACTTTTGTGATCGGTGAAAACATCCACATGGACTCTATATATGAAAAGTCTACATATTTTAAAGGCAAATATCACCGCCTCTAATTCAAAATCATGGGTAGGATAATTCATCTCAAGATCACCTTATCGTTTTGCATGAGGACACATCCCAACCCTACTCTCGAGGCGTCACAATATACAACAAAACCATTTGTACCTTCCGATAAGGTCAACACCGTAGCGGATGTAAGTCTATCTTTAAGCTCTTGGAAGCTTTTCTCACAAGCCTCCTACCACTCAAACTTAGCTTTCTTTTGAGTCAAAGTCGTATACGGAGAAGCAATAGAGGAAAAACCCTCAACAAACCTCCTATAGTAATCGGCCAAACCCAAAAAGCTCCTAATGTCAGAAGGAGTTAGAGGTCTCAGCCAACTCTTGACCGCATCCCTCTTCTTAGGATCTACCTCAATACCCTTGCTCAACACAATATGACCAAGGAAAGCTATGGACCTTAACAAAAATTCACACTTGCTAAACTTTGCAAAAAGTTGTTGGTCCTTAAGAACATGCAACACATTACTCAAATAGTCCACAAGTTCATTCTCACTCCTTGAGTAGATCAAAATATCATCGATAAACACAATTACAAACATGTCTAGGTATTGCCTAAACACTCTATTCATTAGGTCCATAAATGCCATCGGGGCATTAGTTGAGCCAAATGACATCACAAGGAATTCATAATGTCCATACCGAGTTTGGATAGACGTCTTGGGAACATCAACCCCTCTCACCCTCAATTGGTGATAACCCGAACAAAGATCAATCTTAGTGAAATAGCTAGCCCCTTGAAGTTGGTCAAACAAATCATCAATTCTCGGAAGAGGATACTTATTTTTGTTGGTCACTTTATTCAATTGACGATAATCGATGCACATTCTAAGAGACCCATCATTCTTTCTAACAAACAATATCGGGGCACCCCATGGAGAGATACTCGGCAGGATAAACCCTTATCTAACAAATCTTTTAGTTGATCCTTCAACTCTTTAAACGCCGCCAGAGCCATTATATACGGAGGAATGAAGATACGTTGCTTAAAGGAAAAAGGTCAATACCAAAATCTATTTCCCGATTGGGAGGAATACCGGGTAACTCATCGAGAAAGACTTCCGAAAACTCATTCACTGCAGGAACCAACTCGAGAGAAAGGGTTTCAGATTCCACATCCTTCACCCTAACAAGATGCTAAATACACCCTTTGGAGATCATCTTCCTATCTTTAAGGCAAGAGACAATTTGACCTCTAGGCATAGTATTTCCCCCTTCCACTCTAAGATTGGCTCATTTGGAAATTGGAATGTAACCACCCAAGTCCTACAATCTATAGAGGCATAACATGCATGCAACCAATCCATACCCAAAATCACGTCAAAGTCTAACATTTCTAACTCCACCAAAGTAAACCTATGGGACAAGGAAATGTGACAACTTCTATATACCCTCTTAGACACTACCGAGTCACCAACCGGGGCAGAGACCAAAAAATGAGCTACTAACACTTTGGGGAGTATTTCAGACATCATGGCCACAAAGTTGTCACAAAGGACAAAGTAGCACCGGGATCTAACAAGGCATATACATCAATAGAAAAGACTTTTAACATACCGGTCATCACATCTTAGGAGCCTTTTTGTTCATCTCAGGATCGAATAGCATAAAAGCAGTTTTTGCTTTTGAGCATTGGAGTTTGAACCACTTGGGGAAGCTTGCTTGCCTTCTTTCCCCTTGGCCAAAAGTGTTGGGAAATTCCTCAATTGATGACCACTCTTACCACATCCGGAACAATCACCTGTGCCGGCTAGGCACTTCCCATCATATTTCTTCCCATAGTTTGCACATTCCAGCTTATTAACATAAGAGTCACCCCCATTACCTCCTTGAGGTTTAGAGTTAGACACCCTATCCTTATTGATCCTTGGGTAAGCATTAGAGAAACCTTGGTTGGAAAACCTTTGTTTTGAACTTTTGTCAACCTTGTCCATCAGACCTCGCATTGGAGAAATCCCCATCACCGGTTCTAGCTCTTTTCCCCTCCCTATTATGTTTCTTGAGTTTTGACTTCTCAATTTGTTGGGCATGCACCATGAGACGTGAAATATCCATACTTGGGATAAGCATTGCCGAACAACATTCGTTGACTACCATGTCAGACATTCCCATCACAAATTTATTCATCTTAACCCTCGAATTTGCCACTATGGTTGGAGCATACTTGGATATGTAGGTAAACTTTAGAGCATACTCTTTCACACTCATACCTCCTTGATGAAGGTTAATGAACTCTTGCATCTTTAGTTCCCTCAACTCTAGGGGAAAGAATCTATCAAGAACTGCCGATTTAAATGATTGTCATTATACCGGGCCCGCTCCTACAAGTCTTTCACCCTTCCACTGTTCATACCAAACTTGAGCCACATCTTTCAATTGGTAAGCGGCTAACTCCACCTTCTCTTATGGAGACACTCCCATAACATCAAGTACTTTATAAACCTCATCAATAAACCTTTGGGGATCCTTTTCTACTTTGAAGCCATGAAATTCGGGAGGGTTCATTCTAACAAAATCCCTAACCCTTGAAGCGGTCAAATTCACATTACGATTCACATGAGTCACAACATCTCTATTGGCATGAGTCGTCACCGCTTGAGCTTGAGTAGTCAAAGCTTGAGCTTGAATCGTCATAGCTTGGGCCAACATTTGAAAAGCCGACCTAACCTCCACATCTGACTAGCCAAAGGATTAGTCGGAAATTGATTAGCCTGAGGAGGATCTTCTTCATTCACATTGTCACCCTCCATTCTTCTTGCGTTAGCCCTTCGTGATTTCATATCCTAAAGACACAATAGAAGGATTAGGAGAGGGACTTTTATAGAGTTATACTCTAAGGCATGACTTAAGAGTAATGAAAGAAGTGTAGTTTCCTAATCATCTTGTAGCCTCTAATTCATAAATGTGGTGCGCTTCACACTCATGAACATGACTCTACTAGATGTGGCTTATGAGACATCATCCTAGAATCATTCTAAACCTTGTGCTCTGATACCAAGGTTGTCACGATCAAAGGGTACCCCCTAGACGTAACAAGGCACATAGAACGTCGAAAAGGCCCATGTAAGCCACTTAGCATATCATAACATAAATAATTAGAACAGTAAGAGTAAAAATGCTTGTAGGTCCAAATTTTTCATAAAGGAAAGAAAAAGTCTAGACTTGTCTCAATATAGCCATCTATTACGATAGTTCAAATGAAAAGGAACACAACCCATACAACATAGTCCGAAAGGAAAAACTAGAAATGAAACATCCGTCTTCAACTCGTGAGGACTCACTACAAGCAAGGAGAATAGTCGAATCCAAGCTTGAAACAAATGAAGACCGCCTTAAAAGTCGGACCCTACACTTGGGAAAAGTATAGGAAAATATGGGTTAGTACAAAAATGCACTACGTATGATAGTCATGCACAAAAACCGTGAAACCATGCAAAAAGGGAAATTTTAGTTGAATTCATGAAATTTACTAAGTTAAAGCATCATTTCAAAGATGATGGAAAAACATAAGTCATAACCATATTCATTACATAGGTCATCATAGCATAAGAGAAACATACCATAAGTACCCTCAAAGCATACTTGTGCAATGCATGAATAAGATCCCATAATCCTACCCATGCTAAGTAAGACTTCTTGAGTAGCCATAGTTCATATTTCATATTCGTATCATACTAGGAATAAGCCTTAACCAACAAGACCATGTGAGCTTGACATGGAATCCGGTGTTACCCACACCTAAAAGGGTTGCCCTACTTGCTTAAGGTAAGACCCTCATTTGTTAGCTTTTAGGTGGATAAACTAGCTAAAGACCTATGGGGGGACATAGTTTATGGGATACAAATATTTCTACTAGAAACCCGCCCTTTCTAGCGGCGGAACTTCCATCTTAAGAAATACTTTCTAGAAACTGGTCCTTTCTAGCTGGGGAGCTTCGATCTCATATTCAATATCCACTCAGTGCTAAACATAAATCCCATGGAGTATATATCAAGTGTTGACTGAAGTTCATATTTATGGAAGAATTCCTTGACACTCAATCCAACATAATTCATAAGATAGCTCATAGATTCGATAGGTGAGAATGGTCTTTCAACCTTAGAATCATCATATTGTGAGAAAGCCTTTCACATTATGTTCATTGTATGTTCATGAGAATTGCCTTACAATCAACACAACAACATTATCATAATTATAGACACTTCACTCTCAAAAGTGTTCTTATAGCATATGCATACATCTCATTAGCATACAAAATTCTCATATTTTTCCCTTCAAGGACCATAGATCATATTCAATTCATACATCTAGAATTAGTACATTAGACATGGATGATAACATAATTCAAGTTTTTCAATTACTACATGCATAATTCTAACATATTCTACTTGCCTCAATCATTACCCACACTTTGAGATCCAAATTGGGAAAATAGGGGAATTCATGGATTCTTGGGTAATTCAAAATAAAACAATATAAATTCATCAATATATCCATAATAAAACATAATTCAATCATTAAAAATGAATTTGAAAGGAATCCATGAGATTGAAGTCAAACCCTAACTTTTGGGATTTCTAGCTTTGAAATTGAGTGTTTTGAAGGGGCTCCATGGATGAAGAAATACCATACCTTGGTGATGAAATCCAACGAATTTGAGAGGAAAAGCTTCTTCCTTCAACCCTAGCTTCACGTTCCTTCTTCTTCTTCCTTGGAGTTCTAGAGAGAGTTTTTGGGGAAAAAGTTGTTTTGATTTGGGATTTTAGAATAATGAGGAAGATGACTTGTTTTAGGAGTCTTAAATCATTACATAGTAAGTATAATTTAGTGTAAAACGAAATCACTTAGTTTAAATTAAAAATGGAAAACCCCAAAGTACCCCTCAACTAATTCCTAAAAATCATTTCCAGTCACCACCCACGACCCTCTCACAGACAAACTGTGGTTGGACCCACGGCCCGTGCTGGTGAAGCGTGGGTAGTTGTTTTGATTTGGGATTTTAGAATAATGAGGAAGATGACTTGTTTTAGGAGTCTTAAATCATTACATAGTAAGTATAATTTAGTGTAAAACGAAATCACTTAGTTTAAATTAAAAATGGAAAACCCCAAAGTACCCCTCAACTAATTCCTAAAAATCATTTCCAGTCACCACCCACGACCCTCTCACAGACAAACTGTGGTTGGACCCACGGCCCGTGCTGGTGAAGCGTGGGTCGGGGTTTTGGGGCCTGATATTGCAGGCTTGTCCTACGGCCCCTTACCCATGAGGCATGGGAGGCCTACGGGGCATGAGTGGCCCTCGTGGGTCACTGCCCAGGCACATTTTTGGTGCCTTCCTCAAGGACACATGGTTGGTCCTTGGGGTTTGAACATTAATGTTTTAACATGAAACCCTATTTTTTTAGGTAAGAGGAGCTATGTTTACTACTCTAACCCCCAATTTAAGCTCTACTTTAGCCTATTAGTTTCTTGAGTGTTACTACACCCCTAAATTATGCAACCATCCAGCGTGAACAAGGTCGAATTCGCCCAATAAAATTGGTGGATCGCTGAATATAGGATGTTTATCCCCGAACATGATAGTATTTCCATAAAGTCGAGGTTACGTAAAGGCAAACTCATTGAAGCTTCATATAGTGGATTCGGTGAATCGACAACCTGGACCTCACAATGCCTATCTTATTTCAATCTAGCACAAGTGACTCACATTATGAAAAATCACTAAGAATGAGTACCCTCCCAAGAAAAACTTGATTTAATGTCCCGACATGACATGGACGTGCTTCTCATGCATCGTCATAGTACACCACTTCAATAACTCTCACATCACGACCTTCCCCTAGATAGACTTTTAACAGTTGGTTGTTGACTTCGAATTTGACAACCTTAATATCTTCAATTTCAATTGCTCTATTTCCATACACCCTAGTAACCTTGTACGCACTAGTCCACTTTTTTTAGGTTACTCAGGTAAAATTTCAACCTTGAACTGAAAATAAGAACTAACTCAGCTGCCTAAAACTCCTGGTGTAGGATTTTAACGTCATTACAATATTTAACTTTCTCCTTATAGAGTGTGGAGTAATCATAAGCCTTCTGTCACGACCCAGGGGTACCCTCTAGACGTAACACAGCGTACTTGACACCGAAGGGGTCGCATACAAGCCCTTAGCATATCATAAACATAAAAGTCATAGAATGATGCGGAAGTAAAATATTTCATTAAGATCAAAGTCTTTCATAAAACAGAATGGGAGTCTAGACATTTGTCTCATTTAGCCATCTAATACAATCGAATAACTAATTGGGACACAGCCCTTACAATAGTTCTCAAAAGACATACTAAAAGAAACTACTAAGTAAAGATACTCATCCTCAAATCTTGAGGACTCAACAACTAGCAAGGAGAATGACCTATTCCAAGCTTGAACCACTAGGAGATCACCTCAAGTACCAAACCCTACACTTATAGAAAATGTAAAAATATGGGTTAGCACAAAAATGTACCAAGTATGGAAGCCATGCATAAAACCTTTAAAACATGCTAAAAGGGACATTTTAGTTGAAACCATGTTATATGCCAATTTGAACAACATCTTTGAAATAGTGGGAGAACGTACTCTTAAAACATCGCATATATAGTTCATCATAGCATGAAAGGTAACAACATAAACATAAGCATAGTCTCCAATCATAGACATAGTGCAAATATCAATAATCATGAGAGATAATGCACATACATAGTCAAATACCAAGACCATCTCATCATAATAGAATCATCACTTAAGTAACCCTAAGTTTTACTTATGCCATGCATAGATAAGATCATGTAACCCTATCTACACTAAGTACCACTTTTAGTTCACCATGCTTATACTTGTCATACATTAGTCTCATCTATAGTTAATACACATTGACAAAGAAACATTAATATTCATTCGCTCATGTCAAGGAAAGTCAATCATAACGACCATTCCAATGGAGCATGCATGAAATCATAAATCATTATAATGTAATCGAACCATACCATGGCTACTCTCAAAGTCTACTTGTGTCATGTATGAGTAAGGTCCCATACCCTCACTCACACAAAATAGATCTTCTTGAGGAGTCATTAGTCATAGCTCATCTTTCATGTTCATAGTTCATTTACATAAGAGAAACACACTATGGCTACTCTCAAGGGCTAGTTGTGCCATGTATGAATAGCATCCCATAATACTACTCATACTAAGTACATCCTTTTGAGGAACCATAGCACATAACTCACTTTCTTGTTCATTAGACGGAATATAACCTTAACCTACATAGACCATGTGAGCTACATGGAAACCGGCGTCGTGTAACCTCACACTAAAAGAAGGTGTCCTACTTGCCTGATGTAGAACTATATGTATTAGATTTTAGGTGGATCCACTGGCTAAAGACATATGTAGGCACATAGTTATGGGATAGGGAGATTTCTACAAGAAACCCGACCTATTGTATTGACGGGAGAGTTTCCATCTCAGGAGATCATTTGTAGAAGGCCTATTGTATTAACGGGAAGGCCTCTACCTCATTTTCCATATCCACTCAGTTCTAAGCATTATTTCCCAAAATTACTTATTTAGTCTTGAATTATATTTACATGTTTGAAGAAGTATTTTACCCATCGTTCAACCCAACTCATAAAATAGCTCATAGATTCAAGTAGGTGGGAACTAACTTTCAACCTTAGAATCATCATTAGTATGTGAGTAAACCTTTCACACCAAGATCATGTCTTTTCAAGAGAATAGACTTTCAATCAACACAATAGGATCATCATGGTCATGTACATATCATGCAATAAAAATGTGTAAAGGTGCATATGAGAACTAGACTTTCAATTAACACTATAGATACATCATATTCATGTTTAAGCATGGAGTATGTGTGTGTGTAATTGCCCTTGCAATGACACAACAACAACATTATCATCATAGACATTTCCCTCTCAAAGTGTTCATAAGTATGTAAAACATATCACAATCACGCATAATTCACATATATTACATACAAGGATCATAGACCATGTAAATCAACACATCTAACATTCATTATAATAGACATGATATAAGAGTAATTCAAGTAGTATATTCATTGAATGTATAAGTTCATATACTCATATAGTAGATCATGTGGGTAAAGTCCTTCCACAATTATACCATATGCAATTCAACATGCATAGTAGCTTCTTTCTTAAAGCCTCAACATTCATAGCTCATTCATATTAGCTATTACCCTTAAGGCCCTAGGAGTCATCTTCATGTTACAAGTTTTACTCTCAAGCATTACCTCACATGGTCATTATGTAAACCTAATTATCAAGGTAAACTAACCACTTGCTTCATTCTTGATCAATTATAGTCATTTAGTATCATATTAAGTCAATCCCAATACTATTCAACCATGACCTAACATATAAGCCATAATCAAGTTCATTCATGTCTACAAGCTTTAACTATAATCAATTCATAGATAGGTCATCTAATATAAGGAAATTCATAAAGAAATTCATCAATTTTAGAAGAGCACATCTAGCCCCTCAATTTGCCTCATTCATGGCACAACATTAGGATATATCAATTTTACCCTAGAATCTTAGGTTAATTAAGAATACATGTTTATTCAAACTAAAATCCTGCAATTACATCATAATCAACCCACATCAACTCAATTGGAATAATTACAACATACATAACTCCATCACATTCTACTAGTATCAACCAATACTCATACTTGAGGTCCAATTTGGGGAAAAGAGGAATCCATCGATTCTTGGGTAATTCATCATTAAAATAGTTTTAATTCATCAATATAATCATAATATAAATCAATTAAGTTATTGAAATCGTTTTTGAAAGGGAATACATGGCTTATAGTGAAAACCCACTTTTGGAGAATTTCAACTTTGAGAAATATAGTTTTGAAGGGCTTTATAGAAGTAAACTATCTATAAATCAAGACTACCATACCTTGATTGAAGCTTTCCTTACGAATTGGAGTAGAGAAGATCAGTTCTTGAGCCCTAGTCTTCAAGTTCTTCTTCTTCTTCAATGGAGGTTTCCTAGAGAGAGAAATATTTGAGAGGAGGGAGAACTTTTTGATTTGATTTGGGTCTTGGGATAAATGATTTAATTGGGTGAGTTTTGGATTTAAAATGACTTATATAGGGGTCCTAGGCTTGGACAAAATGATATATCTATGAGTAAAACCGATTGGGAAAAGACCTAATAAGTTCCCCTGCTGGAAACTGCCGAAATGGCATGATGGACGCCTTCACAGACCGTCATCATCACCACGGCCCGACAAACAGGTCGTGAAGAATTATCACTCTGATAGTGCTTCACTATTTCGGCAATAACGGTTTAATCCGAGTTTGGAATTTGGCAAACTCGCTGGTGTTGGAAAGAGGACTCGGAGACCTTTAATTGGATATGTAATGGCCCACCTCATTCGTTTTGAGCTATGAGATATGACAATTTGAAGTTGACCCTAAACTCTATGTTTAGCAAAAAACCCTTCAAGTGAGGCTCTACAAGCCGTGGTGCCTCTCGTGGTCATGATACAGTAGCTAGGTAACCTTCCCCTTAACCCCTAAAAATCTAAGGCACCACCACGAGCCTTCCCACGAGTCGTGGTCATCACCACAAGCCGTGAAGTAGCTCGTGTGGAGGGGGCTGTTTTGGCCAGCCTTTGTTTAGCCATTGCCTAGCGCACCATGAGCCACACCACGAGGCGTGGTGGTGGTCGTGGAAGGTGAGACAGTGTCCATGTAAGAGTGGACTGGCCTAGTCCTCTTCCTTGGCTCTATACCTCACACTTAGCCCTAGTTTAGTCTACTATTTTTTGGAGTGCTACATTATCCCTCCCTTGGGAACATTCGTCCTCAAATGACACTTTTAGACACCTTACGGAATTATAGACACAAGACTGGCAGCCCAACAAGCATGACAAATCAATAAAATGCACAAATCATAGGAGGAAATATCAACTCCATTTCAATATACATAATGCAACACAAGAAAGTAGTAACTACATCTACAAACCCATTATGCATGAAATCCTCATAACTATGTATGTTCAAGGAGGAACTACCATCTCCTAGTCATAACATGCTCAACATACTCTCATGGAGCTCATATGCAATTTACTCTCGAAAAACATTTCATTCAAGGAGGAATTTCTCAACTCCTAACCAAAGCATGCGCATATATTATTCTCATGATGTACAATAGATACTCATACTAAACGCATTACATCATTGAGGAAAAACAAATCACATAAACTCATTTTCTTTCAAGACACAAGTTTTCATGAATATGCATTATAGAAGAAAGTCATGGCAACACCAACACAAATAATATTGCTAGTTAGGCACACCATCTCCCCCTTTGGGAGTAAGCCTATACTAACTCTTCCAAACATCATTTATCATATAGTCATAGGAGGAACTATCTTCTCCAACTAAAAGCAAGCTCAACACAACATTATGGAGCCAATATGCCATATCATCAACAACATACAAAGCATGTTCATCAAATTATCCCATGAAGTTAAATATGTCATCATCATACCAAAATGCACAACATCATGAGGAACATAAATCATGAAAACTCATTTTATTATTAAACATGAATTCCCAAGAACATGCATAACATAAGGAGATCATGGAAACACATAAATCACACATGACTCCAAATTGAAACAAATCATAAGGAACTCTCCATCTCAAGCAAGAATAGGAGTAGAAGAAAGAGATGAGGATATAGGGGCTCTCAAAATCTTGATATCTAAACATACTATCTCCCCCTTGGGATTAAGGCCCATACTAAAACCTCAATTGCCACTTCTTTCAACCAATCGCCAAAGACATAGCCAAAACTCATAATGACTTTGCTGGGTTCTAAAACCACTAGAGGTCTAATAACAATGCATCTCAACCTTACTAACTCCACTCAAGATTTCATATGAGCCTACAAAATTAGGACTAAACTTCCCAAACTCAATGTACTTCTCAAGGTGAGAATTCCAAGACAATCTAAATCATGAACATCAAGGACACACAATGACCTTACTATCTAAGCACATCATCTCTTTTAACTCTAAGGTAAGCCCAAGTTATCATTAATCCTTCACATCCATTACACAAGGTGATTCTAGACAATGGTGACTTATACTTCTACCCTTTTTAGAGGAGTCTGTTCCCTCCACATAAATAGGCATTTCTCAAACACCTTTTTCATCAAACCTTCCAATCTACCAAAAACTCAAAATGGTCAAGTAGGGTTCTACCATCATTAGCTTGGGACTTAGCGTTAGATACCCTCTTTTGTTTAAGCCTTGGGTAAACCTTAGAAAAGCTTTGTCCATAAAACTTTGGTCTATTCAACCTTCCTTGAGAGGAACTATCACCATCAAGCATATACCTCTTTGTTCCTCTAGACCTCTCTTCAAGTTTCTCCCTTTTAAACCATTGAGCATGAATCATAAGAAAATTAATTTGCATATTATTATCCAACATGGTCACATGACATTCTTTTGCTATCAAGTTGGACACACCTGACACAAACTTACTCATATTCATCCTAGGGTCGCCCACTATGGATGGAACATATCTTGACAACCTAGTGAACATCCTAGCATAATCCTTAACACTCATTCCACCTATTGATAAGTGGCCAAACATTAACCCTCTTGTCTCTTTCAATTTTATTATGGTTGGATCAAGACAATTCTAGACCATTTCAACCCATATTATCACCTTTGGTGGAATCTACCAACCAACCATATCTAGGTATTATCTAAACACCCTACTCAAAATGACCATACTTAAGATCAATCTTAAAAGATAACTAACTCTTTGAAGTTGGTCAATACTTACACACTTCTTCCTCACCTTAACTAGGTGGTACATGCAACCCTCAAAGTTAACCTTAAGACACCACATAATCCAAACTCATGGCATAGAATTTCCCCCTTCCACTCTCGGATAGGCTCATTCGGAAACTAACAATTTGACTATATGGGTTCTATCATCACATAGGAGCATGATAATAACACTACCAATCCATCCTAAGGATGACATCTAAATATAGCATATCAAGTCCTATCTAGTCACATAGTCATAATTGACATAATAACCAACATCTTTTCCCTTGCTCCTTGTAGCATGAGCCGTTCGAGTAGTCACATCTTGAAGACCACCGGCTAGAGAGAAAGACCTTATAGAGTTAAACTCTATGGCACAACTAGAGAATGAAGAAGTGGGATTTCCTAATCATCTTGTAGCCTCTCATTCATAAATGTGACGCGCTTCACACTATGAACAAGACTCTACTCGACGTGGCTTATGAGACATCAACCTAAAATCATCCCAAAATCTTATGCTCTAATACAAAGTTTGTCACGACCCAGGGGTACCCCCTAGATGTAACATGACATACTTGACCCCGAAGGGTTCGCATACAAGCCCTTAGCATATCATAAACATAAAATTCATAGAATGATGTGGAATTAAAAAAATTCTTTATAATCAAAGCCTTTAATAAAAGAGAATGGCAGTCTAGACATTTGTCTCATTTAGCCATCTAGTATAATCGAATAACGAATAGGGACACAACCCTTACAATAGTTCTCAAATGACATACTAAAAGAAACTACTAGGTAAAGATACTCATCTTCGAATCTTGAGGACTCACCAACTAGCAAGGAGAATGAAATATTCCAAGCTTTAACCAATAGCAGATCACCTTCAAAGACAAAACCCTACACTTATAGAAAATTTAGAAATATGGGTTAGCATAAAAATGTACTAAGTATGGAAGCCATACATAAAACCTTTAAAACATGCTAAAAGGGACATTTTCGTTGAAACCATGCTATATGCCAATTTGAACATCGTCTTTGAAATAGTGGGAGAACGTACTCTTAAAACATCGCATATATAGTTCATCATAGCATGAAAGGTAACAACATAAACATAAGCATAGTCTCCAATCATAGACATAGTGCAAATATCAATAATCATAAGACATAATGCACATACATAGTCAAATATCAAGACCATCTCATCATAATAGAATCATAACTTATGTAACCCTAAGTTATACTTGTACAATGCATAGATAAGATCACATAACCCTGTCTACACTAAGTACCACTTTTAGGTCACCATGCTTATACTTTTCATACATTAGTCTCATCCATAGTTAATACTCATTAACAAAGAAACATTCATATTCATTTGCTCATGTCAAGGAAAGTCAATCATAACAACCATTTCAATAGAGCATGCATGAATTCATAAATCATTATAATGTAATCGAACCATACCATGGCTACTCTCAAAGTCTACTTGTGCCACGTATGAGTGAAGTCCCATACCCTCACTCACACTAAATAGATCTTCTTGAGGAGTCATTAGTCATAACTCATGTTTCATGTTCATAGTTCATTTACATAAGAGAAACACACTATGGCTACTCTCAAGGTCTAGTTGTGCCATGTATGAATAGCATCCCATAATACTACTCATACTAAGTACATCCTTTTGAGGAACCATAGCACATAACTCACTTTCTTGTTCATTAGACGGAATATAACCTTAACCTACATAGACCATGTGAGCTACATGGAAACCGGTGTCGTGTAACCTCACACCGAAAGAAGGTGTCCTACTTGCCTGAGGTAGAACTAAATGTATTAGATTTTAGGTATGTCCACTTGCTAAAGACCTATGTGGGCACATAGTTATGGGATAGGGAGATTGCTTCTAGAAACCCGACCTATTATATTGACGGGAGAGTTTCCATCTCATGAGATCATTTGTAGAAGACCCGGCCTATTATATTAACGGGAAGGCCTCTACCTCATTTTCCATATGCACTCGGTGCTAAGCATTATTTCCCAAAATTACTTGTTTAGTCTTGAATTGGATTTACCTGTTTGAAGGAGTATTTTACCCCTCGTTCAACCCAACTCATAAAAATAGCTCATAGATTCAAGTAGGTGGGAACTAACTTTCAACCTTAGAATCATCATTAGTATGTGAGTAAACCTTTCACACCAAGATCATGTGTTTTCATGAGAATGGACTTTCAATCAACATAATAGGATCATCATGGTCATGTACATATTAGGCATAAAAATGTGTAAACGTGCATATGAGAACTAGACTTTCAATTAACACCATAGATACATCATATTCATGTTTATGCATGGAGTGTGTGTAATTATCCTTGCAATGACACAATCAACAACATTATCATCCTAGAGACTTCATTCATAATTAAGTGTAAGGGTAAGGGAAGAATGGCTTTTCGACAATACCAAATATATTGCATTCAAGCATCATAGACCATGTAAATCAACACATCTAACATTCATTATAATAGACATGGATATAATCGTAATTCAAGTAGTACATTCATTGAATGTATAAGTTCATATACTCATATTGTAGGTCATGTGGGTAAAGTCCTTCCACAATTATACCATACACAATTCAACATGCATAATTGCTTCCTTCTTAAATCCTCAACATTCATAGCTCATTCATATTAGCTATTACCTTTAAGGCCCTAGGAGTCATCTTCATGTTACAAGTTTTACTCTCAAGAATTACCTCGCATGGTCATTATGTAAACCTAATTCTCAAGGTAAACTAACCACAAGCCTCATTCTTGATCAATTATAGTCATTTAGTATCATATTAAGTCAATCCCAATACTACTCAACCATGACCTAACATATAAGCCCTAATCAAGTTTATTCATGTCTACAAGCTTTACTTATAAGCAATTCATATCTAGGTCATCTAATCTTAGGCAATTCATAAAGAAATTCATCAATCTTAGAAGATCACATCTAGCCCCTCAATTTGCCTCATTCATGGCACAACATTAGGCTTTATCAAATTTTTACCCTAGAATCTTAGGTTAATCAAGAATACATGTATATTCATACTAAAATCATACAATTACATCATAATCAACCCACATCCACTCAATTGGAATAATTACAACATACATAACTCTATCACATTCTACTAGTATCAACCAATACCCATACTTGAGGTCCAATTTGGGGAAAAGAGGAATCCATGGATTCTTGGGTAATTCATCATTAAAACAGTACTAATTCATCAATATAGTCATAATATAAATCAATTAAGTAATTAAAATCGTTTTTGAAAGGGAATACATGGCTTAGAGTGAAAACCCCCTTTTGGAGAATTGCAACTTTGAGAACTAGAGTTTTGAAGGGCTTTATGGAAGGAAACTATCCATAAATCAAGACTACCATATCTTGATTGAAGCTTTCCTTATGAATTGGAGTAGAGAAGATGAGTTATTGATCCCTAGTCTTCAAGTTCTTCTTCTTCTTTAATGAAGGTTTCCTAAAGAGAGAAATATTTGAGAGGAGGGAGAACTTTTTTATTTGATTTGGGTCTTGGGATGAATGATTTAATTGGGTGAGTTTCGGGTTTAAAATGACTTATATAGGGGTCCTAGGCTTGGGAAAAATAACATATCTTTGAGTTAAAATGATTGGGAAAAGACCCAATAAGTTCCCCTGCTGGAAACTGCCGAAATGGCATGATGGACGCCTTCACGGACCGTCATCATTACCACAGCCCGTCAAACGGGTCGTGAAGAATTATCAGCCTGACAGTTCTTCACTATTTCGGGCATAACTTTTTACTACGAGATCGAAATTGGGCAAACTCAGTGGCGTTGGAAAGAGGACTCAGAGAACTTTAATTGGATATGTAATGGCCCACCTAATTCGCTTTGAGCTATGAGATATGACCATTTGAAGTTGACCCTAAACTAAGTCTAGCAAAAAGCCCTTCACGTGAGGCTCGTGGAGCCTCTCGTGGTCATGATACAGTAGCTAGGTAACATTCCCCTTAACCCCCAAATATCTAAGGCACAACCACGAGCCTTCCCACGAGCCGTGGTCATCACCACGAGCCCTGAAGTGGCTTGTGTGGAGAGGGCTGATTTGGGCAGCCTTTGTTTAGCCACTGCCTAGCCCACCACGAGCCACACCATGAGCCATGGTCCTCGCCACGAGCCGTGGTGGTGGTCATGGAAGGTTAGGCAGTGTCCATCTAAGAGTGGACTGCCCTAGTCCTTGGCTCTTGCCCTCTTCCTTGGCTCTAACTCTCACAATTGGCCCTAGTTTAGTCTACTATTTTCCGGAGTGTTACACCTTCTACCAAAATTCATCTAATTCAAGTAGCTGGTTAACAGGGTTCCTTGAAGCCATATCCCAAATTAGGTTCACCTTTTTTTTAATGCCCATAAGGCTTTGTCCTGTCAATTAATAGGAAACTGACAAGACTTCCTGAACACTAATTGGTAAGGTGACATGCCAATGGGGGTGTTGAAGGTAGTTCTATATTCTCAAAGTGCACCATCAAGTTTTCTAGATCAATAATTCAGTTGACATTCATTTTTTTGGCCAATACGTTCTTTATTTCACGATTAGACACTTCGACTTAACCACTTGATTGTGGATGGTATGGTATGGTGACCTTATGTTTTACCCCATACTTAGATATAGAGTCTTTAAATTGGCGATTACAGAAATGGGAACCGCCATCACTTATAATGGCTCTTGGGGTACAAAACCTTTTGAAAATATACCTCTTGAGGAATTTTGTGACATTCCACCCTTCGTTTTTAGGCAATGCAACAACTTCTACCCATTTTGACACATAGATTATTGCCACTGGGATATACTTGTTCCTGAATGAACCAAGAAAGGGTCCCATAAAATCAACTTCCCACACATCAAATAACTCTACTTCGAGAATTTGTGAAAGAGGCAACTCATGCCTCTTTGAAATACTAACTTTTATCTAGAATTGCACACAAGTCTTATGAAATGTATTAGCATCCCGATAAACCATTAGCATATTATAACCACATTTCAATACCTTGGAGGCTGTACGAATACCTCCATGATGCCCACCCACGGGTGAAGTATGGAAGGCCTCAAGCATGGCCCACATCTCCACTTCAGGTACACACTGTAGGATAACATGATCAACACACTTTATAAAAAGATAAGGATTCTCCCACACATACTTTTTAACATCAAACAAGAATTTCTTCTTTTAGTAGTGGTTGAATCCCTCAAGCAATAATCTGCACAATCAAAACTTTGCATAATCCGCGTACCATGGTATCGAAATATGGGAGATCATCATCACTGACTCATTGGGAAATGCATCATTAATGTTTCTCCCATTAGCCAATGCATCACTTAATCTAGCCTTGATAGGTTGTTGGCTACTTGATTTTCACAACCTTTCTGATCTCTTACTTCAAAATCAAACTCTTGGAGAAGAAGTACCCATCGCATGAATCTAGGCTTAGATTCCTTCTTTTTCATCAAATAAATGAGGGTTTGCATGGCCAGTATCCACCAATACTTTGGTACCGAGCAAATATGATTTAAATATTTCAAAATCATACATGACGGGTTACAATTCTTGCTCCGTCAAGGTGTAGTTCTTTTGGACGCAATTTAATGTCTTTCTATAATAAAAAATGGAATGAAAAAGTTTGTTCTTACGCTAAAAAGTGCCCAATGACAACCCACTTGCATCACACATCATTTCAAATAAAAGACTCTAATCGAGGGAAATTATGATGAAGGACGAAACAAGTTTCTCTTTAAGGCTCACAAAAGATTTCATACAAGTAGCATCAAACTCAAAAGCACTCTCTTTTTCGAGTAGCCGACACAATAAAATAGCCACCTTTGGTAAGTCTTTTATAAATCTTCAATAGAATCTGGCATGATCAAGAAAACATTGCACCCCTTTCATCGACATTGAGGGAGATAATTTGGAAATAACATCCACATTGGCATGATCTACCTCAATCTCTTTTCTGGATATTTTATGGTCAAGGACGATGCCCTCCTTTAGCATAAAATGAAAATTTTCCCAATTAAGAATCAAGTTTGATTCCACACATCGTTGCAGTACCATATCCATATGATGTAGAGATTCTTAGATTGAATCACCAACTAGGGAAAATCATCCATGAAGACTTCTATGTATTCCTCCACCGTATATGCAAAGATTGATATCATGCATCTTTGGAAAGTAGTAGAGGCATTGCACAATCCAAAGGGCATTCGCTAGAAAGTTAAGGTCTCATAAGGACAAGTGAAGTGGTTTTTTCTTGATCCTATGCTTCTATGGATCAATGAACGACATGGGGAAGTGGACCTTTACGGACCAAGAGTTTATCTTCCTGTAATTCATACACTCTCCACCCAGTCATGGGCCAAGTAGCCACAAGTTCAGCCTTCTTATTTGGAA
The DNA here is from genome assembly GCF_000226075.1 of Solanum tuberosum. Taxonomy (NCBI): domain Eukaryota; kingdom Viridiplantae; phylum Streptophyta; class Magnoliopsida; order Solanales; family Solanaceae; genus Solanum; species Solanum tuberosum. Next base: position 483,653 of record NW_006238993.1, read on the forward strand.
CCACTGTCATGCCCTTTTTTAGGAACACATAGAACTGGGCTCACCCATTAGCGATCTCCAATAGGGAAAATTACTCTTGCATCAAACAATTTTATTATTTCTTTCTTCACGAGTTTTTGAATTGGAGGATTTGACCTCTGCGTGCTCAATTCATTTCTTACATACTTCTATTAGTAGTATCTTTTTTAGTACACACTCGAGAGAAATTCCCACAATGTGCACAATTGACAAACCCAATACTCTAATATGTTTTTTCTACACCTTTATCAACAAGTCTACCTACAATGTTTGAGGTCATTTGCAATAATAGTTGGTAATGAATTATCGGCTCCTAAGAAGATGTATCTAAGATTAGGTGGGAGTACTTTGAATTTCTATTTTTGGGGCTCTAAGATGGATTGTGTGGTCGTGGTTCCTCTCAACTAGAAAAGTCAATGTCTATTTTTTTTTGGATTTGAAGTGTATGATCTCAGACCAACAAGAGTAGAAACAAACTCATCATAATCACTTATTTCTTTTTCATCATACTTGAGTAACACGGCAACTAAAATATTTCCACTATATTTTGCCTCACCAATACTAGCCACTGCCTCATCAATTTGATCCAAATGTGACACCATATGCAGATCACTTGGATATTTCATAAACATGCAAATATTGAAACTAACCTCTTCTTCATTAATCCTAAATTTCAACTCACCCCCCTCAACATCAACCAAAGCTTTGCTGGTAGCCAAGAATGGCCTACCAAGTATAATGGGATCTCATTATCAATTAGACAATCTAATAACATGAAGTCGACCGGGTAAACAAATTTTTCCACCTTTAGTAGAACATCATACACTACCCCAACTGGTCTTTTTATTGAAGGATATAGCATCAACAATCTCATATTTGTCAGTTTTGGCTCATCAAGCCCAAGCTTATTGAAGACATTCAATGGTATCAATTTTATACTAACCCCGGATCGCATAATGCATTAGCAAATGTGCACATACCAATGGTACATGGTATAGTATGGCCCTCGGGTCTTTCTTCTTCACAATGTCATTATTTGTCATGATGGTACTACATGTTTGAGATATCTCTACAATTTCACAATCAAGCAATCTCTCCTTCGTGACCAACTCCTCCATAAATTTGGCATACCCAGACATTCCACCAATGCATCAACCAATGGAATATTTATGGATAAATCTGTGACTTCCCCCAAGAATTTCTGAAACATTGCATTATCGTCTTTCTTCCTCAACCATTCAGGAAAAGGAAGGGTTATTTTTATTGGAATTTTTGAACTTGGGGCCTTAGCATTGTTATCACCCTTGCTTGCTTATGGGCCATTTTTATCATCTTTGGCTGATGGAGCTTCAACTTGTTGCAGTGACTCATAATCAACAGACACTTTTTTTTACCATGATAAAAAATAACATGTGCATTGTGTAGTATTTTGTCGCCTCTAGTTACCACAACTTACACTTGGGTAGCATTTATTGAGTCCACATTCATGTGGCCCACCAATTCTTCCTTTGGATTGAAATACTCAAGAGCGGCAATCAGACACATTTTTTCTTTAAGTAGTTTTATTGAAGATAATTGGAAGTAACCGTATATGTCAATGAGAAGAGTGATTTCTCATCTCTTTCAATATAATATCAGTTCCTTCAATTTATCAAGAATCTTGGCGAACAACTCCTCGGTCCAATAACTTTCTGGACTGGTTTGGTCATGAAATGATACATATTCTTCTCTATCACGCTCCCTTTTATCACACCAATTATCATCATCCCAACTACTATCACTACCCCTTGTCGAACCTAAATTTTCGGTAAGCTTTGGATAACTTAATAGCAAGCCCCCATTTGGCTTCCTCTCAATTTCATGTTTATATTGCACGCACCCCCAAACATAGTATTCCCATTACTCATATCAATTGCTTTCACTGATCTCATACCACTTGACATGACATGTCTTGGGAAGATCTGAAGTTGAGCAATCAATTTAGTGATCGCGCTCTCCACTCTTCTCTTCTTGTTCCTTAATCATCCCCAAATATGGAAGCGACACATGATCTTCACAAGTATGGAAAGCATGATTAATTTTTTTCATGTCATCAAGTGACCTTGAGGCCACTACAAATGGTTGCCTCACTATTCCCCCATGGATAAGATGATCAACCATTCCTTTGTTCACTATATTGAGCCATCGATAGAAGTATTGCAATAATAACCTGTCTGGAATGCCATGACTTGAAAATTGCAAAAGTGGCCTCTTGAAAAATAACCATGTTTCATGAACGACTTCCCCATCAACTGTTTTGATATTTTGAATGCCATCCCTTAGTTTCACCATTTATGAAGGAGGGAAAAACCTTTCTAAAAATGCCTCAATCAATTCCTCCCATGAAGTGAGGAACATTGGTGGTAGCTCAATCAATCACTTAGTTGCATCTTTCATAAAAAAAAAAAAAGGAACAACCTCAACCGAATTGATTCTTGTGAAATGCCTTCAACAGTGAAAGGCCCGCACACATTGACAAACTTTTGAAGGTAGTCTCGGGAGTCTTCATTCCCAAGACCTCCAAAAAGTCCTCTTATTTTGATATGTTACAACATTGGGTCGGTTACATTAATTGTGGCATTCTTGGGAGTAGGAGGTAACCAAATGTAGACACGTAATTTTTTACCGAACTTAAGTTTTACACAATTTTTATTTCTTAAATATTTATTATAAATCTAAATTAAATATTTTTATTTTTTATCTTATTTTAGTAAGTTTATTTTAAAATATTTGAAAACTACAAAAATTTGAATCACATCTTAGGCTAAGTTTTACTTTTCAATTTTTTTAAAAAGTAATAAAAATAACAAAAAAAATATATGTTTTCTTCTAAATTAGGTTTAATAAATAATTGTATATTTTTTAATTATAAATTTAGATTAGCTTTTGTTTTTATATTAATTTAGAATATAGTTGACTAATATATTTAATTTAAAAATTAATTGTTTACCTATTAACTAATCCTTGCCCCACTACTCCTACCCATACCTATCTCCCATTACCCCAACTCCAGCCCACTATTCCCCTCACACTCCACACGATAGAACACCAAAAAACCCATACACACTACTATATGCATATACTACACGCACAGAAGAAAAGGAGGCAACACACACACACAAAAAAATCATACGTACAGAGGTGAAAAAAAGGAACAACAACAATATGCACACTAGATACATCAACACACACACGCACAAACAAAAAAAAAATAGAACACACACGCACAGAGACGGATAAAAGAAGAAAACTTTTCATTCTTTTTTCTAAAACAACAACAAAAAAACACAACACAATAATAGGTGAGTTCGAGGTTTTGTTCGTGGTTTCAAGTTCGTGGATCTTAAAGTTAGCCTTGCTAAACTTTGGAAATCTGTAGATTTGTATTTTACTCTCCATTGTTTAGTCAAAAACAATTTGAAGGTGCGTTCTTGCCATAGCCTGCTTATTTTACTTTATTTTTATTTGAAAAAAAGTTTATGTAAACTATATGTTTGAATTTTTTCTAATCATGAAAAAGATATGTATGCCATGAATTTCTCATTTTTTCTTGAACAATGTTCCCTGTTTATTTTTATTTTTTACGTTAGCATCATGTTGTTGTTTTTTTCCCGTAATTTAGGAAGACCTAAGCATGTTTTGTTTGCGATAATTAGATCATAATCCACGTTTTTAATCGCATGCTCATTATAGATATTTTATTATTAATCGAAGTGATTAGGAGATAATATATTAGGATCTCAAGAATTAATTGAGTCATTTTGTGAGTTTTAGGTATTCATCTTGAGAAAGATAAAAATTAATAACAATTTTTTTAAAAAAAAGTAAAGAAAAAAAAAGGGGAACAGAAAACGTGCCAACAACAGAAAACAAAATAAAAATAAATAAATAAATGAAGCACTGAAAGCATAATAATAATAATAATAATAATAATAATAATATTAATAAAAATAAAAATAAAAATAATAAAAAGGTAAAAAGAAGAAAATGGAACGTAACAATAATAAAAAATAATAAAGAAAAAGTTAAAAATAAAAAAACAAAACATGGAAAGCATGAAACGGAAAAAAAAATTAAATAAAAGGAAGAGGCGTAAAAGATAAATATAAAAGATAAAAAGCAAAAACAAAAAAAAAAAAGAGTGTTTCAAATTCGTAAAGGTTCATTTCTTAATTTTCTTTTATTTTGTTTGAGTAAATTTATGCGCTTATACATATTTTTAATTAATGAACATACACTAATAAATAAGATAGTTTTAAATATATTTAAAATAAATCAAAGAATGAGGGTAAATAACATTTTATTATTAAGCTTATAATATAATATCCAAAAATTAAGTCAAGTCATACAAATGTCAATAAAGCGATCGTGCTAGAACCACGAGACTCGTGGGATGCCTAATACCTTCCCCTCGGTCAACAGAATTCCTTACCCGATCTCTATTTTCGCAGACCAAACAAAATAAAGAGTCAAATTTCCTTTTGATTAGGGATTTAAATAAGGTGACTTGGAACACCAAAACTCAATTCCAAGTGGCGACTTTGAAATAAAATAATCTCTTTTCAAAATGTCACTTCAATTGGAAAAAAATTATTTTCAAACAATCGTTTTGAGGAAAAATAGGGGTGTGACACCAAATTGCTCTTACTTTCCCTGTGACATTGAGATTCATATCTTCCCTATTGCTTACATATAATTTCAGCCATAGTGACTAGCATTGTTACTTCCATTAAGACTCATGTTTCCACCTATAATTAAACACCACAAAACACAAAACAAACAACCTACAACAAATAAACAAGTTCACAAACTAACATCACAATTTGAATTCTTAGCCATCACTCCCCAACAACGACGTCATTTTTAATAATTCTTAAATTATCATAAAAAACAATTAAGAGAATAAATAGTCGTTGTCAATAAAAATATCCAACTAAGAATCGGGGTCGAATTCCACTGAGAGTGATATGATGCAAAGAGTTTAATTCGGAAATTGTTGATGTAACCTATCCTTTGTAGTAATTAATAAGGGAGTGGAAAATTCTAAAAACTTTAATGAGAAAGTTTAGGAATCCATTATCACCGCTAGACTAACACAAATAAATAATATGCAAGCAAGAAATAATCTAGGGGTCTGGGGGTTTGAATTGATAGCATAAAGTGCTCAATGTGCTTGCTCAAGAGATACTAGACAATCATAGATAAGATGTATCCTCATTAATGATAAAAATATTCTGTGATCTCAAAGTATCAAGGCACATAATAACCTTTCAGTCTCATATATGCAAATTACCAATTAACCTATTACTTTATAAAAATCCCTCTTTCGAGCAGATTTAGCAATAAAGATAATTCTACAGTTCCTTCCTCAAGTAAAATATAGTAATCAGATCCACATTGCAAGTATGAAGACATTTAACCACTTCTATTAATCCCTTTGGGCCATCAATTAAAGATCTAGTCTAGGGTTAAGTTGGCCACCTAAACCCATAAATTAGTTTCTTGCTAAATAAGTTGAATACATGATAAAATAGCAACACAATAGAGCAAGACACCAAAACCCCTAAAATACATCAACATCCAACCTCATAATCACACCCCTAGTTTTTGTGGTTTTAGCCTCACATGATAAAAGGGAAAGAGATTATACCCAAAGTAAATTCATGCATTACTTGTAGATAATAATCAAGAATTTTCAAGACTTACTTCGAATTTAACTCTCCAAATGTCGATTACTAGGCTATCTAAAACACCAAAACTAAGGATGATAGAGAAAAAGCTCAAACTCAATATCTTAAAGTTGGAAATGGTAAAAGTTACATTTTCTCTATCTAAAACTAGCTATTTATAGTTTCCATAAAAATAAATTTGAAATTATTTGGCAACTTTTTTGGCGACATTTGTTGGACTTGCCTAACACATTTAGCTGATCACTGTCTAGTTGTTCAACTTTCACTTTCTCTGTCTGAGGCTTCAAATGTTTGAATTCATAGTCGGCGAACTCGACTAAGTATGCCTTTAACTTTCGGCCTACTTCCAATTACCACCTTGATTGCCTTCTCATCCTTCATTTTAGCTCTGATGCCTGCCATATAAAGAGGTAAAACTCACCTCACCTTTTCTCATTCGGCAGAATGACAAATACTTGTTTTCTCACCAACTCGGATTGAACCCTTTTTATCAAACACTGTCAACTTTAGTAGAGGTACTCATTTTGGTGATCGCCCTTCTCTTCTAGCGAGCTTCAGCTTGGAGTTTTTACTCAACTTTTAAATATTTTTACCCTCCCTTGAGCGGTTTTGTCCATTAGCTTTCATTACTACATAACATCAAAATATCACATTAGGATAAAATTAGGCATTGAGGACACTAATTGTTGAACGAAAATGGCCTCAAATGGGTGTAAATCTACTACTCCCCAAGTAACTTAATTATTTCATATTCTTGATACTTTGACATGCTAAAACATGGATGAAAATTAGACATTAGAAAAAAAATTGGGTTCATAATTTTTGAAGAAATTTATGAGTAATTCTATGATTTTTAGTAATTTGTTCTTGAGTTTGTGTTTAGACATAAAATTTGGATGTTTGAGTACGAAATTTAAGGGCATAAAGTTTGAATTTTTTTACTGTCATTCTATCGGATCATCAAGTTAATATGTAGAACCAATGTTTCGCCAATGCAATCCCAAATTCAAGTGAATGCTATTGTGTCTAACATGTGTTTGAGGTTGGTGTTGTACAATTTTGAATCAGTATCCAACAGTCGAAACGTTGGTTGCCATAAACTAATTTTACCTTTTAATGATGACAAAGCCGCAGAAGCATAACTTCTTTTGCACCTATGATGCCTCTCTTGCAAAGATGCTTTTGCTGGTGCGAGGATATGATAATGTGTTAGTCCATCGAAGCAGAAAACGTTCCACAGGATCAAGTCTGCTCCTGCGAAGATACTCCTTCAGGTGCAATGTAGCGCTATTTCTGAAATTGACATCATTGTTGTGTTAGTTTAGCCCATTTCTTTGTCTCAATTGCAATGAATTATGATGCTAGATATGTAACTATGCCCATTCCGACTTTATTTCACATTTATAGGTACTCTCCAACATAAAGATGTCTCAAGACTAAGACGAGAATATTTGCTTAACGGATGATAGTGAGGAGGAAATGGAGGAAGCACAATATTATTGTGAAAGGTTCTAATCGGCGGATTATGAACGGTGATACTACAACAATCTCCTCAACAAGACCTGAAAGTTAGATAGAGGGGTTGAAGAAATGAGGTTGCTAGAATTTTTTCTACAATTTAGGTAGATTGAAGACCACATGTTTGAGATACTTTGTGCCTACTCCTTGTAAAGAAAATGAAGCACTGCAACAAATTCGATTATCAGGGACAAATAATTTCGCCATTTATAAATCATATTTCGTCACTAAAAATCTTGTAAGACGAAAAATAATTCGTCAATTAGTTGTCACTAAATGTGTCGCTAAAAGTATACAAATATGATTTAGTGCTTTGTCGCTAAAAGTATTATTTTACTACAAAAAGAAAAATCGTCCCCAAATGCTTAAACATTTTTTACAAATTTATTTGTCGTAAAAGGTTTTTTTTTTGTAGTTAATAGTATGCTTTGTCACTAAAAAGGTTATTACTACTGACATAATTATATTGTCGCTAATTGTTTTACTTCAATCTGTGATAACATCAATTGTCTCTAAAGTTATATGTATTTCGTAGTTGAACAAAATCTAATTTCGTCATTAATGACTATATTTTCTATGATAAAAATTATTTTGTTCTTAAATGTATTAATTAGGGATAAATTTATTATTATAAAAAAGGTGAATGTTCATATTATCTCCCATTAAAAAATTTTAACCCCTCCCAAGGAGCAGCTCTCACATTATGCTTTCATGGAGACTCAAACTCACCACCTTAAGGTTGGAAGTGACGAGTGCTTACCATCCGATGAACTCTCTCTTGTCTCTCATTTTTATTTTATTTTAACTCATTCACTTCTTTCAAATTTAACTTCCATAGAAATAATATATTATATGATTATTTATACACATACATAAATGTATGAAATTTACCACCAATAATTCATTCAAATGTAGATTATATTTTAATTAAACTGTATATTTTTTAAAATATCTTTAAATATATTTAGCACGATTCTGTCATTTTCTTTATTTATTTTTATAAATTTTATAAATTATTCAGTACAATTATAAATATATATAAAATTAAACTGTCGATTTTATTAAAATAAATTGAATAATCGGTTCAATTTGATCAATAAATCAATTGTTTTGGAAAAAACATCGACACCCATAACTATAGTACTTCATCATAATATATTTGAAATCCTAGTTTGTTCGTTTCTTTCATTTGTGCTTTCATTTTTTAGTTTATTTCAAATTTCACTGATGGAAAAAGTTAATAGAAATTAATGAAATATTTCGCACCTTTGCAAAGTCAAAGTTTGTAAGTCGATGTTATCTATGTATAATTGCTCTACGTACGTATGTGGAATTACTATTAAATATGTACATATATTTAGGCAGAAGCAAATAGATCGACTTAGTCAATGCAGTTTATCAATCACAAATCAATAGGCACACTAAAAAATTAGCCCCAAGACTTGAGAAATTATTTTTTCTATCATCTTTATTGATGAATGTGTATAGAATAAAAAATAAAAGTGTTAAACCAACAAATATTAGCAATATAGTGGTTGAACTGTACCCCACTCACGATCCTTATAACCTGGAATGTATTTTCCAAATGATGCATTTCATAATTGCATAATTTAAGAAAATTGATAAATTGAACTTTTTCGTTTTGACAAAATCGACCGAATTCGTTGGTTTAATATTTCCCTCGCCAATTAACGAATGTACTCTGTCTATTTCTTATGAAGCACTTGTATTTATTCTTTTTTAATAAGTTTGCACTTGTAATTATGAACAATTGTAGCCAAAAAAAATGTATTTAGCTATGAATTTTTTCGTAGCAAATAGTTTGAATTATTCACTACAAATTTTAAGTCGTCGCTATTTAACACCTTACATATTTTGTGACAGTTTTTTTGTTGTCACTAAATCACAGATTGATTAGACACAATAAAATCTTCTTTACCAATTATTTATATTATTAGTGACGAAAATAAATGTCATAATTAAAGCTATATTTTTATAGCTAAAACTTATAATATTTAACTACGAACTCTAATTTGTCGATATTGTAACAACATTATTTTTTAGATGAAATTTTTTTGTGTCCAAAAATTAATAAATTTTAAGACAAAACATAATTTGTCATGAATTAGATACATTATTAGGGACGAAGTAACGTGTCACTGATAATTTTAAATTCGTGACTAACACTGCTTAACAAATGGCGCCAATTAATTTTTTGGTGGGAAACTTCAGTGGACAAAACATTGCTACGGCTTTTTATGTTTCGTCACTAAAAGCATGTGTCTCATATATTTAAGCACGAAAAGTAAATTCTGTCACTAAAAGCGTACGGACTTCAATGATTCTGAAGTGACCATCCTAGAAAAAATTGTACAGTTCATCCCGGAGCATATTAATACATTTTATGGGCTTCAAAACCATCCACTTGAGCCAATGCAAAGCAATGGAAAAATCTCTAAGGAATGGTTGGCTTCAAAATTTTGTCCCCCGGGGAGTGATATCAAATGGAAAAGTGGCAAAAGGGTATTTGTGGCTAGTGATTTTAGGGCAGGGGCTAAAATGTGGCTCAATATTATTTGCAATTAGGAATCCCCATCATCAAATGGTTCTAATGTGTTCTTACTCTTAGGCTAAGATTGATTGGGTAACAAATAGGTTTGGTAAAATACTAGTTTACCCATATTTTCATGAGTAAATAGTACTCTACTTAAGAATTCAACATGGAGAAAATATTTTAGTCTTTTTTTAGATGAAATATGTTGAAAATGCTTCATTTAGTTTTATTGTATCATAAAAGTAACAAAAAAATCATATAA
>NW_006238993.1:494047-599731 GCF_000226075.1 Solanum tuberosum
AAAAAATGAAATTTTGAAGTTGAAAATATTTTTTAAAAACAAACTTAAAATTATTTTTTTCGGGGGTGAGGGGCTAGTAGGGAGGTGGGTGAAGGGGTGGTGGAAGGGGGTCGAGGTAGGGGTGAGAAAATGAAATTTTGAAGTTCAAAATATTTTTAAATATAAACTTAAATTTTTTTTTTTGGGGTGAGGGCTTGTAACACTTCGGATCTCAAAATGAAAAAAAATCCTAGTTTTCAGAAAACTGGTGCCAGTACCAACGGAACCTCCCACGAACAGTAGGTAGGACCACGGATCGTAGGTGGTGTTCCGTCATTAAGGCCCAAGTCGTAATAATCTCTTATCCCACCCACGGTCGACCAGTACGGTCTGTGGTTCGACCTATGGACCGTCGGTGAGGGTCAACAACCATTTAGAGGGAAATTGCTGATGGATCAACTTCAAATGGTCATCACTCTTAGCGCACAAGGAATTAGGTGTCCCATGACCCACCTAATGATAGATAATTGAATCCACTTTCCAATGCCACCGAGTTTGCTAAAATCCCATCTCCGAGTAAAAAGTTATGCTCGTTTTAGTGAAGCCCTGTTGAGCACACTTGACCTACGACCCCTATCTACGGTTGGTAGATCAACCCACGGACCGTAGGTCCCTCCGTGGTTGGCCTCCGGCAGAATTAAGTTTTGGTCCTTTCCCCTATGTGTTGGGCACCTAAACTACGTCGTTTAACCCCTAAACTACGTTGTTTTACTCAGATTAAGCCTAATAACCTAGTTAGAACATAACAAAAACCTTTATTCACCTAAGATCATCCTAACTAGAGCAAAAAGAGAAGAAACAGGTAACTCAAACCCCTCCAAGAATGCAACAAGTTTTCTTCAGTTCCAGCCCCGAAATCAAAGGATTTCTTCGTGAATTTCGTCACTAGGTATGTGGGATTTCACTACTGGGTTCCTTTCACCCATTGGGTCCTTAGATTTCAGTCAGATTCTTGATTCCCTTATAATGATCAAACCTAGGGTTTCTCGAACTTTAGTGTATTATTATGAATTAGTTAATTGCATGTTCCAAATCAGTTTATCATGGCTTTTAGCATGTTTAAGTATAGTTTCCTTCATAAATTTAGAACACTAGCTATGTAGTGCGTTAGTTCATGAATTACACATGCTAGGTCAGATATTTCAGTTATTTCAGATGTACATGCCTCAGTTTTTGAATGTGTCATTATAAGTATATTATTGCACATTCTCAGTTTGCATGTCAATTTGAGCTATCCAGAATATTTCAGAGCTTCAATTATAATATGTTAATAATTTAATCTATTGGGAGTAGCACAATACCGAGTTGGACTAGGTTTTAGCGTACCCAAATAGTCCTAGAACTACTAGCCACATAGGTTGTAAGTCCCATTTATGGGCATCATTTTAGTGATCACGCCAGCATGCCTCTAAACCTTTGGTCCGGTATATTGGGTCCTCTCGATGGGGTGTATACATCATACTCCACATTTAGCTCATGTGGTTTTATTATCGGTTATTAGTAACTCTCACAGTTCAGTCAGACTCTATTGCAGTGACCATTTCTATATAGTCAGTATTTCAGTTTCAGCATGTTATGAGCTTGGTCTTTGCATTCAGATAGTTCAATATTCAGCATCTATATCATGTCCAGATTATATCATTGCTTATTTGCTTTATTCAGCTATATGTTATTTCAGCTTTATTCTATCCTGCATGCTCAGTAACTTTCAAGTACTGACGCATATATTGTGCTACATCTTCTCGTGATGTAGGATCAGGTCCCCAGCAGTCAGATCACGGTTAGATTGGTTCCCAATCTTCAGTTCAGCACCATCAGTGGTGAGTCTTCATTCTTCGAGGACTAGTGTATATGTTTACCTTTATCGTTTTAGTCTTTAGTTTATGTTCTTCTTGATCTAGTTGGGGAATGTCCAACATTTCTAGTCAGTTTAGAGACTTATTTCAGACATAGTTAGTTTCAACTTTAGTCTTAGAGTTTGATTTTTCTTTTGTATTAAACTCTCAGTTATCATTATTCAGATTAGTATATGGGTATTCCCCATCATTTCCATTTTCATGATTTAGTTTTTGCAACAGTTTTTATCAGTTTATTTCATTTAGTTTTCTCACGTCATGCAAACAGGGTTAACTTGGGATCACTTGTTGTCCTAGGTCCCGTGTCCACGTCTCGGGGGTAGCTCGGGGTGTGACAAACTTGGTATCAGAGCACTAGGTTTTAAGAGTCCTAGGATATCTGAAAAGCCGCACTAAGTAGAGTCATTTTTCATGGGTGTGAAGTGCACCACATCTAATGAGATGGAGGCTATGAAGTTGTCTTAGGAAAACCTCACTTTCTTGATATTCTTATCGTGCGTTGGTATGATCTTCTTTCTAATCCATCGTTATGCTCTTAAGATCATGCCTCCTCGTAGAGCCTATGCATGGAATGCTAATACACGCAATCCTAACACAATTCCTCTAGTCCCAGACCATGAGGTTTCGAACGCAGAGTTTCGGAATGCGATTCAACTTTTGGCTCAAAGTATGACCAACAAGAACAATCAGTAGGTTCCAGTTTCTACTAATAGAAATGGTGAATCAGTGGCAGCTAGAGTTCGAGATTTTGTTAGGATAAATCCACCTGAGTTTTTAGGGTTGCAAGTTTGAGAGGACCCACATAATTTCATTGATGAGGTTAAGAAAATCTTTTAAGTGATGTAAGTGACTGGTAGTGATAGGGTGGAACTGGCATCCTACCAGCTTAAGGATGTGGCTCACATATGGTTCACTCAGTGGAAAGACAACAACGACTAGTTTGTCTTTTGTAACTCCTTATATATCAGTCAACTTCAATGTTAGCCCAGAAACTCTCTTAGAATCCTTCTCAGTCTCTACTCCAATCGATGACCTAGTTATAGCAAGAGGGGTATACATAAATTGCCCTATCACAGTCTCTCAGAAAGTCACCTCAACAGATCTTGTAGAGTTAGAAATGATAGATTTCGATATCATTATAGGCATGGATTGGTTACATTCCTGTTATGCCTCAGTCGATAGTAGAACTAGGATTGTTCGTTTTTAGTTTCCAGATGAACCAATCTTAGAATGGAAGGGTAGTAGCTTAGGGCCTATGGTCGATTCATTTCTTACCTTAAGGCCAGAAAGATGATCTCTAAGGGTTGTCTCTATCATCTAGTTAGGGTTAAGGATTCAAGCTCCAAAACCCCAACTCTTGAGTCAGTTTCAATAGTTAATGAGTTCCCAGAAGTGTTTCCAAAAGATCTTTCCGGAGTTTCTCCTGAAAGGGAAATCAACTCTGGAATTGATCTCCTTCCAGATACCCAACATATTTCTATTCCTCCTTACATAATGGCTCCAGCTGAGCTTAAGGAATTGAAAGAGTAGTTGAAAGACCTTCTAGATAAGGGCTTCATCAGACCCATTATTTTCTCCATGGGGTGCACTGATGAGTCCATAATTTGGACTCATCTAGGGCCTCATTTTAATAGAATTAGTGTCCTTAAATGAACATTTTGTCTCGATAATTGATGTAAATACTTGAATTTCAGACATTTAAACTTAGGGACAAAGCATGGACACTATGGAGCAAAAAGGGAACTAGGCAGTTGAAAGAATGGAGAAGAGAAGGCCTGAAGATCGCCCAAACCATTGGGCGAGTCACCGAATGGCCACGGTCTCGCCTAATGTTCTATTGAGCTAAGCCTTGTAAGAGATGACCACGTTGACGATAGAAAAGAGCATTCGGCAGATTGCTGAACAACCATGATACCGCCTAAAGTTACAGAATATTGGAGCTAAACTCAGGGTAATTTCGGCGAGCAGCAGAGCCAGTTGGCGTGTCACCGATCTATTCGGCGAAGAACAATCAGATTGCCAAATATTACTGAAGAAGATCTGAACACATGCTGATGAGCAAAATAATAGACAGAAGGCGATTCGCAGAAGTGTTCGGCGATCCCAAATTGGATTGCCTAAAGTTACAGTAGCCGAACCAAGAAAGAGTGAACACTGCAGGTGAGATAAAGAACGATCGACGGGTCACCGACATCTGACTAATCTCCTCGAATGGCCGGTAGCAGTCACATATTAGACTAATTTAAATTGATTTTTGGAAAAGAGAAAGGGTATTCAGAAATGAGCAAACAAAAACAAATTAGATAGAGGATACCACAAAAGGCTCTGGAGAGGGATTTTTATCAAAATATTATTAGAGATGTTGTAATCAAGAAGATTTTTAGCTGATTTCTTCATAAAAATTCTCATTTTTCTGTATTCACTAATAGGAAGAAGAATGGATGTTGATTTTTCTACTTTTGATATGAGTGGCTAAAACCCTTCTATTGGGGTTTTGACTATGAAGCCAATTATTGAAGTTTTACCTTTGAAGTTGTTTTGCATATTTAGTGTAATTGATTTCACGTTGTGAGCTTGCTCGAGAGAGAAGCACAGAACAAAGGTAGCAATCTTAGCATCCTTAGTCGTGGGTTGCCCGGATTTCAGCTCGAGAGAGTGAAATCCGAAATCTATCCTTTGCATCTAGCTCGAGAGAGTGGATTGATGAGGACAACGGGCTGGGCATCTTACGATTAGTGATTAAGTTCGAGAGAATTCATCGTAGAAAAGGTAATTATTCGAGAGAAAGTTATCTTATATATGGCCTGATCTAGCAACAATAAATAACCTATTGTTTGTATCGACATTCACCCTCTAAAGTAAAATTTGACAATTGGCTGGTCAATTCCCCAAGTTCTACTCTAGTAATTGTTTAATTCGTGTTTATTCGTGAAGTTGGATTGAAATCTGCCAAATATAATCATAACATTGAAGAGATTGTGCCAAAGTTTCATTTTCGAATTTAAAGGAAAAACTACTCCCTTGGGATTCGACCCCTACCCTTGGTTGGGTTATATTATTATTAAACGATCGCTGATATGTAGTATTGGATGAAGTGGCACCGCTGCCAGGGAGTAGCATTGCTTAAGATTCTTTGATTGAAGGTTTGTCACTCTAAAATTTGTTGGCTGTAGTTAAAATTGGTTTTGGTTGCGTTGTGTTAGTGTTGGTTGGACCACATAGAAGTGGACATGAGTGAGGAAGAGATGAAGGATAGTCAAGCAGGTCATCGTGACGGTATAGACGACTTCAATAGTGTTTACAACTCGGATCAATCGGGTGGAATGGGTGCAATTTGTATCCTACAAACTGATGGGAATGCGATGCTTGAAGTCACTAGCACAACTCTGCACCTTCTCCAAATGAGGGGATTATATGGAGGTCTCGATCACGAAGACCCGCACGAGCATGTGAGAAACTTTATAGAGGTTTGCAGCCCTTTTTCGTTCAAAGGTATGGCGCAAGAGTCAATTCGGCTATGGTTATTCCCTTTGTCTTTAAAGGGAGATGCTAATAAGTGGTTAACCGAGTTACCAAACAATTCAATCACATCATGGGAGGAGCTGGTTATAGCATTTAACACAAGATTCTTCCCTCCATCAAGGATGATGAACCTTAGAGATGAAATTCAAAGTTTCAAGCGACGGGAAGGGGAACCACTCCATGAAACATGGGTGAGATTCAAGAAGCTCCTACTTAAATGCCCAACACATGGGCTGCCAACCAATTTGTTATTTCAATATTTCTACCGGAGCCTCGATTCGGTTAATAAATGAGTGGCTGATCAGTTGGTACAAGGAGGAATAATGTTGCAATCATTTGAGGTAGCCTCGTTTCTTCTAGATGACATGACTAGAATAAACCAAGCGTGGTACACCAAAGAGGATCAAGTCTCTCCATTTCATTTTAGATTAACACAAGAGCAACTAGATAAAGAGAAAGATAGGGATGAAAACATCAAGAAGATGTTGACACAAATGGAAGTTCTGCAGGAACACATGAAGGGAACTTATGGAGTGTTCAGAGTTGAGGAGGGTTCGTCCTCAAGCTATTCAAAGCCTGGGGAGAATCAAGGTTGGAACTCCAAAAGAAATGAACAAGGTTTCTACCCACGCTATTTGCAGCGAGGTGGAAATCAAGGTTGGAACCATCATAATGAAGTTGAGCAAAGGAGATGCCACCAAGATTTTTCCGAGCAAAAATCAGTATTGGAGAAGAGAGGATGAATATGAAGAGAACCACACTCCCTACAAGTGAGAGCCCAAAATCAAGGGGAGGTGCAAGTAGTCCCCGCGTGAATGATTTGCTTTCACGCATTCTTGATAAAGTTGAAGGCTCGGATTATTTATTGAAAGGGATGAAAGCCGACTTCTCATCCTTGAACAATAAAGTAAACTCGCACGTAGATGCAATCAAAGTCCTTGAAGGTCAATTGAGTTTACTTTCAACACAATTGAAACAAAATATGGTGAAAGATGATGAAGATAAAGGACTAGCCGTTGTCACTTGTAGCAGAAAAGATATAAAAGGTGGTGTGATGAGTAACGAAGAAGAGAACACGCGGAATGAAGGAAAAGATATAGAGGAAGAAGAGATAACCATTCCTCGTGACATTACAAAGGAACCACAAAGTGAGGACGAAAAGAACAAGCCATGCCTAAAAGCCAAGCAGCCTTTACCTAAAATATCTCATCCATTTCCTCAACGCCTAAAGAAAAAGAATGAGGATGAGAAGTTCAAGAAGTTTCTATTGGTATTCAAAACCTTATCGATTAATCTCCCTCTAGTTGAAGCATTGTTGGAAATGTTGGGTTACGCCAAATTCATGAAGGAGTTAGTCACAAAAAAATGAGCTTGGATTTTGAGACGATCGAAGTCTCTCATAGTTGTAGTGCAATTATGACGAAGGAGCTGATCGGAAAGAAAGATGATCCGGGAGCATTCACCATCCCGTGTACTATAGGCATGCTCAAGTTTGCAAAAGCCTTATGCGATCTGGGAGCAAGTATTAATCTAATGCCTTATGGTATTTATAAACAACTCGATTGGGTGAACTGCAAGCTACAACTATGAGACTCTTGATGGCTGACAGATCGATACAACACCTAGTGGGTTGACCGATTTATTTTTCTGGCCGATTTTGTCATACTTGACTGTGACACAGATGCCGGGATTACTATTATCATGGGGAGGCCATTCTTGGCAACTGGGAGAGCGCTGGTAGATGTTGAGAGTGGGGAGCTGAAATTTTAGGTTAATGAAGATGAAGTCACCTTTGATGTGTGCAAATCAATGAAACACCCGAGTGACATTCATGTAATCTCAATTAATGATATGATTGACGAGGCAGTGGCTAGTGTGAGCCATTTCATGTGCAACAAAGAACCACTTGAAGTTGTGTTGGCAATCGATGAAGAGTTTGAGGTTCAAGGCCAAGATGAAGTGGTAGCTGCGTTTTTAAACATGGGGGGACTTACAAAGACCCTAGTGAAATTGGACATCGGCTTAAAAAACTGAGAGAGCCCCCGCCAAGCCATCAACCGAAGAACCACCAAATCTCGAGCTGAAGGTATTACCCTCTTACCTCCGGTATGCTTTCTTAGGTGCAAATAACACCTTGACGGTGATTATTGCACCCAATTTACTTGATTGGCAAGTAAAATTGCTCCTTGAAGTACATAGAAGGCACATAAAAGTCATCGGTTGGACTATTACTGATATAGTGGGCATCCCTCCTAGCATATGCACTCACAAATTTTAGCTTGCTAGCGATTGTAAACCGAGTGTTGAACATCAGCGAAGACTAAACCTGCCAATGCAAGAGGTGGTGAAAAAGGAAATAATAAAGTGGTTGGATGCATGAATGATCTACCCTATTGCAGATAGCAAATGGGTCAGTTTGGTACAATGTGTACCCAAAAAGGAAGGAGTCACTGTTGTCCCTAATGACAATGGAGAGCTTGTAACTATGCGACCGGTGACATGTTGGAGAATTTGCATGGACTATTGGAAGCTAAACTCATGGACTGAAAAGGATCATTTTCCCATGCCCTTTATGGATCAAATGCTTGACCGACTATCCGAGAGAGGGTGGTATTGCTTTTTGGATGGGTATTTTGGCTATAACCAAATCTTTATTGCTCGGTAGGATCAAGAGAAAACAACATTTAGCTGCCCTTATGGTACTTTCGCCTTCAAACGAATGTTATTCGGATGATTCAATGCCCCAGCTACGTTCCAATGTTGCATGCTATCCATCTTTGCTGACATGGTGGAAGACTCAATGGAAGTATTTATGGATGATTTCTCAGTTGTGGGTGACACATTTGTAGAATACTTAGAGCACTTAGGCCAAGTTCTCCAAAGATGCGTTGAGACCAATTTAGTCCTAAATTGGGAAAAGTGTCATTTCATAGTTAAGGAAGGAATTGTGCTTTGTCACAAAGTATCACAAAAAGGGCTGGAGGAGGACAAAGCAAAAGTTGAAGTAATCGAGAAATTACCGCCACCTATTTTAGTAAAGGGGTTTCGGAGTTTTTTGGGACATGCCAGATTTTATAGGACTTTCATCAAAGACTTTTCAAAGATTGGACTTCCCCTATGCAAACTTTTGGAAAAAGAGTTGAAATTCCACTTTGATGATAATTGTATGGTAGCTTTCAAATGCCTGAAAGATACACTGATTTCCACTCCTATCATCATTATTCTTGATTGGTCAGAGCCATTTGAAGTAATGTGTGATGCAAGCGGTATGGCATTAGGCGTAGTGTTGGGACAAGAATGAAATAAACTTTTTCATCCCATTTACTATGCAAGCAAAACCTTAAACAGTGCTCAACGTAACTACACAGTTACCGACAAGAGCTGCTTGCAGTGGTTTATGCATTTGAGAAGTTTCGCGCATACTTGCTAGGTACAAAAGTGATTATTCACACTGATCATGTTGCATTGCGTTATCTAATGGCAAAGAAAGACACCAAACCGAGATTGATAAGGTGGGTACTTTTATTGCAAGAATTCAACTTTGAGGTCAAAGATAGAAGAAGTTGTGAAAATCAGGTGGCTGATCACTTGTCAAGATTGGAAGGCAGGGAGAATGACGAGCTGAAGATCGACATAAAGGATATTTTTCCCGATGAATAGGTATTTCCGGTAACCCTCACACAACCCCCTTGGAATGCTGATTTTGCAAATTACTTGGTGTGTGGAGTAGAGCCAAATGAACTGAACTTCTACCAACAAAAGAGGGTCAGGTTCTATGTTAAGAAATACTTTTGGGATGAACCATATTTATTTAGAAAGTGTGCTGACCATATAATTAGAAGATGCGTTCCAAAAGAAGAAGTTGTTGAGATCATGCATTCTTGTCACGCCTCGCCGGTTTGAGGTCATCACAGTGGGGTACGAACAGCAACTAAGTTCTGCAAAGTGGGTACTACTGGACGTCTCTATACAAAGATGCTCATGTGTTTGTCAAGAAGTGCACGCAATGTCAAAAGCAAGGCGGAGTGTCCAAAAGGCACGAGTTGCCTCTGATGCCAATTTTGGAAGTGGAACTATTTGATGTATGGGGAATCGATTTTATGGGTCCATTTTTTAGCTCATTTGGAAATAAATATATCTTGGTGGCTGTGGATTATGTTTCCAAATGGGTAGAGGCTGCAGCTCTTCCAAACAATGAAAGAAAAAGTATTGTTCAATTCTTGAAGCGCTACATTTTTGCAAGGTTTGGGACTCCACGAGTCATTATTAGCGATGGGGGATCACACTTTTGTAATAAATGGTTCTCAGCTGCATTGAGTAAATATGGGGTGAAACACAAAGTAGCAACACCGTATCATCCCCAAACAAGTGGCCAAGTTGAACTGTCGAACTGGGAGATCAAAAGCATTTTGGCTAAGACAGTGAATGCAAATAGGACTGATTGGTCGACAAAAGTTGGATGACGCACTATGGGCGTATCGCACCGCATACAAAACTCCTATTGGAATGTCTCCATATCAACTAGTTTTTGGTAAATTTTGCCATCTACCCGTCGAGTTGGAACAGAAAGCGTTGTGGGCATTGAAAGCTTTAAATCTAGACTAGACAAAGACCTCAAGGGGGACAGTGGAGCAATTAAACGAATTGGATGAATTCAGATTCAGAGCTTACGAAAGTTCTGCCCTGTACAAGGAAAATATGAAGAAATGGCATAATGCAAAAATTCTTAAGAGGGAGTTTAACGTGGGAGACTGAGTGTTACTATACAATTCCCGACATATACTCTTTCCATGAAAGCTCAAGTCCAAATGGTCAGGACCATTTAGAGTGACAAGAGTATTCAGCAATGGTGCCATAGAAGTCGAGGGTCAAGAGGGACCTGCATTTAAGGTGAATGGGCAACGCTTAAAACTATACTTTGGAGAATGCCAGGAGATTTCTCTTATTGAGGTGGTGTACCTGGAAGGTGCTTGAGACCATTTCCACGTCGTGCCACGACGTTAAATAAGGCGCTTCTTGGAAGGCAACCCAAGTTTTAGTGTTTTAAATAATGTGTGTGTTGATTTTGCAGGAGTAGGGATCATGAGCGAGACAAAAGTCTTCTTGGAGAGTCGCCGAACTATTTAGGCGAGCACGACTTGGCTCACCTTATGAGACTGAGACTGTGGAACATTCGGCGGGATACCTCCACCAGTTGGCGTATCGCCAATATGTTTACGCGACCGATGCTTCAAGTTCATTATGCGGATCGCCGTGGTGTTTGGCGATCCACTACATCTTCGCTAATCTGCCTTCTCTAGGAGTGCGACTTACTGGAACTAAGGGCGATCTGAAGGACATTCGGCGCATCGCCGAAGCACTCAACGACTATTTCACCCCATCGCCATCTGGGCATTTAGTGAAGATTTCTCATTACCCTGTTTTACTTATTGACACAATAAATTGCTTTCATTTCTCCATACTTTTTATTATTCATATTTCATGTTAAATTTCAGTAATTGTCCGCTCTTTACCCACATTGAGGCCAATGTGAACTATTTTTGTTGGGGGTGTGGAGCCCACACATTAACCTCAGCGAACCTCCTTCTTGTTTCAAATCCCGCACTTGTGTTGAAAGAGTCTTTTCTGTTGCAAATTTGAGTATCAGTTTTGATCAATACCGATAACTTGAATAGTGCTCATAATCGAACAAACATAAATGTGCGGCTATGATGAGGCCAAATGAACTTGCATAGACAATATGTGAACTCTTTACATCTTGTTGTGAATAGCCAATTATCGAATCAGGTCGCTTGTGATGATCGTTGCACACTAGCGAAAGTGTGGAGTCTTGTTTGACTTTGGTGTCGATGCCTTGTGTGATGAGCTTAACCATGCATGATAACACCTAAAATTTTCCCCATTGGTCCTGTCGACTAAGTAAAGCTATCTCTTGATATGATCTTAGGCAACTTCGAACAGTGTGAGCCAATTTGACATATATCTCTTTTGTGACCTACCTTGTGAGTGTGTGAACCTCTTTTGAACACCAGTTGAGCCTTACCTTTCTTTGGAAGAAATTTGATGAAAACATGACTTTTCTTAAAATCCATTACCCATAATCCTCGTGATTTATGGTTGATTGAATACCCAACTTAGTCCAAAAGCCTAAGTTGGGGGTGTGGTGAAAAGAGAAGGCAAGTCAAGAAGTGCAAGAAAAGTCTCCTTTAGCCCATGGTTTTGAGAAAAATGGAGCCCTTCCATAAAAAAAATTTAAAAAGAATGAAAAAGTTATGGAATAAAGTACAAAAGAAATGGGGTTGCCGAACAATCCATTGAAAGTGAATAATAGGATGACTTCTGAGCACTAAATAAATTGATGAAAGAAGAGGAAAAGAAGTGTTGTGAGCACCACATTTCATGATGATGAAAGTCACTGAGCCTAAATAACCACACCGTTGCACACAGCCCCATTACAAACCTTGAAAAGACCGTTTTGATCTTGAGTGAGCTGAAACAATTGTCTATTGGAAAATACGGGCTAACCTATGGGTGAAAGCATGCCTTGTGTTCTTCTTTGTGAGTGTGAGCATTGCATTTGATTCCAGGACTGTAAATTGTTGAACCATTGTGTGTGAATATGGAATCATTCTTTTGTGTGAAGGCATTTGATTTCCTTTGTTGAGCTTGAACTTGCATTTGAAGCAAGTATAGTGAGCTTGAGATTCTTTGATAATGGTGTGTCACAACTTGAAACTTTGAGTGCACATTTGATCTTTGCATGAGTAAATTGAGTCTTGTGTGTGCATTCATGATTGAGCCTTTTGTAGCACTGTTCGAGACATCCTTTTTGAACTGCCGAACTTGAGTTTTACTTGAGGACAAACAAAAGTTTAAGTTGGGGGTGTTGATGAGTCCACAATTTGGACTCATCTAGGGCTTCATTTTAATAGAATTAGTGTCCTCAAATGCACATTTTGTCTCGATAACTGATGTAAATACTTGAATTTCAGACATTTAAACATAGGGACAAAACATGGACACTATGGAGCAAAAAGGGAACAAGGCAGCTGAAAGAACGAAGAAGAGAAGGCCTGAAGATCGCCCAAACCATTGGGCGAGTCGCCAAATGACCATAGTCTCGCTTAATGTTCTATTGAGCTAAGCCCTGGAAGAGATGACCATGTTGGCGATAGAAAAGAGCATTCAGCGGATCGCCAAAGAGCCATGATACCACCTAAAGTTATAGAATGCTGGAGCTAAACTCAGGGTAATTTCGATGAGCAGAAGAGCCAGTTGGTGTGTCGCTGATCTATTCGGCGAAGAAAAATCAGATCGCCAGAGATTGCTGAAGAAGAACTGAACACACGCTGATGAGCAAAATAATAGACAGAAGGCGATTCGCGGAAGTGTTCGGCGATCCCAATTTGGATCTCCTAAAGTTACAGTAGCCGGACCAAGAAAGAGTGAACACTGAAGGCGAGATAAAGAACAATCGTCACATCGCCAACCTATCGACAACATTCGACTAACCTCGCCGAATGGCCGGTAGCAGTCACACATTAGACTTATTTAAATTGATTTTTGGAAATGATAGTGGGTATTCAGAAACGAGCGAACAAAAACAAATTAGAGAGAGGATACCACAAATGGCTCTAGAGAGGGATTTTTATCGAAATATTCTTAGAGATCTTGTAATCAAGAATATTTTTAGCTAATTTCTTCATAAAAATTCTCATTTTTCTATATTCACTTATGGGAAGAAGAATAGATGTTGATTTTTCTACTTTTGATATGAGTGGCTAAAACCTTTCTATTGTGGTTTTGACTATGAAGCCAATTGTTGAAGTTTTACTAAGTGGGTATTGTTGAAATGCAAATAGGGAAGTTAATTTGAAGAGGGTCTAAAGTATTACTTTGTTTTGAAGTTGTTTTGCATATTTAGCGTAATTGATTTTGTGTTGTCAGCTTGCTCGAGAGAGAAGCACAGAACTATGGTAGCAATCTTAGCACCCTTAGTCGTGGGTTACCCGGATTTCAGCTCAAGAGAGTGAAATCTGAAATCTGTCCTTTGTATCTAGCTCGAGAGAGTGGATATGATTAGGACAACGGGCTGGGCATCTTAAGATCAGTGATGAAGTTCAAGAGAATTCATCATAGAAAAGGTAATTGTTTGAGAGAAATTTATCTTTATATGGCCCGACCTACCCACAACAAAATAACCTACTGTTTGTATCAACATTCACCCCATAAAGTAAAATTCGACAATTGGCTGGTCAATTCCCCAAGTTCTACTCTAGTAATTGTTTAATTCGTGTTTATTCGTGAAGTTGGATTGAAATCTGCCAAACATAATCATAACATTGAAAAGATTGTGTCAAAGTTTCATTTTCGAATTCAAAGGAAAAACTATTCCCTTGGGATTCGACCCCAACCCTTGGTTGGGTTATATCACTATTAAATGATCGCTAATACTTAGTCTTGGATGAAGTAACTTTAATAGCGTTTATCATGCACCAGTGTTGTTCATGAAAAAGAAATATAGTTCTCTCAGAATGTGCATCGATTATAGACAGTTGAACAAAGTCACAATCAAGAATATGTATCCCATCCCCAGGATTGATGACTTGTTTTACCAACTTCAGGGTGCTAGTCATTTCTCAAAGATAGACCTCATATCCGGTTATCATCAGCTCAAAGTAAGAGATAGTGACATCCCGAAAACATCCTTCAGAACTCGATATGGTCATTATGAATTTGTAGTTATGCCATTTGGACTAACCAATGCTCCTGCATCTTTCATGGATTTGATGAACAAAGTGTTCAAGCAGTATTTGGACTTGTTCGTTATTGTCTTTATTGATGATATCCTCATTTACTCTAGGAATGAGGAAGAACATGCGAATCATTTTAGGGTTGTCCTACAAATTATCAAAGATCGCCAATTATTCACTAAGTTTAGCAAAATGTAAGTTTTGGTTACAATCCGTTGCTTTCCTTGGGAATATTGTGTCTAGTGAAGGGATCCGAGTGGATTCTCAGAAAATAGAAGCAGTGAAACGATGGCCGAGACCTAACTCTCCTACAGATATTAAAAGTTTCTTGGGTTTGGCAGGTTATTACAGAAGGTTCGTGGAAGGATTTTCATCCATAGCTTCTCCATTGACTAAGTTGACCCAGAAAAAGGTTAAGTTTAAGTGGTCAGATGATTGTGAGAAAAGCTTCGCAAAACTGCAAACTAGGTTGACTAAAACTCCTGTTTTGACTTTACCAGAGGGTTCAGACTGTTATGTTATCTATTGTGATGCATCCAGAGTCGGTCTAGGTTGTGTGTTGATGCAGCGAGGTAAGGTTATAGCTTATGCTTCTAGACAGCTTAAGGTGCATGAGAAGAACTATCCAACTCAAGACCTCGAGCTTGCAGTAGTGGTGTTTGCACTTAAGATTTGGAGACATTACTTGTTGGGTGTTCATGTAGATGTATGCACATACCATAAGAGCTTTCAGTATGTGTTCACCGAGAAATAATTGACTCTTCGCTAGAGGAGATGACTTGAGTTCCTCAAGGATTGTGATATGAGTGTGCATTACCATCCTGGTAAGGCAAATGTAGTAGTAGATGCTCTTAGTAGACTATCTTTGGGTAGTGTAGCACATGTTGAGGAAGAAAGAAAGGAGCTAGCAAAGGATGTTCACAAGCTTGCTCGCTTAGGAGTTCGTCTTATGAGCATATCAGATGGTGGTGTAATAGTTCAGAATGGGTCAAAATCTTCATTGGTAGTGGAGGTTAAAGAAAAGGGGTCAGAATCTTCATTGGCAGTCAGGGTTAAAGAAAAGCAAGACAATGATCCGATACTACTTCAACTAAAGGGTGCAGTCCATCAACAGAGGGTTGAGGTTTTCTCGTAAGGGGGAGATTGTGTACTTCGCTATTAGGGTCGATTATGTGTTCCTAAGGTGAGTGAGTTGAGACAGCAGATTCCTGCAGAAGCCCATAATTCTAGATATTCTATTCATCCAGGTTCCACTAAGATGTACTGTGATCTGCGGGAAGTCTTTTGGTGGAATGGTATAAAAAGGGATATAGCGGATTTTGTGGCTAAGTGCACTAATTGTCAACAAGTCAAGGTAGAACATTAGAAACCATGAGGTATGACTCAAGAGATCAACGTTGCTACTTGGAAGTGGGAAGTGATCAATATGGACTTCATTACAGGTTTACCTCGTACTCGCAGACAACATGACTCCATTTGGGTGATAGTTGATAGAGTTACTAAGTCTTCACGCTTTTTGGTGGTTAAGACTACATATTCGGCGGAGAACTATGCCAAGATTTACATTAATGAGATAATCAGGTTGCGTGGGGTTCCTTTGTCTATCATCTCAGATAGAGGTCCTCAATTTACCTCTCATTTCTAGAAGTCATTTCAGAAGGGTCTTGGTACTCAGGTTAATCTTAGCACAACATTTCATCCACAGACGGATGGTCAGGCAAAGCGTACCATTCAGACCTTAGAGGACATGTTGAGAGCTTGCGTGATCGATTCCAAGGGTAGTTGGGATGATCACCTTTCTCTTATAGAGTTCGCCTACAATAATAGTTACCATTCCAGCATTCAGATGTCCCCTTATGAGGCATTGTATAGGTGTAGATGTAGATCTTTAGTTGGTTGGTTTAAAGTAGGTGAAACAACCTTGATAGAGCCAAATTCAGTTCGTGATGCCATGGAAAAAGTTTAGCTCATTAGATATAGACTTAAGACAGCCCAGATTCGCTAGAAATCTTATACAGATGTAAAGAGAAGGGACTTAGAGTTCAAAGTTGATGATTGGGTTTTCCTGAACGTGTCACCCATGAAGGGGGTGATGAGATTTGGCAAGAAAGGGAACTCAGTCCTAGATATGTAGGCCCTTACCAGATCTTGAAAAGGGTTAATAAAGTGGCTTATGAGTTAGAATTGCCAACAGAACTAGCAGCAGTGCATCCGGTTTTTTCACAATTCGTTGTTGAAGAAGTGTGTGGGTGATCCAGCATCTATTGTACCTTTAGAAAGTGTGGTTGTGTAGGATAGTCTCACTTATGAAGAGGTACCAGTTGAAATCCTTGATCGTCAGGTTCGAAGGTTGAGAAACAAATAAGTTGCTTCAGTTAAGCTTTTGTGGAGGAGTCAGTCTGTAGAGGGAGCTATTTCGGAAGCAGAAGCAGCCCTGAAGGCCCAGTATCCTCACCTCTTTCCTTCCGATTTAATTCCAGCTTGAGGTAATAGTTCCTCTTCATTTTTTTAGTCATTCATGCGCCATTTCAGTCTTAGTATCATGTTCCTTCGATTATACTTGCATTTTCAACATATTTGCATGTTCTTGGAACTCAGTTCAGTCAGAAATCAGTTTCCAGTACTCAGTGGAAGGGATTGCAGCTCCTTCCCTCCATACCCAGCTAATTTAGACTTCATTCAAGGACGAATGTTCCCAAGGGGGAGATATTGTAACACTTCAGATCTCAAAATGAAGAAAAATCCTAGTTTTTCAAAAAACTGGTGCCAATACCAACGGAACCACCCACGGACCGCAGGTAGGACCACAGACCGTAGGTGGGGTTCCGTCGTTAAGTCCCAAGTCTTAATAGTCTCTGGTCCCACCCACGGTTGACCAGTACAGTCCATGGTTGGACCTACGGACCGTAGGTCTGATCGTAGGTGAGGGTCAGCAGCCAGTTAGAGGGAAACTGCTGATGGATCAACTTCAAATGGTCATCACACTTATCACACAAGGAATTAGCTGTACCATTACCCACATAATAATCGATAATTTAATCCTCTTTCTAACGCCACCTAGTTTGCTAAAATCCCATCTCCGAGTAAAAAATTATGCTCGTTTTAGTGAAGTCTTGTCAGCAGACTTGACCGACGACCCCTACCTACGGTTGGTAGATCAACCCACGGACCGTAGGTCCCTCCATGGGTGGCCTTCGAAAGAATTAAGTTAGGGTCATTTTGGTCCTTTCCCCTATCCGTTGGGCACCTAAACTACGTTGTTTAATCCCTAAACTACGTCGTTTTACTTAGATTAAGCCTACTAACCTAGTTAGAACATAACCAAAACCTTTCTTCACCTAAGATCATCCAAACTAAAGAAAAAAGAGAAGAAACAAACAACTCAAACCCCTCCAAGAATGCAGCAAGTTTTCTTCAGTTCTAGCCTCGAAATCAAAGGATTTCTCCGTGAATTTCGTCACTAGGTTTGTGGGATTTCACTAGTGGGTTCCTTTCACCCATTAGGTCCCTAGATTTCAGTCAAATTCTTGATTCCCTTATCATGATGAAACCTAGGGTTTCTAGAAATTTAGTGGATTATTATGAATTAGTTAATTACATGTTCCAAATCAGTTTATCATGGCATTTAACATGTTTTAGTATAGTTTCCTTCATAAATTTAGAACCCTAGCTATGTGGTGCGCTAGTTCATGAATTACACATTCTAGGTTAGATATTTCAGTTATTTCAGATATATATGCCTCCATTTTTTAATGTGTCATTATCAGTATATTATTGCACATTCTCAGTTTGCATGTCAGTTTGAGCTATCCAGAGTATTACAGAGCTTCAGTCATAATATGTTAATCATTTAATCTATTAGGAGTAGCGTAATACCGAGTTGGACTAGGGTTCAACGTACTCAAATAGTCCCAGAACTACTAGCCACATATGTTGTAAGTCCCCTTTGTGGGCATCATTTTAGTGATCACGCCAGCATGCCTCTATACCTTTAGCCGGGTATATTGGGTCCTCTCGGTGGGGCGTATACGTCGGACTCCAC
Source organism: Solanum tuberosum (assembly GCF_000226075.1). Lineage (NCBI taxonomy): Eukaryota > Viridiplantae > Streptophyta > Magnoliopsida > Solanales > Solanaceae > Solanum > Solanum tuberosum. Next base: position 512,260 of record NW_006238993.1, read on the forward strand.
ATTTAGCTCATTAGGTTTTATTATCGGTTATTAGTAACTCCCACAGTTCAGTCAGACTCTATTGCAGTGACCATTTCAGTACAGTTAGTATTTCAGTCTCAACATGTTATGAGCTTGGTGTTTGCATTCAGATAGTTCAGTATTCAACATCTATATCATGTCAAGATTATATTATTGCTTATTTGCTTTGTTCAGTTATATGTTATTTCAGCTTTATTCTATCCTGCATGCTCAGTACTTTTCAAGTACTAACGCATATATTGCACTACATCTTCTCGTGATGTAGGTTCAGGTCCCCAACAGTCAGATCACGCTTAGATTGGTTCCCGATCTTTAGTTCAGCAACATTAGTGGTGAGTCCTTATTCTTCGAGGACTAGTGATATGTTTACCTTTATCGTTTTAGTCTTTAGTTTAAGTTTTGATATATCTAGTTGGGTATGTCCCAACATTTCTAGTTAGTTTAGAGGTTTATTTCAGACATAGTTAGTTTCAGCTTTAGTCTTAGAGTTATATTTCTCTTTTGTATTAAACTCTCAGTTATCATTATTCAGATTAGTATATGGGTATTTCCCATCATTTCCATTTTCATGATTTAGTTTCCGCAACAGTTATTTATCAGTTTATTTCCTTTAGTTTGCTCACGTCATGCCGGCAGGGTTAGCTTGGAATCACTTGTGGTCCTAGGTCCTAGGTCCTATGTCCGCGTCTCGGGGGTAGCTCGGGGCGTGAAAGAGCTGGTAAGGGGTGGATTTCGCGGGGGGGAGGGGGTCGAGGGTAGGGGTGAAAATGTTTTCCTTCATAGCAAACACACCATCAAACAAGCTTAATGCACTTTAAGCAATGTCATTACTAGTGCATGATTTCCTTATTTTACACTATTATTTATTATCCAATATAAAATTAAACAAATAAAATAAATATATTTAGAATTAACAAAACAAATGTACATTTAAAATAGATATTTTTGGAGGGCCAAAGACTTCACATTTTCAATTATAGAGAAAAATAATTAGTTTTATAGAAGAACATAAAACAAAGAGAAGTTACAATATATTTGGTAATATCATGAATTTTGAGTGAATAAAAGTTAGAAGCTTAACTCATTTGGCTAATCCATATTTTACTCATATTACCCATATTTTTATGGTATGAATATGGGTATCAATCCATATTTACCCATGTAAAGAGTCACTTACCCAACCCATTAAATATGGGCGGGTTGGACGGGTTTCCAAAATATGGGCTCATTTTGCCGGCACTACTCTTAGCTAAGATGATTGTATGTCTTACTTAAGGCATTTACGTGAATGATGGTCACTACATAGTTAATTTAAGGAGTTTTTGTACAAAGATAGCCTGACTTTGACGTTTCCTTCTTTGATTACTAAGCAATGCCAATTGGAGGTGTGGAGATAAAGCCAATTCATCATTATTTTCTCCAACTAGAAAATCCATACCATCTGTTAAAAGTTAAAGGTGAAGGTGGTCCACTGAAAAGCAAAAAGAGGAAGTTTGACATAAATGTGGAACAAGGAACTTCTTCCCACAATCCAAAGCCTGAAAGATATTTTGGAGAATTTTCTAAAAGTTAGATACCATCCAAGAGGTGGTATATCATTTTCCTAGTGGTCCATCACATGCGGAGCACTTCACCAAAATGGAGATGAAAGGATATCTGGACAATCAAAAGAAACAAGGCGAGCCCATAACCATATTGGAAGCTTCATTGGATATGCTTGAAAAGGATTATGTCAACTTGGCCAAGACATATGCCACTCTCCAGCAATATTTCATACAAGAGATAGAAAAGAACAAGAAGAAGGGAAAATTCATGGTGAAGATGTAGTGTAACATCAAAGAAATTTTAAATTGAGCCTACCAAAAAAGAAGATTCCCACTGCTAACATGGATGAAAATAAGGATTACTCCTTACTATCTAACATAGAGGGTGATGATGATGCCGAAGATGAGACATTTTACCCCACCTAGATGAGACTTTCTTTTATTCTCTTGCATTAAGGACCCTACATTACCTTAAGTATGGGTTGGTGGCATTTGGGTTGATTTATTATGTTTTGAATATTTGTTTGATAATGTGCCATAATTGGACTCGTATGTGATTATTGATATGTTGGATTAGTTAGTCTTGTTTTTAGTTTCTTTTTTAGTTGTTACTTTCATTTGTTAGATTGTTATTTTATTTAATGATGATGTTGAGTGGCGGTGTGATAACACTCAAATTACTTTTCAAAGCTAATGAAAAGAGTAAGCAGTCGTTGTCCATAAAAATACCCAACAAAGAGTCAGGGTCGAATCCCACAAGGAGTGGTGTGAGGGTAAGAATCCAACTAGTTAAACAAGATGCAATGAATTTCAATTTAGTGAATGAGGCAAAAGGGTAGATGATTCCACCAAATTTAATCACATCATTTAAAGTTCGCAAACTACAACAAATCTTTAAGCAACATAAAATTAACTGATTGAGTCAACTCTAGGGGTGTGGGGATTGTACATTGATATCACCAGGTATAAAATTTCATTGTTCAATAAGGCTAATTAATCATGGATAGGCTGGGTCATCTTCAACAATGTTAATTTTTTTTCAACACTCAACCACATAATCACTCCCCTAGAGATTGGGGTTTTAGCCACCCATCATAAAGTGCAAAGAAATTATATTGCATTAAAGAAGCCTTGGGTAACATGAAATTAATCAATTGCATGAGAACCCACTTCGAATATATTTTCAACTTATCAAATTCAAGAATAAAGTTATTAACCCCAAAAATTAAAGATTTTCTTCACGAAATAAGAGGTGTTTCTCTCTCTAAAATAGTGACAACTTTCTCATAATTTTCGAACTATCCTTTTTTGTCTCATTTGTGCTTTATAGTTTCCAAAAGATTGTCCCAAAACTCAATGCACGACTCATTCGGCGACGTCAGTCGGGCTTGCCGAGCTCATTTGATATCATAACACTAGTTTATTAAATCTCCATTCGGTCTAATTTTTGTGATTTTTAAACGAACCCACTACCTTGATTTTACAATTAGATGTAACTAAATTATAAACCCACGCATATTGGTATCTATCGACCACCAGTTTGAGATCTAAGCTAAAATCAAGTTGTTCACCTTAAATCCTAATTTAAGCATATGGTAACAATTCAAATACATAATCAAAAGGCATAAAAAAGACCAAGTCAACGTACCCACTAAATTATATCAACACCCAACCCCATAATCCCCTACAAATTGGGGGTTTAGCTATCCATTAAAAAATGCAAAGATATTATACCTTGCTTGAAAGTAGCCACTGGTAACATGAAATTAATCAATTGCATGCAAACTCACCTTGAATTCAACTTCAATTTATCAAATTCAAGATTAAAAGTTGAAAATACAAAAAACTAAAATTTTTCTTCACCAAATATGAGGTGTTTCTCTATCTGACATATTCAAAACATTTTCATAATTTTTAAACTCTCCTTTTTTCTCTCCTTTGGGATATTTATAGTTTCCCAAATTTGTCCCAAAACTCAATGCACGACTCATCGGTGACATTAGTCGGGCTCGCCGAGCTCATTCGGCGGATTGCCAATCATGCTTCAACTCGCCTTTTTCTTACTCCAGGCTTTAGGTGTTTGAACCTTAGTCGGTGATCTCGTTTGAATCTGCCTTTCCCATTTGGTGAATCGCTGATCACCACCTTAGTTCACCTTCTAAGCTTCCAATTTTTTACCACGTACTGTCAACTTCGGCGATGGACTGCTTGTTTTCCTTTTGAATTTGTGTGTCGCCATTTCACTATGAGTTCACCGACCTGCCTCAATTAATTCAATCAGTTCACTGTCAACTTAGGTGAGCTTGTACCTATTGGGTGATTTGCACTTCATGTTTGGTGATCACCAATGTGAGGTTTACATTTCTTTTTATGATTTTGGCCATTCTTTGAAACATTAATCCTTGTCTTGTCCTTTAGCCTTCATAGCTATAAATCATCAAAATATCATTAGAATAGGACATAACAAGGCATTGAGGACACTATTTGTTGAACTAAATAGGCCTCAAATGACTGTAAATCTACCACTCATCAATACCCTCATCTTAAACTTTTGTTTGTTCTCAAGTAAATAAAAAACACAAGTAGTTCAACAAGGGTGTCTAAAATAGTTCTCAATGAGAGCTATCATGAAAGTTCCATTACAATACTACACTAAAAAACAATCTACACTTAATTATGATAAAAAAAATTCAAATGATGACACTCGCTATAGCTTTTCTAATGCAAGATCATGTTTCAACAACTGCATCAAAGTTCTCTCACATCATGAACCATTCTATGCTTTGACATAGCAAATCAATAAAAAGTAAGGAACCAGGACAAATCTCACTCTCTTAAAATAGAAATACATGCAAGCTTCTTCCCATAGGTTTGCCCATATTTTCCAATAATTACACAACCTCATTTATGCCAGATCTCAACGGTCTTTCAGGCTTGTAATGGGACAGAGGGTTAAGATATGGTCAATTTGGTTCAATAACTTCACCTCTTCGAAGCATTGTTGCAATCATATTCACCAATTCTCAAGTTTTTTTTTTCATTTCTTTTCATTTGACAACTCAAACTTAGATTTTAAATTTGAATGTGACCCCCTTATCATCTCTAATTTAAATTTTCCCATTCCCGTAAACTTTGGTGATTCGCGTACAGATCACATCACTTCAACTTTCATTTACCTGGAAAGAGTTTTAACCAAGAGTTGAAAATAAGGACAAGATCACCGACTCTAAACAGCTGATGTCTAATTTTGGCGTCATGCCACCATTTGACTTTCTCTTTCTTTAGTGCAAAGCTCTTAGATGGTTGTAATTCAAATTTATCCAAGGTCAACTGATTTTAGCTACCACTACCCAATTCAAATTCATACTCCTCAATGACCATAAGGCTTTGTACTCTAACTCAACCGAAAGATGACAAGCCTTCCAAAATAAAAATTTGTATAAAGACATGCCAATAAGAGAATTGATCATTGTGTGATAGGCCTAAAATGCATCATCATGATTTTTAGACCAATCAATTCGGTAGACATTTACCATTTTGGCTTGGATGCTCTTTATCTCTCGATTGGAAACCTCAACTTGTATAGTAGATTGCAGATGGTACACTGTGGTGACTTTGTGTTTAAACACATACTTAGATAGAAGTGTCTCAAATTGATGATTGAAGAAATTTAAGCCTCCATCACTTATGATGGCCCTTGCAGTTCTAAACCTTGTGAAAATTTGTTTCTTAAAAGATGTGGTGATGCTTCTCCCTCATTATTGGATAAAGCTATTGCCTCGAATTACTTGGACACATAATCGACTACAAGTAAGGTGTATATTTTTTCCCAAAGGAGATAGGGAAAGGGCCTTGAAATCAATTCTCCAAACATCAAATAACTCAATTTCAGGAATTTGTGACAGCGGTAAGTCATGCCTCCTAAAGATACTCCCTTGCATTAGACATTGAACACAAAATTTGCAAAAGGCATGGACATCTCTAAACATAGTGTAATAATAGTAGCCATATTGTAACACTTTGGAGGTTATACGGATGCTGCCATGATGTCCACTTGCCGACCAAGCATGGCATGCTTCTAGTATTTCTTGCAACTCCACTTCAGGCACACAATATCGAATAATATTATCAGCACACTCTATAAAGAATAAAGGTGCATCCCCTATATACTTCTTCACATAAAAAGTTCCTTTCTGATGGCTTCTCAAATAATCTGGCAACAACCCACATATAATGAAGTTTGCATAGTCATCATACCAAAGGACAAAGGTTTCAGAAATAATCATTATTGATTCATCAGGGAAAGCATCATCAATATAACATCCCTCAGCTACTTTAGTATCCGCTTCAATCCTTGAAAGGTGGTTAACAACTTGGTTTTCACACCCCTTTCGATCTTTCACTTCAAATTAAAAATTTTGAAGAAGGAGAACCCATCAAATCAACTTTGTTTTATCTCTTTCTGTCACGCCCTGAGGCAACCCCCTGAACGTAAACATGGGACCTAGGATCACGAATGACCCCAAGCTAACCTTGAGCTGGCATATCATAAGCAAACTGAACATATCTATGAAAAGATAACTAATGTGGAAGCTAAATCATGAAATAACTAAATGATGGGGAATACCCAATACTGGTCTGAATATATATAAAATTCTAAGAGTTTAGTCATATTGTACAATCACTAAAAAACTAACGCTGAATCTAAACTATGTGTGAAAAAGCCTCTAACTGACTAGAGTTGCTGGAAAATGTCCCCAGCCAAACCTAGAAAAACTGAAACTGAAATGAACAACTAAATCTGAAAACATGTCTATTGCCCTTGAAGTATGAGGACTCACCACTGGAAATCGTGAATGTGGATCAGGAACAGATCTACTCGTGATCTGAATGTTGAGAATCTGAACCTACATCATGAAAGGATGTAGCGTAGAGTATGCATCAGTACTTGGAAGGTATTGAGCATGCATGATATGATAAAAGCTGAACAAAACATATAAGCTAAACAAGCATAACTAAGCAATGACATAATCTAAATATAATGGAAATATTGAAATATATTGAAAAGAATTGAACTGAATACAATGACCAAGTACATAACATGCTGAAACTAAATACTGAAGTATAACTGAAAGCCTCGTCAAACACACTAGAGTTTGACTATGGGAGCTACTAGTAACCGACATAACCACCACGTGAGCTAACTGTGGTGTCCAATGTATACAACCCATCGAAGGGGACTATATACCTTGCCAGGGGTATAAAGGCATGACTGGCATGATCACTAAAATTGATGCCCACAGAGGAGACTTAACCTATAGGGGCACATAGTTCTGGGACAATTAGGGTACGCTGAAACCCTAGTCCACTTGGTGCTAAGCCTACTCCCAACTGAATATATATATGATACATTATAACTAAAATACTGAAATACTAAATAACTCAAAATACTGACAAGAAAATCTGAGAATGTAACAATTATATATTGATAATGTGACATTCGAAACTAGAGCATCTATATCTGTTTAACTGACCTAGCATGTGTAATTCATGAACTAAGAGAATCTACACTACTAGGATTCTGAGTTTCATGCAAAGATATAAGCAATGATTCCATGAAAACATGATAATATTATTAGGAATACTCTAGCAGCTAAATCACAACAAATATCTAAGGTTTTAGAAACCCTAGGTCTAAGCAAGATATAGTGAATCAAGAATTTGACTGAATTCTAGGGACCTAGTGGATGAAAGGAATCCACCACTGAAATCCAACATACCTGGTGACAAATCTCACAGAGAAATCTTTCAATTTTGGGGTTGGAACTGATGAAAACTTGTTACATTCTTGGAAGGGTTTTGAGTCGCCTCTTTCTCCTCTTTTGTTCTAAGCTTGGTGAATTCTAGAGAATAATTGTTTACTGTAAAAACTGACTAGAATAATTGGATAAAACAGACAAAAATGAAGCAGTTTAGGGATAAAATAATTAGGAAAAGACCTTGTTAACCCTAAACTAAAAGTCATCTGGCCCATCGACGGAGCTAACTGACGGGCCATAAGTCGACTGACGGTTCGTCCTGTCAGTCGTTGTTTGGTTGTCAGAACTAAAAGTCAATAGAACTATTGATGAAGCTGATTGAGGGGCCATAAGTCGACTAACGTTCCATTCTGTCAGTCATTGTTTGTCTATCAGAAGTAAATGTTGACTGGCCCACCGACGGAGCTAATTGACGATTCGTAGGTGGCCTCCTTCGGTAGCACCTACAACTTATGAAAATCTGAAATTTTTTCTTTCTTGAATCTAGGGTGTTACAATATCTCCCCCTTGGGATCATTCGTCCTCGAATGAAGACTAAACTAGCTGGGTATGGAGGGAAGGAGGTTCAATCCCTACTACTAAGTAGTAGAAATCGATATCTGACTAAATTGAGTTCCAAGAACATGCAAATATGCTGAAAATACAAGAACAACAGAAGGAACAAGGTACTAAGACTGAATTTACGCACGAGTAAACTGTAATACTGGAGAGGAAACTATTACCTGAAGATGAAATGGAATCGGAAGGAAATAGATGAGGATCCTTGGCCTTTATGGCTGCTTCTACTTCCCAAGTAGCTCCCTCTACAAACTGACTCCTCCACAAAACCTTAACTGAAGCGACTTCTTTGATTCTCAACCTACGAACTTGACGATTAAGATTTTCAACTGGCACCTCATCATAAGTGAGACTATCCTTCACAGTCACACTTTCTAATGGTACTATATATGCTGCATCACCCACACACTTCTTCAAAAAGGAAATGTGAAAGAATGGATGGACTGCTGCTAGTTCTACTAGCAACTCTAACACAAAAGCCACTTTCCCAACCCTTTTCAAGATTATATAAGGGCCTATATATATAGGACTGAGCTTCGCTTTCTAGCCAAATCTCATCACTCCCTTCGTAGGCGACACTTTTTTGGAAAACCCAATCATCAATCTCAAACTCTAACTCCCTTCTCATTACATATGCATAGGACTTCTGATTACTCTAGGCTATCCTAAGTCTATCATTGATGAGCTAAACCTTTTCCATAGCTTCATGAACTGAATATGGACCAATCAAGGCTACTTCACCTACTCATCCACCTTAGGAACACATAAGCGACCATCTCCCCCTTGGGAGAAAACCTCTGTTTTTTGCTGGTTAGCACCTTCAAACTAAAGCAGTATAGGATCACTATCTTGTTTTCCCTTAACATCCATTACCAATGAGGATGCTGATCTATTTTGGACAATCACTCCACTATTTTATGTGTCCGTGAGACTAACTCCTAAACGAGCAAGCCGATGAAAATCGTTTGCTAATTCCTTCCCTTTCTCTTTAACATGAGTTACACTACCCTTTAGAGATCATCTTTCTGGCCTTTAGGTAAAAGATAAATCGACCTATAGGCACTAATCTACTAACCTTCGATTCTAATACTGGCTCATTTGGAAACTTAAATCGGACGATCCTAATTCTACTGTCAAGTGAAGCATAAAAGGAATGTAACAAATCTATACCTAGAATGATATCAAAGTCTACCATTTATAACTCTACAAGATCTGCTGAGGAGACTTTCTAAGAAACCGTGATAGGGAAATTTATGTTTACCCGTCTAGCTTTAATTAGGGTCACCAACTGGGGTAGAGACTGAGAAGGGTTCTGAAAGAGTTTCTGGACTGACACCGAAGTTTACAGCTATATAGGGAGTTACAAAAGAAAGAGTAGCCCATGGATCTAACAATGGATAAACATGTAAAAGAAAGACTCGTAACGTACTAGTGACCATATCAGGAGAATCTTCTTGGTCCTGGTGAGCCTGGAGAGCATAGAACCTGCCTTAGCATTGACCGCCACCTATATTAGATGACACACCTTGCTGATTAGGGCAACCTGTTAATGTTGCTGCAACTGTAGACTGATCCCTACTATTGTTACCTTCTTTCCCCTGTTAGGCAGAAGGGCAATCCTTCATCCTGTGACCAACCACACCCAAAACATCCTTCCCTACCTAGAAGACACTTGACCGGATAGTTCTTACCACACTTTGGACAAGTTGGGTTATTCTTATTTCCTGAAACACTTCCCTGCGACTTAGCGCTTGGTGCCCTACTATTCTGATCCTGTCGAAACTGTGAGTGGTTTATACCACCCGATTTCTACTAAGAGTACTCATAGTTCACTGTTCTAGCTTTTTTGTTGGTCTTAGATATTTCCCTAAGCTTATCTCCCTCAACCTGTTGAGCATGAATGATGAGCATAGTGATATTCATATCCTCTAACAACATAGCAATCCTGCACTCTGTCTTCACTAAGTTTGATACCCCAAATAGAAACTTACTCATTTGTGCCCTTGGATCGGTAACCATATGTGGAGCATATCTAGAGAGTTTGGTGAACTTCAGCCCACACTGTTGGACTGACATGGAACCTTGCGTCAAATTCATAAACCCTTGTGCCTTAGACTCCCTCAACCCTATTGGGAAGAACCTGTCCAAAAAAGCTCCTGTAAAACAATCCTAGGTCACAGGAGTTGCATCCACACTCCTATTTTCTTTCCATTGAGTAAACCAAATGTGAGCCACATCCTTAAGCTGGTAGGATGCCAACTCTACCCTATCATTACCAGTCACTTGCATAACTCCATAACCTCATAAATAAATTTTGTGGGTCCTCACCAACCTGCAATCCTAAAAACTCTCTCAGATTAATCCTAACAAAATCTCAGACTCCAGCCGCCACTGATTCACCAATACTATTAGTAGGAACTAGGACCTGTTGATTGTCTAATTAGTCATACTCTGAGCCAAAAGTTGTATCGCATTCCAAAATTCTGCATTTGAAACCTCATGGTTTGGGACTAGAGGAATTGCATTAGCAATGCGTGCATTGACATTCCATGGGTAATCTCTACGAGGAGGCATGATCTGAAAAGCATAACATCGAATTAGAAATGAGAAGTTGGATCATAACTTATTCACTATTAGAGAAGTAAAGAATGTGAAGTTTTCCTAAAACACTTTGTAGCCTCCCTCTCATTAGATGTAGTGCATTTCATACCCATGAAAGAGACTCTACTTAGTGCGGTTTTAAGATATCAAAGGATTGTTGCACCTAATGCTCTGATACCAAGTTTGTCACACCCTGAAGCTACACCCTTTACGTAAACATGAGACCTAGGATCATGAATGACCCAAAGCTAACCCTGAGCTGGCATATCTTAAGAAAACTAAAAATATTTATGAAAAGCTAACTAATGTGGAAGCTAAATCATAAAATAACTAAATGATGGGGAGTACCCAATACTGGTCTGAATATATATATAATTCTAAGAGTTTAGTGTTACTGAACAATCACTCAAAAACTAAGGTTGAATCTAAACTACGTCTGAAAAATCCTCTAACTGAGTAGAGTTGTTGGGACATGTCCCAACTAACCCTAGCAAAACTGAAACTGAAATAAAAGACTTAATCTAAAAACATATCTATTGCCCTCGAAGTATAGGGACTCACCACTGAAGTTGCTGAATGTTGATCGGGAACCGATCTACAAGTGATCTGAATGTTGAAAACCTGAACCCACATCATGAAAGAATGTTGCGCAAAGTATGTGTCAATACTTATAAGGTACCGAGCATGTTGGATAGGATAAAAGCTGAACAAAATATGTAAGTTGAACAAGCATAACTGATCAATGATATAATCTGAACATGATGAAAATACTGAAATATACTTAAAAGAACTGAACTGAATGCAATGACCAAGTGGATAACATGCTGAGACTAAATACTGAAGTATAAAACCTGGTCAAATACACTAGAGTCTGACTGTGGGAACTACTAGTAACCGACATAACCACCACCTGAGCTAACTGTGGTGTCCTATGTATACAATCCATCAAAGAACCCTATATACCTTGCCAGGGGTATAAAGGAATGACTAGGGTGATCACTAAAAGTGATGCCCACAAAGGGGATTTAACCTATAGGGGCACGTAGTTCTAGGACTATGAGGGGATGTTGAAACCCTAGTCCACTCGGTGCTAAGCCTACTCCCAACTGAATATATATATGATACATTATGACTGAAATAGTGAAATATTGAATAGCTCAAAATACTGACATGCAAATCTGAGAATGTAACAATTATATATTAATAATGTGACATTTCAAACTAGAGCATGTATATGTGTTTAACTGACCTAGCATGTCTAATTCATGAACTAAGAGAATCTACACAACTAGGGTTCTAAGTTTCATGCAAAGAACTAAGCAACGATTCGATGAAAACATGAAAATCTGATTAGGAATACTCTAACAGCTAAATGACAACTAACATCTAAGGTTTTAGAAACCTTAGGTCTAAGGAAGATATAGCAAATCAACAATCTGACTAAATTCTAGGGACCTAGTGCATGAAGGAATCCACTAGTGAAATCCCACATACCTGGTGGCAAATCTTACAGAGGAATCTTTCGATTTCGGGGTGGGAACTGAAGAAAACTTGTTAAGTTCTTGGAAGGGTTTTGAGTCGCTCTTTCTCATGTTTTGTTCTAAGCTTGGTGAATTATAGAGAATAATTGTTTAGGGTAAAATATGACTAGAATAAAAGGCTAAAACTGACCAAAACGAAGTAGTTTAGGGATAAAATAATTAGGAAAAGACCCTATTACCCTTACACTAAAACTCGACTGGCCCATTGATGGAGCTGACTAATGGGCCATAAGTCGACTGACGGTCCATCTTGTCAGTCATTGTTTGGCTGTCAAAGGGCTAAAATGTGGGGTCTGAAACTAAAAGTCGACTGGCCCATCTACGGAGCTGATTGACGGGCCATAAGTCGAACGACGGTCCTTTCTGTCAGTCGTCGTTTGGCTGTCAGAACTAAAAGTCGACTGGCCCATCAAGAGAGCTAATTGACAGGCCGTAAGTCGCCTGACGGTCTGTCCTATTAGTCATCATTTGCCTGTCAGAACTAAAAGTCAACTGGACCATCGATGGAGCTGACTGATGGGCCGTAAGTCGACTGACGGTCCGTAGGTGGCCTCCGTCTGTGGCACCTACAACTTCTGAAAATTTGAAAATTTTCCTTTCTTGAATCTGGGGTGTTACACTTTCTTTGAAATTAGGTACCGTAGAGTAGCATGATCAGTATGCACAATCACCTTCGTACCCAATAAGTAAACTCTAAACTTCTCAAACACCATACACAACAGCCAACAATTCTTGTTCAGTGACGGTATAATTTTTTTAAAGAAGGATTCATAGTTTTGCTAGCATAGTATATGGAATGAAAGCACTTGTTTGTTTGTTGCCTAAAGAATAGCTCCTAGTGTTTATCCGCTAGCATCGCACATCATATCAAAAGGAAGTTTCCAATCGGGTGCTATGATGGTAGGGACCATGAAAAGTTTCTTTTTCAAACTTTTGAAAGCTTCCAAACATGCATTATCAAAATTGAATATTCTTTCCTTTTCAAGAAGCCTACACTATGGAATAGAAACCTTGGAGACGTCTATAATGAACCACCCATAAAACCCGGCATGACCAAGGAAGATTCTTACTCCCTTCACTAAGATTGGGGGAGCTAATTTTTCAATTACTTTTATTTTAACTTGATCGACTTCAAAACCATTCCATGAAATTTAGTGTCCAAGCACAATCCCCTCGTTCATTATGAAATGGCATATCTCCAAATTAAGAACCAAATTTTGATTTACACACATTTTAACCACCATCTCTATTTTCTTCAATCATTGTTCATAAGAATCTCTGATGACCAAAAAATCATCCATTAATACTTCCACTGAATCCTCAACCATATCCGCGAAGATTAATAGCATCCACCATTGAAAAGTAGCCGGTGTGTTGCACAAACCAAAGGTAACTTTCATGAAGGCAAATGTATCATAAGGGCATGTGAAAGTCCTTTTCTCCTGTCGTTTAGTGCAATGGAGAATTAGTTGTACTTGGAATATCCATCAAGGAATCAACACCACCCCTTGCCTGCAAGCCTATCAAGCATTTGATCCTTGTCAATCCATAAGTTTACCTTCCAATACTCCATACACACATGCCGCCCAGTAACGTGCCAAGTTGAAACAAGTTCAGCCTTTTCATTTTGGACTACCCTTAGACAACCTTTCTTAGGAACACATTGGACAGGATTCAGCCATTGGCTGTCCACAATTGAAAAAATAACTCTCGCATCTAACTATTTTATGATCTCTTTGTTCATCACGTCTTGCATTAGAAGATTTAACCACTTTTGGTGCTCAATTCTTTGTTTGCAATCTTCAGCCAAATTACTTTTGAGAGTACACACACATGGTGATATTTCCATGATATCGCCAATTGAACACCTCAAGGCTCTAATGTACCTTTTTAATACTATGAGTAACAACTCCGCTTGCGATTCTTCAAAATCACTTGAGATAATAACCAATAGTGTGTTGTTGGCACCAAAGAAATCATATTTGAGATGGGGAGGAAGTTCTTTCAATTTTATTTTTTGTGGTTCAATAATAGTAGGCTTGGCTGGTGGTACTTCCTTACTAGACAAGTCGAGATCAAAGTTCTTTTGAAATGATGTATGCGAGCCTACACCCACAAGAGCAGCCACAAATTCATCATAATTGCTTATTTAGACTTGATTATAATTAAGTAACACAGCTTTCAATGATTACCGACTATATACGGCCTTCCCAATACTTTCCACAACTTTATCAATCTGATCCAAGTGAGATACCACGTGCATATCACTAGGATATTTCATATACTTATGATTATTGAAGCTAGCTACTTTGTCATTAACTCGAAACTTCAACTCGACACCTTCCACATCAACCAATGTTTTTCCTGTTGTCAAGAATGATTTTACCAAGGATAAGCGGCATATGAATATCAATCTTGCAATCAAGACTTACAGAATCAATAAGGAACATAAATTTGTCTACCTTCACCGACACATCATAAACCACACCAACTGACCTCTTTATTTTATGATCAGCCATCAAGAGCCTCATGTTTGTCTGTTTTGGTTCTTCAAGCCTAAGATTAGTAAATATCATTAAAGACATCAAATTTATGCTTGCACCAAGATTATACAAGGATTTTGTGAAAGCGCACACACCAATAGTGCATGGAATAGTGAAGGCCTCCGGATCACCGCACCACATCTTTGAAGTATTTAATTGTTTTAGAATCTATTACCCTCTTCTTTGTCACCAATTCTGTCATATATTTTGCATAACCTGACATTTCGGTCAACGCGTCCACCAAAGGGATACCCACTTTAAATTCTTTCAGTATCTCCATGAACTTTTGAAAATTTTCATTGTCATGTTTCTTCATCAATCTTTGAGGAAAAGGAGGAGTTATCTTGATTTGAGGCAATGTGGATGGGTCTTCAACAACACCTTCCTTCACAGTCTTCTTAGGCTCACTTTAAACCTCTTTTGTTTGTGTCACACCTATCACCTTAGGTGGTTCATCATTCTCCACCACGCTTTGAGCATCAAAATTATCAAGCCTCGGTCTTTCTTCCAATGTCTTTCCGCTTCTAGTGACCACGACTGGAACTTTAATAGCATTCTTTGGATTCATATTCTCATGGGTCACAAAATTTTCATGGGGATTTGCATACACAGGAGCAGCAAACTGACCCATCTTTTTTTTGAGGAATTTAATGGAGGATAAATGTTAGATTATGGTGGTGGACAAACCTAAAACATCACTCTTCATTTCTTGTAAAATCATATTGAACAACTCTACTTTGTCAAGAAACTATCAACAAATCATTAGTTTGAGTACTCACCGGATCATGTATATCGAAAGGTTACATATATTTGGAATCTTCACATACCCTTTCATGCCAACTTCCTTCATTAATTTTGGTCTAACTTTGATTTCCGGCAAGCCTTGGATAGCTTGACATGATACCCTCCAATATTTAACTTTACACGTGACACCTCTCATCATATATATTCCGGGATATGTCATTCACTGAATTTTTTCCACATCCAATGGCATGCTCAGATAACAGATCAAGTTGAGAAATCAATTTAGCAATGTTTTTTATCACGTTCCCAATTTTTCTCTTCTTGATATTTAACCCTTCCTAAGTGTGGGAGTGATACATGATCTTCATTTGTCTACCAAGCTTGGTTAATCTTCGTCATATCATCAAGAAAAATTCAAGCCACCACAAATGGTTGTCTGACAATACAACCACGAATAAGATCGTCGGCCAACCCTTTGTTCACTGCGTCAAGATTGTGATAGAAATAATTCAACAAGCGTTTTTCAAGAAAACCATGGTAAGGGCATTGTAGTAACACCCTGTTGAAATGTAACCAAGTCTCAAGTACATGCTCTACACCCATTCTTTTGAAATTTTTAATGCGAGTACTCAATTTCATCACTTTAGAAGGAAGAAAGAACCTTTCAAGGAAATCTTCAACCAACTCTTCCCAGGAGGAAATAAAAGTCTTTGGCAATAAAATCAAACACCTAGTAGCTTCCCCTTTAGAAAAAAAGGGAATAACCTGAACCACATTTACTCTTGTGAAATGCCATCAATCGCAAAAGGTTTGCACACATTTACAAACGTGTGGATGTGATCATTAGGATCTTCATGCTCAAAGCCTCCAAATAATCCTCTTATTGTGATAAGTGAAAAATGGGTTCGGTTATGACAAATGTGGTATCCTTATGCACAGGTGGAAACCAAATTGCTCAAACTTTATCGTTGGTTTGATAAATAACCTCATCTTACCTTCTAACATCTTTATCTTGTCATTGGCAACTAGAGTCGTTGCCACTATTTGCAATCATTGTTTCACCTACCAATAGAACACAACACTAGAACCAAGCGTAAGTTTGTTCAACAACACACAAATTATTATACAAATTACTTCTCAAATTGAATTCCTAAATGCCACTCACCGTCTTTGGCGCCATATTTGGAAATTCTCAAATTACTCTTCAGAACTAATCAAAAGAATAAGATGTCATCGTCAATAAAAATATCCAACAAAGGATGAATTCCACATGGAGTGGTGTGAGGTTTAGGATCTAATTAGTGATTAAGATGCAACTAATTTCAATATAGTGAATGAGGAAAAAGGGTGGATGATTCCACAATATTTAATCACACGATTTCAAGTTCATGAACTACAATAAGTGTTTAAGCAACCAAAAATTAGCTAATTTAGTTAACTTTAGGAGTGTGGGAATTGAAAATTGATGTCACTAGGGGTAGATTTGCATTGCTCATTAAGGTTTATCATGGATAGGTTGAGTAATCTTCATTAATGTTAATCTTTTTTTGATCTCATAACATTAATTCATGAAATCACTTTTTGGTTTTATTCATGTGATTTTCAATTCAATCCACTATCTTGATTTTACAATTAGATGTAACTAGATTATAAGCATTAAAGTAATTACCCTCTCATATTGGTCTCTTTCGAGCACCAATTTGAGATCAAAGTGAAGATAAAGTTGACAGCGTTAATCCTTAATTTAAGCAGATGTAACAGTTCAAATCCATAATCAAAAGCCATAAAGCAAAGCAATTCAGCATACCCACTAAGTTAGATCAACACCTAAACGCATAATCATACCTCTAGAGATTGGGTTTTAGCCACTCATCACAACGTGAAAAGAAATTATACCTTGCATGAAAGTAGTTGTGGGTAACATGAAATTAAGAAATTGCAAGCAAAACAACTTGAATTCAACTTCAATTTATCAAATTCAAGAATAAAAGTAGAAATCTCCCAAAACTAAAAGTGTTCTTCACCAAATATGAGGTGTTTCTATCTCTAAAATGTTCATAACTTTCTCACAACTTTTGAGCTCTTCCTCTTTCCCTCTCCTTTGGGATATTTATAATTTTCCAAAATTTGGCACAAAACTTAATGTGCCACTCATTCTGTGATGTTAGTTGGGCTTACTGATCTCATTCGACGAATAACCAATCACTTCAGCTTACCTTTTTCTTGCTCCAGGCTTCAGGTGTTTGCATTTTAAACCTCCTATTTTTCACCATGCACTGTTAACTTCAGTGATGGTCTCCTAGTTCACCTTTTGAATTTTGTTTGTCACCGTTTCTCATGCCTCAATTAAAATCAGTGCACTGTCAACTAGAGCGAGCTTGTACCCATTAGGTGATCTGCCCTTCAATTCATGTTTGGTGACCACCAATATGGAGTATACACTTATTTGTATGATTTTTGCCATTCGTTCAAACATTCATCATTTCCTTGTCCTTTACCCTTCATAGCTTCAAAACCATAGAAATATCTATATAATAGGACATAACTAGGTATCGAGGACACTAGTTTTTGAATTAAATAGGCTTCAAATGAGAGCAAATCTATCACCCATGACGGTTCCAATGATGAATAAAGTGATTAGTTTTTAAGGGTAAATTGTCATGTGGTTGAGAATATATGTTGTGGGGTGTGTGGGTGGTGATGTCTGAGTAACCATATGTCGAAAGGGTGCACGATGTTTCTCAATGATAGATAGGGTGACATTTTACTTTAAGTGCAAATCATCCCTTTTTTGGGAGGATATGAATAGCTTGATATTTAAAAAATGGTCTGGCAATGTGAAAGAAAAAGTGAGTACCACTCAAATAATTTTTTAGGAAGTGATGTATTGACCATGATTTTGTGACAATTCTAATGACACTTTATGTGACTTTTGATCACTGGTAGTTACTAAATGTGATGGCATGTGCTCTTGTGAATGGATGTGAAAATTGAATCATCTTAATTAATTTGCATGTCATGTGTGGTGGGGTTATGGAATAAATTTTCATGTATGCTTGTGTTATATAGAACTTGTAAGTTAGTCTTTCAATGTGGGTCTTGAGTGCTTCTAGTTTGCAAAATGACCTTAGGAATTCTTTGTGTTTTTTGGAAACCTACTTAACCTAAAACCTACCATTGAACTAAATGTATCCCTAGTTGACCCTTTTAAAGCATAATACCATTTCTTTCATGACCCAAAGTAGACCCTAGGCATAACATGACGTATAGGACCGGAGAGGCCCTGCATAAGCCACTTAGCATACATCATTCAATGTAATAGAAATAAAAGAGTTTAAAAGTAGCATTTCGCATAAAAGAGTTTGACAAAAGTGGAACTCTAAACTTATGTCTCATAGCCATATATTACATCAAAGAACTGATTTGACATAACCCATACATCACATACAAAATTAGAGCTAGAAATAACATGAAAGTGAGAAAATAATATTGGCCCTTGAATCATGAGGACTTACCAATGTTCAAAAGCTCAAATGAATCTAGTAGCCACGAGAATGGGGAATAAGAGTGTCAGACCCTACATTAGTGAAACAATATAGGAACAAGTATGTGATAGTACATGGAATTTACCAAATATAATAGTAATGTATAAGAGTTATGAATCATGCAAAAAAGACTTAATATGACATGCAATGACCACACTAAATCATAAAATAACATTATAGAAAACATAAGTCATAATCATGATCAATGCAGGCTAAACATCTTATAAAACACATGTGAGATAAGAATGTAACCTTAGTTTATTATTGTGGGAAGCTTACCTTTAACTTACATAGACCGTGTTGAGCTATAGCATGGAATCCACTGTCTATATCACACAAAAGAGATGTACGTACTTGCCAAGGTAAGAACCATAAACTTAAGCTAAAGTGGATCTACTAGCTAATGTGTATCTAAGAAAAACGTATGGTGGCACATAGTTATGGGACATGGGTAATCACCTCTTTTCCACTCGATGCTTAGCATAAATCCACAGAATAGTCATTAACCTTAACTTGTTTTACTATCCATGGTAAGTCACAATTAAATAGTCAAACCATGCTAGAGTTCATTAGAATAGCTCCTTAATCTGGATTAAACTTAGGTGAGAAAACCTTTAAACCTTATGAATTCTTTTTGTGAAAAAACCCTTTCGCAATCATGTTTTGATTAGTATGTGAGAAATGTTTTCTACAAAACAACAATAAAATTGATTATTTACTCTCAAAGAAACGGTAAATTTTGAATATAAATTTCATAAAGAAACATGTATATCTGCATAAATTCATCTTTGATATTTCATAAGCTTTATTATATGATCATCATCTAAGAATCGTGGATCATGCATGTGTTCATGTGAATTCAACTTTAAAATTTGTAAATACTTCAATTCATGCATAAAAAGATAGAAAATAATCAATTGGATCATAATTGAAAGGGTCCCATCAGATTGAACAAAACACTAACTTCAATTGGAGATTCTAATTTGTAAAGTTGGAGAATTTTGGAACCCTTGGAGGAAAGGACTCCATAGGTGAATACTATCATACCTTCATGTCAAAAAACCACAATGATTGGAGAATAAGAGACTTGAAGTTAAACCCTAGCTTTTCTTCTTCTTCCTTAGACTTGAGAGATTTAGGGGGTAATCTTGGAGGGATTTGGCAATTTTAGAAAAGTAATTTAGAATGGGTAGTTTCTAGGCTTAGAATACTTATATAGGGCTTAATATTAGGTTCATAATGACCTAGTATAGGCATTACTATATTAGGGAAAAGTCTAAAAAGCCCTTAAAATAACAGTCGACCTCAATCTATGATTTGGACCTATGGTCTGTAGGTCCTTCTACGAACTGTGCTGGTCAACAGTAGAAAGTGATAGACTATTAATTTGCCAACATTCAATGAAACCCATGTACGAATCGTTGTTCTTCGTATATACTGTACATGCCAATCGTAGAAACAAACTTTAAGCTTTAAAATTTCACTAAGTCTGGGGTCACCGATGAGACCTATCTATAGCTTGTACATGGAATGACAGACCATCCTGGTGAACCGCAAAAAGGGTACTGGGACTTTTTTTGGAAAAAAATTATTTTCCCACTTGCTACAGGTGCCATCTACGGCCCGTAGAAGCTTCTCTGGTCCGTAGATGGGACATCTAGACATAGACATCAACCCAAAACAATATTTTTTCTTCTTTTCTAAATCTGAAGTGTTACAATATCTCCCCCATAGGAAAATTCATCCTCGAGTGGAACTCAAGACATCATAAAGAAGGTCAGATGAATATCTAATAGCCCAACATAAATGCAATCACATATAAATGTACCTATCCAAGGATGAAAAATTGACTCCAAGCTAAAGCATATCCAAAACATCATTTAATAAGTCTTATATGCAACTCATACTCAAATGCACATAAACATGGATAAATCGATCAAGTTCACTAATTTTCTAAAAAATCATGTTTTCCTGAGAATCCATACATGAGGAAATATGAGAATGGTGAAGACATAAGGGTGGAATATGAGGAACTAAATACCTCAAGCTAGAGTAGGGTCGTAGGGAAAGAGATGAGGGTATCAGGATATCTTATCGGCCTCCCAAGTTTCACCCTCAAATAACTGGTTCTACCAAAGAATCTTTACGGAAGTAACTTCCTTATTCCTAAGCTTCATAATTTCCCGATCCAAAATCTCAACCAGAACCTCTTCATGTCACGACTCAAGGCTACCCCTTAGACGTGAAATGGCGTACTTTACTCCGAAGGGGTCTCATACAAGCCTCATAGCATTCTTGAACATAAGAGCATAGGAAAATAAGGCAGAATTTAAAACTTTCTTTACAATCAAAATCATTTTTCATTAAAAAGCAAGTGGAAGACTTTCTAGACTTTCTAGACTTTGTCTCAAACCATGTAATACTTTGACTACAACAATGGGACTTAGCCCATACAAAAGCTTTAACATGAACTAAAAGACATAAAGGGAACATAGTGGGTTTTGTCCTCGAAAACTATGAGGACTCACCAAGTCTTCATCTCCAAGCTCCTTAGAAACCTATCCTTCAAGTATAGAACATCAATATCTCCCAACCCTACACTTCGTAAAAAGGAGAAATATGGGTTAGCACAATTAAGTACTAAGTATGGAAGCCATGCAAAAACCATGCTTAAAACGGACATTTTATTTGAGAGTCATGCTTGTATGCCATTTTGATAAAACTTCATGAATATAAGCATAAGAGGCATATTATACAAACATAACCAACATACAAGTCCTTTCTCACATTCAAGACATAATCATCATATAAACCATTACCTTCACATTAAGACTTCACCTCAAGCAACCTTCAAGCTATACTTTGTGCAATGTATGGATAGCATACCATTCCACCATCCACAATAAAGTACCACCTTAAGATCACCAAAAGTGAACTTACCATTCAACCTTTTCATCTTAACACAATACTCATACATAAGAGACATAAACCTTTCATAAGTCATATCATCACATAAGGACCATCAGCTAAGACAACCCTATGTCATACTTTTGCAATGTGCAAGTAGCATCCCATACTACTACTCACACTAAGTACTCCTTTGAAGTCACCATAGGCAAGGCACATTAATATACAATAAGTCATGAAAAGGAAGTAACTCATAATACAATCCAAGTATAGCATGCATCTTCACATTTAAGCAGGTAAGAGTCTACATTATTCATTAACTTCATTTAGGACACATTCATACATTAGTCATTAATACTTAGAGAACTCACTATGACCCTCTCAAATCCTACTCATGCAATGCATGGATAACATCCCATACTACCACCCACACTTCATAGAACTCATCAAGAAACCGTAATGTACATCTCACATGTTGGGAATAGGCATTAACAGACATAGACCATGAGAGCTAAATCATGGAATCCGGTGTCATATGACCCTACACCGAAGGAAGGTGTTCCACTTGCCTAAGGTAGAACTAGGTGTGTTTTACCTATGTGGGCACATAGTTATGTGATAAGAAAGATGTTCATTGGACTCTGTCCTAACATTGGGAGAGTCACTATCTTACCATATCCACTCGATGCGTAGCCTCCATTCCCATAGAGTAGTTCATTCACATTACATTGTTGTACTTGAGAGGGCCATCAGCATTAGGCATACCGACCCAAGGTACATTACACAAGAAATGTCCACCACCATTAGGTATATCGATTCAAGGTACATTAAGAATAGCTCATTGACTTTCCAAGAAGGGCCACCAACACTAGGTCTACCGATACAAGGTTCATCATTTCACACATGAAAGTGCCACCAACATTAGGTCAACCGTTTCAAGGTTATCAATTCACACAAGGAAGAGCCACCACCATTAGGTCTACCAATCCAAGGTATAATCATCACATTAGTTCCTAGACTCCTCATGAGAGGCCACCGTCATTAGGTCTACCGATCCAAGGTTTAACCTAGAATACTTCATCATTCATTCATTCATTTATGAAAGGCTACCAACATTAGGTCGACCAATTTAAGACATTAAGACATTAAGTCAAGATACATTCATTATACAAGAGGAGGATGCCTAAGCCTACCAATTCAAGATATCACAATCACCTTTACATTCATTTATACAAGAATAGGATGTACAAGCCTATCAATTTAAGATATACATTTCATAGAAGAAAACCCTTCACATTCCATCATCATCATTCATGAGTGTTAATAGAGAATATACTTTCAATCATAACACTATTACATTCTAAACATGATGATTATACTATCATTGAATTCACATATATATATCCTTCACATCATAATCATACATAGATCCTTCATATATAGAGGCACAAGGAAGATATCCATCAATTCAATACGACAATATACATAGTAAGTAAACACCTCCAGCTTTTAAGTGGATCAATAGATTAAGCACAATTCTACTTCAATATGTGATTTGATCATAACTTGCCCTTCAAAGGCCATGGATAACATTCACCCACCCACCTTAGATCAATATAATTTGTCAAGACAAATAACATAATTTCAACATTCTATATCCATTTACACATAAACAACCCACATACTTCATAATCAATCAAATCCCAATAACAAATCACAACTTAAGAATTTGGGGAAAAACATGGGTTCTAAGAAGAAATCATCTTAATTAATCTTTAAATCCACAATTCGTTCTTAAATAAATGCAATAAAGCCTTTGGAAATCATTTAGAATCGAACCCACGCATAGATTGAAATCTAGGGTTTATGGGTAAACATTGGAGAGTTGAAATCACTTTTGAAATTGGCTCCATGAAAGAAAATAAGTAAAGGATGAAGACCACCATACCTTTTATGGAAGAACTCCATGAAAATCCCTTGAAAAACTTGAAGTCTTGACCCTGGAAGCTTGGATCCTTCACCTCCAATGGAGGTTTCTAGAGAGAGAACTTTTGGACAGGTGGGTTTCTAATTTGAGTGATTTTTAAGAATGACTTTGAAAAGGTGTTTTAATACTTTTAAAACCCTTAAAATATCTTAATTAACCAATAAAAACCATCCAATAACTCAATTAACGAAAGGGGGAATTTACCAAACCACCCCTCACTTGGCAGAGTTTTGGACAGCACACAGGTGAAAACCACGAAACCCCCATCCACGGACCATGGATGGGGTCACTGACCGTGCTGTCGAGGCGTGGTTCATGGCTTCAACTTACCAAATGGGTATCTTGACACATGGAGGTCATCCACGGGGCGTGGATGGACCTACGGGGCGTAGGTCCCATCCGTGGTTCACCAAATTTTGGGCAGCTTTGGTTTTCCTTGGGGTCTTGGGGGTAAGGCTTTAGGGCCTCAAGGACCCCTAGGGTGGTCCTTGGGGAGTCGTACCTTGACGTTTAACCCCTAAACCCCTGAACCATAGCTCGGAACAACATCTTACACCCTCAAACCTCACATCAACTCTGAGACAAACATTGTTAGGCTCTAGTTTCACTTATTCGTTTTACGGGTCGTTACACTTCATAAGAAATATCCTCCTTAACTCCCAAAACTTTCAGGAGAATAATGGATGTCGGATCTCCAACACATTTCTTCAACAAGGAGACATGGAAGATCATCTCTACCGATGCTAAATAATTAGATAAATCAAGTTCATAAGAACCATTACTAATACGCCTCAAAATTTTTATATATGCCCACTTAACAGAGGCTAAGCTTTCCTTTATTCCCAAACCTCATCACACCCTTTATGGGTGAAATATTCAAGTAGACCCAATTATCTACATTGAACTCATAGTCTCCTTTTCTAACATCGGCATGGTACTTTTGATGGCTTTGAGATATTTTTCACCATTTTCTAAAAAGACAAACTTTCTCTATAGCCTCATGTACCAACTAGGGATCTATCAAAGCAACCTCGCCAACTTCAAACCACCCTATAAGAGATCTACACCTCTTACCATAAAGAGCCTCAAATGGAGTTATAATAATACTGGACTGATAGGTATTATTATAAGCAAACTGAATCGCACAAGCACTATACATATCCTCAAAAGCGTGGATAGTATGTTCCGCTTGCCGATCGGTTTGCGGATGAAAGGCATACTATGCTTAACACGAGTACAAAGGCCCTTTTTAAAACATTTACAATATTGAGAAGTAAATTAGGTACCTCGATCGGAGATAATGGATAAGGGCACTCCATGCAATCTAACAATTTCCCTCAAGTACAATTTATTCCTCCGCAGAAAAATAAATCATGACAGGAATGAAATCGGCTGATTTTGTCATACGATCCATAATAATTCAAATCGTGTCGTGTTGCAGCCGAGTGCAGGGTAAACAGACAATAAAGACCACATTCAAATATTCCTACTTCCAAGTATGCATACTAATATATTGGGATAAAGCTCTCGGCTTTTGATGCTGACCTTTCACTTATTGACAATTAGGACAGTTTGCCACAAATTCCACAATATCCTTCATCATCCCATTAAACCTATAGACATCCCGCAAGTCACAGTACATCTTGATGGCTCTCAGTGAATGAATTACCAAGAACTGTGGGTTTCTGATAAAACATGCTCCCTCAAATCATAAACATTGGGAACACACAAACGACCTTGATACGGAAGTACACCATCTCCCCCTTAGGATAAAGCCTCCATAGACTTCTTAAGGATTGCTTTTTTCAATTCAACTAAATTCAGATCAAGACCTTGCTTGACTTTCACATCTGACACAAAAGACGATTTTGAACCATTGTGGATCATAACATCACCTTTGGTAGAGTCCACCAACCGAACACCCAATCGGGCCAATCTATGAACATCTCAAACCAACTCCTTCTTATCATGCTCAATATGAGAAACACTTGCAATTAATAACAAATTAAGAGAATCTACCACAACATTTGCCTTGCCCGAGTATAGAGGACACTCATGTCATAATCCGTTGGTAACTCAAGTCACTTCCTTTTGCGAAGATTTAGATCCTTTTGTTTAAACACATATTGCAAACTTTTTTGGTCCTTAAAGACATCAACATCCATATAAATAGTGCCTCCAAATCTTAAGGCAAAAATGACCATTGCCAATTCTAAATTCGTGAGTAGGATAGTGCTTTTTATGAATCTTAAGTTTTCGTCAAGCAGAAGTAATAGCTTTCCCATTTTGCATAAAGACACATCCTATCCCAAATCTTGAAGCATCACAATAAACCACAAACCCATCAGATCCTTCCACTTGAGTCAATACTGGAATGAAGGTAAGTCTATCTTTCAATTTTTGAAAACTCTTCTCACACACTTCAGACGATACATATTTAAGTTGTTTGGCTAAATATCATCAATGTAGAGTCAATTAATGATAACCATTTTACAAACATTCTATAGTAACATGTCAAACCCAAGAAACTTTGAATATCCGAAGGGGATATAAGTCTAGGCCAACTGTTAACTGCATCTATCTTCCTAGGATCTACCTTAATTCCCTTGACGGAGACAATGTGACCAAGAAAAGCAATGGATCTTAACCAAAACTCACATTTGCTAAACTTTGAAAAGATTTGTTGGTTCTTGAGGGCTTGCAGCACAATCTTCAAATGATCAGTATGCTCATCCTCACTCCTTGAGTAAATCATGATATCATCTATGAACACAATCACAAACATACCCATGTATTGTCTGAACACCATATTCATCAAATTCATAAATGTGGTTGGAGCATTAGTCAAATCAAATGACATTACAAAAAACTCATAATAACAATATCGAGTTTGAAAAGACATCTTTGAAATATCATCTTCTTTTACCCTCAATTGGTGATAACCCGGATGAAGTTCAATCTTAGAGAAGTAACTCGCTCCTTGTAGTTGATCAAACAAATCTTATATCCTTGAAAGAGGAAATATTTTCTTAATGGTAACCTTGTTTGATTGCCGGTAGTTAATACACATACGAAGTGAACCATCTTTCATTCGAACAATCAAAACTAAAGCACCTAAAGGAGAGATATTCGGTTGGATGAAACCCTTATCCAACAAATCTTTCAATTTCTATTTTAACTCTTTAAGTCATGTTGGAGCCATATGATAAGGAGATATATAGATAGGTTACGTATCTGGGAGGAGGTAAATACCAAAGTTTATTTCCCTTTCGAGAGGAACACTAGGTAAATCTCAGGAAACACTTCCAGAAACTCATTAACGATGGGAACCGACTAATGATTAGGTGTATCATAATATGTATCCCTAGCCCGAACAAGATGATATATGCAACCCTTAGAAATCATCTTTCTAGCATTAAGACAAGAAACAAACTTACTTTTAGTCATAGAATTTCCCCCTTTACACTATAGGATGGGTTCATTTGGAAATTGAAACCTAACTACTCGGGTTCTATAATCAATAGAATCATAACATGAATGCAGTCAATCCATACCAAGAATCAAATTGAAACCTAACATATCAAGCTCTACTAGATAAACATAAGTGGCTCTATGGGATAAGGATACATGATACTTTGTATAGACTCTCTTAGCCACAATAGATTCAATAATAGGGTAAAGAGAAAAAAAGGGTCTATCAACACATCATGAAGAATATCAAACCTCATAGCTACAAATTGCATCACGAAAGACAAGGTAGCACCGGGATCAAGCAAAGGATAAACATCAATAGTGATCTCACGACTTTAGGATGATGAAAAGAGTTGAGTTTCCTTAACATCTTATAGCCTATCATTCATAAATGTGGTGTGCTTCACACTCATGAAAAAGACTCTACTCGACGTGGCTGATGAGACATTCTAGTACCTTTTTAAAACTGGTTCAGACACCATGTTTTTCATGACCCAAAGTAGAACCTAAGGGTAACATGACGTATAGGACCTGGAGAGGCCCTACACAATCCACTTAGCATACATCATACACGATAATAGAAACAAAAGATTTTAAAAGTAGCATTTCATTTAAAAGAGTTTGACAAAAGCAGAAGTCTAAACATATGTCTCAAAGCCATCTATTTCATCAAAGAAGTGATTGAGATGAAACACATACATCACATACATAATCTAATATAGAAACGTCATGAAAGCGATAAAAGAATCTTGGTCTTCAAATCATGAGGACTCTCCAATCTTAAAAACCTCAAATGAACCTACAACCACGAGAATCGAGAATAGGAGTGTCAAACCCTACATTAGTAAAACAATGTAGACACAAATATGTTCAAGTACATGAAATGTACCAAGTATGACAAAAATGCATAAGAGTTATGAAATTATGCAAAAAAATAATTTGTATGACATTCAATGACCAAGCTAAATAATAAAATAACATTTTAGAAAACATAAGTCATAATCATGTTCAATGCAAGATAAATATCTTATAAAACACATGTGAGATACTTTAGAAACTAACCTTAGTTTATTATTATGGGAATTTTACCTTTAACTGACATAGAACATGTGAGCTATAAAATGGAATCCAGTGTCTATCCCACACCGAAAAGAGATTTCCTTACTTGTTAAGGTAAGAACCTTAAACTTGAGCTGAAGTCAATCTACTAGCTAATGTCTGTCTAAGATAAACCTATGGTGGAACATCGTTATGGGACATGGGTAATCACCACTTGTCCACTCGGTGCTAAAAATAAATCCCACAAAATAGTCATTAATCTTAACTTTTTTTAACATTCATAGAAAGGCACAATTAAGTAGCCAATCCAAGCTAGAGTTCATTCGAATAGTGCCTTCATCTTGATTCAGCTTAAGTGAGAAAACCTTTCAACCTTATAAATCTTTTATGTGAGAAAACCCTTTCACAATAATGTTTTGAGTAGTATGCGAGAAATCTTTTCACAACAACAACAACATCGATGCTTTACTCTCAAAGCAACCTTAAATCATTTATATCAATTTCACAAAGAAATATGTATATCTTCATAAATTCATCTTTGATAGTTCATAAACTTTATCATCTGATCATAGTCTTGAAGTCATTGATCATGCATGTGTTCATGTGAATTCAACTTTAAAGTACGTCATCGCTTTAATTTATGCATAAAAAGATAGAAAATATTCAATTGGATCATAATTGAAAGGAACCCACGATATTGAACAAAACCCTAACTTCAAATGGAGATTCTAACTTTTAAAGATGGAGAATTTAGGATCCCTATGGACGAAAAATACTCCAGAGGTGAATATTATCATACCTTGATTTTAAAAACCCATTAAGATTGGAGAATTGAAGACTTGAAGTTGAACCCTAGTTCTTCTTCTTTCTTAGACTTGAGAGAATTTTGGGGTGTTCTTGGAGGAATTTGGGAATTTTAGAAAAGTGATTTAGAATGGGTAGTTTTTAGGCTTACAAGAATTATATAAGGCTTAGAACTAGGATCTAAAGGTCCTACTTTACGCATTAATCAGTTAGGGAAAATACTTAAAATCTCTTAAAAATAATTGTCGACCACCAAACTACGGTTTGGACCTATGGTCTGTAGGTCCTTATATGAACCATACTGGTCAATCCTAGTAACTGATCAGAGACTCTTGATTTGTCCAACATTTGATGGAACTCATGTACAGCTTGTACGTCTACCCACGAACAATATTTCACTAAGTCTAGGGTCACCTACGAGACCTCTCTATGACTCGTACATGGAATTACGGACCGTTCTGGTGAAGCGTAAAAAGGGTACTGGATTTCTTTCAAAAAAAAGTTATTTTCCCACTTCCTACGGTTTCCATCTACGACCCATAGAAGCTTCTATGGTCTATAGATGGGACTCATAGACATATACATCATGCCAAATATGTATTGTTTCCTTCTTTTCCAAATCAGAGGTGTTACAATTTCTTTGGCAACCACATTACAAGCCTTACCCTTTTGAGAAAATAAATCCTCTCTTGAAACCTTCCCTCTTTGGACTCTAAATAAATTTTAAATGAGGCAAAAATCCGATGTTGGGGGTGATAAAAAATTATTGAAAAGATGCTAACCATGTGGTTGATTGAGAATTGAGTAATGCAGGAATAATACAATGTAAGGAGGAAAATAAACTCAATAAAGTTTATTCTATAAAAATGTCAAAAATAAAAGAAGAGTTGAAATAGAAAAAGAATTCCTCTAAAATGTGAAATTGTGGCATGTGGGGAATCTAGTGAAAAGTGAAAAAAATTGTGTTACTTCAAAAATAATTTTTAAAAAATGGTGATTAGGCTACTGGAAAAGTGTGTGTAGAGAAAAAATGGTGATTAGGCAACTGGAAAAGTGTGTAGAGTTCAAGGAGGGTATAGTTACTTTTACCAAAATACTATTCTAACCTTTCCCAAGACTACATTACAAGCTTGACTAAAAGTCATTTATGATCTCTAAGCGATTTTGTTTGAGTCAATGTTGATTGAAAATAAAGGCAAACCTATTGTTGGGTACTCGAAAGGATGAAAAATTCTTTGTGGGAAGGAGTGTGTATATTTGTCCCTTGTTTTATAAATATTTTGTGAGTAATTTTGGGACATTCTTTATTATGAAGGCATGAAAATTAAGATAATGGTGATGTTGATTATTTCTGATAGTGAGCCAAAGCAGCATATGAAGGAACTAGTGGTTTTGAGTTATTTCTTGAGAATGAGTTATAGTTATTTGATTATTCTTGAACAAATGGGTGCATTCTTGAGAATGTGTTTTGATGAGGAAACATTGAAAGAAACTTTATATGTATGGACTAAGTGCTACTACCAACCAAAGTCATATTCCTTGTGCTTAGTTGTTGTGTGAGAAAGTGAAGTCATAGAAATGAATTGTGTTTTTAATTGATTACGTCTCTCTGTTCTTTGAATTTAGGTTAGCTTGAGGGCAAGAAAATGATTAAGTTATGATTGTTGATAAGTGGTGGATTTACCATTATTTGTGCAATTTTTCTTTAGAATTTGTGCCTTCTATTCATTTATTGAGATGACTTATTTGTCTTTTATGAGTATTTCTGGTGAGGAGCTGCAGGTAGGGACTTTGAAAATAAAAGTAGTAAAAAGGAGCTAAAAAGAGAAGTTACAGCCAAGGGAAAATTGTCAGGTACTTCACTCCTATTAAACTCGACACATATCAGTGATTTTGCACCTACAGAAGAAGAGGTTTTACATCGCAGACACTACTATTCCGCATAAGCTGCACCAGCAAAGGAAAGGTCAGAAGTGCAACACCACACCTGTTGAAGAAATATCGCTCCTGCATCGTGGACCAACTTGAACACCTCCGCGCCTACGATGAAGTGGTCACCATAGCGGAGTCACGCCTATGGCTAATGGTACTGAACATCGACAAACAAGTTACATCGATGCCCAAATCTATCTTTTCACACTTCTAGAAACCCCAATCCGGATAAAGTGTATCTCAACCATATGGAAATCCTAGACCTATCGTTGACGTATGTTGGAGCTAATATTGACCTGATTTGAGAAGAGAGATCCATCCCTTAACTTTAAGAGTGGAAATTGTGATCTTAAAGTGTGTAAATCATTAAACCTTTCTTCAACTCTTGGCTTCACTTGAATATTCATAAATGTAGTATTTTATTTTCATAGTTGAATGTTGTGTTAGATATATATACAATATTGGTGTTTTGATTTGTATTTTTTTTCTCTAAATATTATTTTCTTTATTATATAAGTCATTAATTATCTAATTGATTTCATGCTTTAACTGACTTTGAAGAGAGTGATCAACCCAAGGACTTTCTTATGTATCTTGATATTGTTTTAGGAAGAGGATTAAGTCGATGAAATATTGATTAGCACAATTTTAAAATTGACAAAGTTGTGGTTGCATATTTGTTAACTGATGAGCCAGGAATTTTTACTCATTTAGGACTTGTTATTTAATGAATTAGTGTCCTCAATGCCTATTTTGTGTTAATAAATGATGATAAATTGTTTATGTGCAGCAAGAAGGATTAAGAGAACAAGGAAAGAACATTGTATTGTTAAAAGAAGCAAAAAAGTTAGAATATTGAAGAAAAGAAAGGCTGGAGCTCGCAAAAGTCACTAGATAATTCATCGAGTGAGCATCTAGCTCGCCAAAAGATCGAACAAGTTTGGCTCATGAACTGAGCCAACTCGATGAACTCAAGTGTAAAACGCTGGATCGTCGAACCGATTCGATGAGTTCCACTCACCTCGCCTAAATGAACGAACAAATGCAGAAGGAAGCCAAGTCCAATTGGCATGAAAAGGGCCAAAGGCGAGTCGCCAAAGCCAAATGGCGACATCCATTGGGTTCAACAGTTGAGAAGTCAAAAATTCAAAAGCTAAAGTAGTTAATTGCCGATGAAGCATGCTCATTGGTGGATCGCCAAGTCATTCGGTTGTCATGACTAATCTCACCGATTAGGCTGTGCAGTGAAATTTTGGGAAGTTTTTATAAATATATAAATTGTTTTTTGAAGAGAGAGAAGATATACTTACACAAACTTTTGACAGATCTTTACATATTTTTACAATACTGAATATTCTTGGATAGATTTTGAGCTAAGATATTGAGGTTTTAGGATTTTAGTCTTATTTTTTATACTAAGCATTGAAGATTGTGACATTTTGATGGAACATTTATTTGGTAACTATATCTTGTTCTTTTATAAAGCTTGGATAAATCCCATTAACTAAGGGGTATGATTATGTAACCGAATACACAAATTAGCTTGTGGATATTGTTAATAGCTTGATTTAATGTTTTTTTGAAATTATTTCAGTTATTTACTCATGTTTTCATTTATGAACTGAAGTTGTGAATTCAGTTCTAACTTTAGCTCCTATGCTTGTTTGTGAATGTTTTTTAGGGTTGAGTATATGGTTTAGAGTTGTATTGAATATTATCTTTACAACCCAGCTCTATAAAGTGGGTTAAAGTAAGGATTTGGGTTGCTTTTCATTTTTAAGCTTGTTGAGGTTCGAAAGAACTTGCTTGAAATATAATAGCTGATTGAAAAATTGTTGTTAGAGTTATAACCCATCCTAGCCATTGAAATTCAATGACTTAAAAAAATTATTCATTACCCATTAAGTAAAATTAGTATTTGATTGCTCACACTCTCTTAAGGTCTCCTCTCTACTTGTTTAAACTCTGCGATGATAATCTTCGTTACCAATTGGATACCAAACTCTCTTGCTATTGATAATTGAAACCTATTGATTTACATTATGTTACGCATTATTTATTTCCATTCAATAAGAAGTTAGAGCACTTCCATACTTCATACTTGGATTCTCTTCTATACAATTCGTCGTGGGATCGACCCCAACTCATTATTGGGTTTATACTTGTTAGCGATCGCCTACACTTTGAATTATAAGAGGTGTAGTTTTGCGTTATCAAAAATTGAGCCTCTACCAGGGAGTGGTATTTAGAATTCTTTTATTGTAGTACTTTTGTGACCGAATTTGGTTGTAGTAAAATTTTCTTATTAGTGTTTTTGTTGTTTGCTCTTAATAAGTGAAGAAATGAGTGTGAATGGGAGCGATTTGGAGCGAATAGGAGTAATACTTCTAATAAACTTGGGCACGATGACGACATCGAAAACTTGAATGATGTCAATGCCAATCAAATAGAAAGTGCCAGTGCCATTCGTTTTACCCCAACTGTGGGTGACACAAATTTTCATGTGACCGAAACTATGCTTCAGCTGATTTAACTGAAAAGGTTTCTTTGGGGGACTTGCTCATGAGGATCCCATGATCACATTTGAAATTTCGTGGATGTTTGTGGACAATTTTTCTTTAAGACTTTCTCTCAAGAGTCAATCCGGCTCTGTTTGTTTCCCTTCTCTTTAGTGGGGGAAGCAATGAAGTGGTTAGCCAAACTACTAAGGGACACTATTACTTCTTTGGAGGAGGTCACATAAGTGTTTTATGAAAGATTCTTTCCTCCCTCGAGGATGTTGAAGTTGAGGGACAACATTCAAAAGTTCAAGCAGATTGATGAAGAACCCATTCATAAAATGCTATTGAGCTTTCTAAAGCTACTCGTGCAATGTCTTACCCATGGGTTGCCGGATAATGTGCTCATGAAATATTTCTACTGGAGTCTTGACACCCTCAATAAGGGTGTCACCAATCAACTTATTCGAGGTGGAATTATGAGACAACCATTTGCCGTGGCGTCAACTTTGCTTGATGAGATAACCAATATTAATTGAGCATGGAATACAAGGGAGGATCGAGGGACTCCTCTCAATGTTGGGTTTACTAAAGAACAAATGAAAAAAAAACAAGAGCGTGATAAAAACATGGCCAAGATAATGACCCAAATGGACTTGTTGATGAAATATGTCACGGGAGGTTGTTATAAGGCCGTGAATGTGGTTGGTGCTAGTAGTGGGTTGATCCCAGATGATTCTCAATTTGAAACCATGTATAATAAAGAGGTACGATTCTTATCGAATCAAGTGGGGGGAGGGGGTTCTCATCCGAGCTATCCAAGGCCAGGCAAAAATCAAGGTTAGAAAAAAGATCATGATGGTCGTTGGAGAGATAGGGAACGAGATTGGCGTGATAGGGGTGCAAATTGGAGAGAAAGGGATGGTCATAGAGATCGTTATGTGCCTTCTCATGACCGTCCAAAACCTAAAGAACCAAATGTCAATACCGAAAGCTTTCGGACTGGGGATATGCTTGCCCACATCCTTAAAAATCGGGAAGGATCGGATAAAATGCTAAAGGAAATGAAGGCTGATTTTTCCTGTTTGACTCAAACAGTGACCTCTCATTTGGTTTCTATAAAACAACTTGAAACCAAAATGGGTCAAATATATGCTCACTTGAATCCGAGGCAAAAAGGGAATCTTCCAAGTGATACCATAGCCAATCGAAAGAACAATAATGCACAATTCATGGCTATCTTAACCAGGAGTGGTAAATTTTTGGGAAGTGATGTGCCAAATGATGTGAATGAAAGTTCAAGCAAAGGGAAAGTTATTATTTTTTAAAGTGATGTACTTGCCAAAGAGTTGAACAATGAAGCTTCCAATGAGGTTGATGATGCATCGAAAAATGTTGTTTCCGGTGATTCTAAGAAGTCAAATGTGGGGGTTGTGCCTCCCTCTGTACCTATAAAGCCGCTGCCCAAAGTTACTCATTCTCTCAAATATTAAAGAAGAAGGATGAAGACCTGAAATTCCAAAAACTTCTTTCTGTTTTCAAAACTATTTCCATTAATCTTCCTTTGGTGGGGGCATTGTTAGAAAACTGGGTTATGCAAAGTTTATGAAAGAGTTGGTAACTAAGAAGAGAAGTATGGATTTCGAGACTTTTGAAGTATCCCATAGTTGTAGTGCCATTAAGTCGAGCAACGTCGTTGTCAAGAAGGATGACTCGGGGGTATTTACTATCCCTTGCACTATAGGGATATTCCAATTAACTAAAGCATTGTATTATTTGAGGGCGAGTATAAACTTGATGCCCTATGCAATTTTCACGCAAATTGGGCTAGGTGAGCCTAAACCTACAACTATGTGTCTTCTTATGGCCGACCGATCTATCAAGTTTCCTATTGGAATCCTTTTGGTGAAGGTAGACAAATTTACTTTTTGGGTGATTTTTTGATCCTCGATTGCGAGATTAATGTCGAGGTCCCTATTATTCTTGGTAGGCTATTTTTTGCTACCTGAAAAGCTCTTGTTGATGTGGAAAGTGGTGAACATGAACTCTGAGTAAATGGGCAGGAAGTTACATTAAATATTTTTAAATCGATGAAGCAACCAAGTGACCTCCATGTAACATCAATTATTGTTGTGATTGATGAAGCGGTTGCTAGTGTGAACGAAGTTTCTTGTGTTGCTGAATCTTTGATTGTCGTCATTTTTGAACTATGATGGGGAGGAAATTCAATATTATGATGAGGTAGTTGCTGCTCTATTAGGTTTAGGTTCATATTCTAAGAGCCCTTTGAAACTTGATATCGATTTGAAGAATAGGGAAAGTCCTCCTACAAAGCCATCTATTGAAAACCCACCAAAAGCTCGAATGGAAGGTACTTCCACCTCACCTTCGTTATGTGTTCTTGGTAGCAAATAATACTTTACCCTTGATTATTGTTGCGTATTTACTTGAATGGCAAGCCTAAGCGCTTGTTAGTGTATTGAAAAGATTTATCAACGTTATTTGGTGCAAACATTGTGGGAAGCCCTCCCCCTCCCAGTATTTTTGTACTCACAAGATTCAATTGGCTAGTGATTGTAAGACAAGTATTGAACATCAAAAGAGGTTGAATCCTCCAATGCAAGATATCGTCAAGAAAGAGATTATTAAGTGGCTTGATGCGGGAGTTATCTACCCTATTGCGGATAGCAAGTGGGTTAGTCCCGTCCAATGTGTTCCCAAGAAAGGAGGTATGACCGTGGTCCCTATGAAAAAGGGGAGCTTGTGCTAATGCGACCGGTTACCAATTGGTGTGTATGTATGGACTATCGCATGTTGAATGTGTTGACCGAGAAGGATCATTTTCCAATGCCCTTTTTGGATCAAATGCTTGATAGACTTGACATGTTCCTATGGGAAGTTGTCTTTCAAAAGAATGCCCTTCGAATTGTGTAATGCAACGGAGACATTTCAACGGTGTATGCTTCTATTTTTGTTGATATGGTAGAGGATTTGATGGAGGTTTTCATGGATGACTTTTCAGTTGTTGGATATACATTTGAAGTGTGCCTAGAGAACCTTGGTAAAATCGTGCAAATATGTGTCGAAACAAACCTTGTTCTCAATTGGGAGAAATGTCATTTCATTGGCAAGGAAGGTACTGTATTGGGGCACAAATATTATGGCGAAAGCATACAAGTTTATCTAGCTAAATTTGAAGTTATCGCCAAGTTTCCTCCTCCTATCTTGATTAAAGGTGTTAGAAGCTTCTTGGGTCATGCGGGTTTCTTCCGAAGGTTTATAAAAGATTTCTCTAAGTTTGCTTATCCACTTTTCAAGCTACTTGAAAAGGAATATGTCTTCGAGTTTGATGAAGCTTGTGTCAAAGAATTTTTGTGTTTAAAAGAGAAGTTTGTTTCGGCTCCAATCATTGTTGCTCAGGATTGGATCATTCCATTTGAGTTAATGTGTGATGTGAGCGGTGTGGCTTTGGGGGCTGTACTTGACCAATGCAAAATAAATTTCTTTCACTCGATCTACTATGCAAGCGAGACCTTGAATGTAGCTCAAAAGAACTACACTGTCACTGAGCAAGAGTTGTTCGCCGTGGTGTCTGCTTTTGAGAAGTTTAAAGCTTATCTTTTGGGGACCAAGATGGTGGTACATACCTAACATGATGTTATACATTACTTGATGGCTAAGAAATATGAAAAACCAAGGTTGATCTAATAGATATTATTACTGTAAGAGTTTGACTTTGAAGTCAAAGATCGAAAGGGGTGTGAGAACAAAGTGGAGGACCACTTGTCGAGGCTTGAAAGGAATGTGATTGTTTCCAGTGAAAAATATATTGAGGAATCCTTTTCCAATGAGTCGGTAATGATTGTGTCAAATGGTACCCCACCTTGGTATGCTGA
Organism: Solanum tuberosum; assembly: GCF_000226075.1. Lineage (NCBI taxonomy): Eukaryota > Viridiplantae > Streptophyta > Magnoliopsida > Solanales > Solanaceae > Solanum > Solanum tuberosum. The sequence goes on from NW_006238993.1 coordinate 549,730, forward strand.
TTTTGCCAATTATGTGGTTTGTGGGATTCATCCCGATAGGCTAAAATTTTACCAACGAAAGAGGTTCCTTTGTTATGCAAAGAATTATTTTTGTGGTGAACCTTACCTTGTACTAATCACATGACTAGAAAATGTGTTTCGGAAGTGGAGGTAGAGGCTATTCTTGACGCTTGCCATGTGTTACCGGTTGGTGGGAACCATAGTGCAGTGTGTACAACTGCTAAGGTACTACAAAGTGGTTATTATTGTCCAACATTGTATCAAGATGTGAACTCTCTTGTAAAGAAGTATGTGCAATGTCAAAAGCAATGAGGCATGCCGCGAAGGCATGAATAACCTCTCACTCTTATTTTAGGGGTTAAGTTGTTTGATGTATGGGGAATTGATTTCATGGAGCCTTTTTTGAGTTCGTATGGAAACAAATACATCTTGGGAGCCGCTGATTATGTCTCTAAATGGGTAGAAGTGGTGGCCCTACCAGCAATGAAGGGAGAAATGAGGTTCAATTCCTCAAGCGATATATTTTCACGAGATTTGGCACTCCACATGCATTGATTGGTGATGAGGGCTCTCATTTCTGTAACCATATGTTCTCCTCGTTGTTGAGAAAGAGTGTAGTCAAGCATAAGGTTTCTACCCCTTATCATCAACAAACAAGCGGGCAAGTCGAGGTGTCCGACAGAGAAATCGAAAGGGATTTTGGCCAAAAATCATTAATGCAAATCGAACCTATTGGTCTCAAAAGTTAGATGACGTGCTTTAGGTATATAAAACTTTACTCAAGAACCCGATTGGTATGTCCCCGTATGAACTTGTGTTTGGTAAATCTTGTCATCCACCGGTTGAACTTAAGCATAAGGCCTTGTAGGACTTGAAGGCCATGAACTTTAATTGGGAGAATGCGTCGAAAGAGCGAGTTTATCAACTCCATTCTTTGGATGAGTTTCATCATCGAGCTTATGAGAGCTCAGCCCTTTATAAGGAATAAATCAAGAAATGTCATGATGCAAAATCTTTCATCGAGATTTTAAAGTTTGTGATCTTGTGTTGCTCCACAACTCTCATTTCAGACTCTTTCTGAGAAAACATAAGTCAAAATGTTCAGGTTCATTCAAAGTAAATCATGTGTTTGCAAATAGGGCAATAGAATTTGAAAACAAGGATGGGTTGATGTTTAAGGTTAATGGGAAAAAGTTGAAGCTTTACTTTGGAGAATGCCCCAATGTAACTAAGATTAATGTGGTGTATTTGGATGATGATTGAATGCATGTCAATGTCGTGCAACGACATTAACTAAGGCTCTTCTTGAGAGGCAACCCAAGCTTTACTTTTTGTTATTTGAATAACATTTGTTGGACGGGTAGGTTGGAGTTCGTAATTTGGGAGAAATGCAGATAGACGAGGGGCTAGAACACTAGGCAAGTCACTGAATTGCCTCCATAATCGCCCAAATGCAATGCCCAATGAAGGTCAAGAATGAGAAAGGCTCTGGGATTTTGGGCGAGCTTACAACTCATTCGGTGAGTTCCCAAGTTGGATCGGTGCGCCCAATCGAGCTCACCCTCTTCACCTACTGAAGGATAAATATTCTGTCAAATTTGGCAGGCTGTAGCTCATTCAGTGGATCGCTGAGTTGTTCGGCGATGTTAGTTCAGTTCACTGAATAGAGCGCCCACTAAAGGTTCATGTTCTCTCTGACCCTTTTAAATTCAAATCTTCTCTTAATATTTGAATTATTTGACTCCTCTACTCTTTCAATAAAAATTTAGACTATAATTTCATGTAAGTGTAATTTTTTCCTTTGTGTGGGATTGCATCTGAAGTGTCCTCGTGATTTCTCAACTTTTCCCTTCACCGCTTTTGTGTGTTCGTCTCAAACTGAGGTTCATTTCTCGAACTCTTCTTGATCTTATGAAATACTGAGGCTTTTGATTGAATTTTATTCCTCGATTATATGCTTGTTGATTCTTATAATGTTCAATTGAAATCAAGCATGTAAAATAAATCATTTGGGCCATATTTTAAAGTTTATCGTGTTAGATCATGAAATTATGAGTGTTGCATGTTGGGTAGTGTGTAAGTGAAATCTAAGTAGCCTAAATTCAACCGAATGACTAGAATTTACTCGATGATGGATTGGGTGACATAGTTTTTAAGGGCAAAATCCTTGTTTGGTTAAATTAGTGTTAATTGGGGGAAGTCTGAGTACCCTGACCTGTGAATTCATCATTGGTAGTTATGAATAGGTTGAAATTGTGTTTTAAATGATGTGTCATAGGCTGTTGATTGTTAATCAAGAAAAATATCGATGAGGTGATGTGTTGGGTCATTTTTGCGAGCTTCGTCAATCTCGATGAGTTAACTCGACGCATCGCCAAATGTCCTCCCCATCGCCTAGCTTCTAGGCTTGTGAAGAGGAGTCGCTATCCTTTTCGGCGATGACACTTCACCTTGCCGAATGGCTTTGAGATCACCCTTTTGAGTTGAATTTTTTCTGGGACAGTCTGTAACATTTGAGGCCTCTTTTGCCTAATCGAGTGGACTCAGTGACTCGCTGAACTGCTTCGGCATGTTTTTCTGCATTATTCTTTGAGAATTCTTTTCACTAAACTTTTGCGACCAAATTTGTTCTCGTTTGTGTGCTTTTATATGTATGGCCAGACCTAAGGTTCCCGCTCAGCGTTTTATTGATGAGAACTACCCTCGACCTTGGAGACAAGCCAAACCACAGTGTCCACCACCCTAAAAGAAAGCAAGCAGGGTTGTGATCGCGGCAAAAGTTGAGACTTCCCAAACCACTCATCGTAAACCTCCATAGGTGAGTGGTAAGGGTAAAAAGAAGGTTGTGACTAACAGAAGCTCCAATGATAGTATGGTATCACGACCCAGGGGTACCCCCTAGACTTGGCCTACAAGACCCCGAGAAGCCTCATATAAGCCACTTAGCTTTCATAACATAAAATTATAGAAATGAGCAGAAATTTAAAGCATTTCAACAACATCAAAGTCTTTTATAAACGAAGCGAAAGTCTAATACACTTTGTCTCAAACCATCTACAATATGAATATCTTGGGACACAGCCCATACAATAATGTTCAGAACATAAAATGAAAGAACATAAGAGAAATGGTGGTCAAATCCTTGAATTCTATGAGGACTCACCAATCTTTAATCTTTGCTTCTACTAAGATCCTAAACACAGGGATGAGATCGCCGGACCCTACATTTGGATAAGAAATGTAGGCAAGAGTATGTGTTTGTACAAACATGTACTAAATATGATAGCTAGCATAAACATCTAAATAAGCATAAGAGATAGACAATATAGGTCATAAAACATAACTAATACGCATCATAGTTCATATCAACATAAGAGGAATACTTCTTGAAGTAACCTCAAATCAACCTTACTCATCATGGAAGGCAACTGAAACAACAATCCAAGCTCACACTAATCAGAACATAGTCTAGCTTATCTTTTATAGACATGGGGAATCGTCTCTTGCCTTACTCTAAAGAAATATGGGCAGTCGCCTCTAGTCCTTCTTAACATATGGATTATGGGTACTCACCTATAGTCCAACTTAACATATGGATCATGGGTACTCACCTCTAGTCCAACTTAACATATGGATCATGGGTACTTGCCTCTTGTCCAACAACATGTGACATGGGTATTCGCCTCTTGTCATTCTATCAAGATCATGGGTGTAACGACCCTAAAAATGAACTAGGTGAACTAGAGCCTCTCATGTTTTTTTTTATGGTTGGTCATGTGATGTTTATGGTCATATCTCATGGCTCAAAACGAATTAGGTGGTCCCCCTTCACGGTTCGTAAAGTCTTCCTTGGTCCCTGACGGGGCTGCCCTAGTGAGGGGTTTATAAGTAATTTCGTTTTAATTGTTTATTATGTGGGGTTGATTTTAAATGGTTTATATGATAAATATATAAGGTTTTAAGTCTATTTTAAAGTCATTCTCCAAAAAAATTCAAAACCCTCCCTCTCTCAAAACTCTCTCAAGACCCCATGGAAGCTCAAGGTGAAAGATGGAGCTAAGTTGATGGTGGCTACTGATTTCTTCTTCAATTTCGTTTGGTTCTTCAAGATTAAGGTATGGGGACTCTTCATCTTTGATTCCTTCTTCAATCAAAGAGTCAATTCAAAAGATTTCAAAGTTGTTCAAAAACTCAAAAACAAACCTAAATTCAATTCTAGCATGGGTTCTTGCATTAAATGATTCTAAATGATGATTTATGTTATTTTTAATGATTATTGATGGTTTTAAGAAAGAAATATATGTGAAGGAATGATGTGAATGAGTTTTATGTGAAGCTATATGTGAAGGAATGATGTGAATAAGTTTTATGTGAAGCTATATGTGAAGGAATGATGTGAATGAGTTTTATGTGAAGCTATATGTGAAGGAATGATGTGAATGAGTTTTATGTGAAGCTATATGTGAAGGAATGATGTGAATGAGTTTTATGTGAAGCTATATGTGAAGGAATGATGTGAATGAGTTTTATGTGAAGCTATATGTGAAGGAATGATGTGAATGAGTTTTATGTGAAGCTATATGTGAAGGAATGATGTGAATGAGTTTTATGTGAAGCTATATGTGAAGGAATGATGTGAATGAGTTTTATGTGAAGCTATATGTGAAGGAATGATGTGAATGAGTTTTATGTGAAGCTATATGTGAAGGAATGATGTGAATGAGTTTTATGTGAAGCTATATGTGAAGGAATGATGTGAATGAGTTTTATGTGAAGCTATATGTGAAGGAATGATGTGAATGAGTTTTATGTGAAGCTATATGTGAAGGAATGATGTGAATGAGTTTTATGTGAAGCTATATGTGAAGGAATGATGTGAATGAGTTTTATGTGAAGCTATATGTGAAGGAATGATGTGAATGAGTTTTATGTGAAGCTATATGTGAAGGAATGATGTGAATGAGTTTTATGTGAAGCTATATGTGAAGGAATGATGTGAATGAGTTTTATGTGAAGCTATATGTGAAGGAATGATGTGAATGAGTTTTATGTGAAGCTATATGTGAAGGAATGATGTGAATGAGTTTTATGTGAAGCTATATGTGAAGGAATGATGTGAATGAGTTTTATGTGAAGCTATATGTGAAGGTATGATGTGAATGAGTTTATGTGATCTTGTGATGATCCTATGTAAAGTGGATAGCATTGTGAGTTAAAGTATGATTTCTCATGATGTATATATGAAATGATGTTGGATTATGAAGTATCCTTAAATGAAAATGTTGTGACTTGGTTGGTAGACTAAAGTGTCCCTCCTTGTTACTTAAAGTCTTGAATGCATGAATGTGTGAAATGGGCAAAACTAAGAAATGGTGCCCTTTCATAAGTCTAGCTTTCCTAAGTAAATGTAAAACCATGAAATCGGTAGACCTAATGGTGGTAGCCCTTCTCATGTGTGAAATGATGAACCTTGGACCGGCAGGCTTAAGGCACCCTTAATGAAAAATCGGTAGGCCTAAGGCACCCTTCCAGGGGGATTTAATGAGCTATCCTTATGAACCTTGATTGGCCATGACTAAGAAATGGGGCCTTTCTTGGGAAGAGGTACTATGAGTTGGTTGAACTAGAAAAGGAACCTTCTCTAAGTACATATGTGATTGAATACTCTATGGGAAACAAGGCTAGCACCGAGTGGATGTGGTTAGGAAGGTGGCCTAGTTGAGTATGAGATTAGGCACAATGAACTTCCTTGGACATCCCCTAAACCATGTGCCTACATGGGTTGCTTACTAGTTCTACCTTTGGCAAGTAGAACAACCTCCACGGAGTAGGATAGACTCCGGATTCCATACCTAGCTAGTATGGTCTATGTCGGTTATGCCTATTCCCATCATGTGGGATGTGCACTCTAGTTATTGGATAGGTTCTACAACGTGTAGGTAGTAGTATGGGATGCTATCTACACATGGCACGAGTAGGCTTTGAAGATACTAAAGTGAGTTCCCTAAGTCTAACGACTATTATGTGAAAGTCCCCTTATGTGCTTGAATGTCTCCAAAATGGTTTCTTAAAGAAGGTTTGTCTATTGATGTTATGTTGTAAAGGAAATGTCCTTATCTAAGGTAATCTTGAGGAACACTTAAGTGTGCTTGAAGAGGTTGTATGGGCGGTCACTTCTTGTCTCACTCAAGTGTGTCTTAAGGTTATATTAGGTAGAGGTCCTATGGTAATGAAATGGCATGTGTTCCTTTAAATTTAAGCATGGGTTGTATATGAATATATGTTGAGTATGTATACGGTTGGCTATGGTTTTATATGTGAACATTGACTTAGTATGTTATATTGTAATGGTAAATTTCCTTATCTATGGTAACCCTTAGGAATACTTAGGTGTATATGAAGAGATTGTATGGGCGGTCACTTCATGTTTCACTTAAGTGTGGCTTTGGGTAACTTGAGATAGAGGTCAAGAAATGATAAAAAAGCTTACTTGTATTTTTTTCATGAAGTTTACCAATTGGCATAAAAGCATGTTTCTCCAATGAACGTCCCTTTTTGCATGTTTTTGCATGGCGTACTTAATTGTGCTAACCCCTTTCTTTCCCTTTTTAACTAAAGTGTAGGGATTTGGAGATGATGACATGTCATGGCTTTGATAGGTTTCTAAGTGTTGAAGATGAAGACTTGGTGAGTCCTCATAGATTCGAGGACAATACCCAATATGTTCTTTTATGTCTTTTTTTGTATTGTTTGAGTTGTGTACGGGATTAGTCCCGAATTTTGTACTCTAAAGTATTAGATGGTTTGAGACATCATGTATAAAGTCTAGAAAGTCTTCCGCTTGCTATTGTTTTTTTCTAATGAAATGTTTTCTTGTTAAAGAAAGTTTTTAATTCCTTATGGTTTTAGTGTCTATGCGGTGAACGAATGTTAAGAGGCTTGTATTAGACCTCTTCGAGGTCGAGTACGCCGGTTACGACTAGGGGTTGATCCCGGGTCGTGACAATGGGTATTCGCCTCTAGTCCAACTTAACATATGTAGCATGGGTACTCGCCTCCTGTCATTCTATAAGGATCATGGGTATCTGCCTCTAGTCAAACTTAACATATGGATCATGGGTACTCGCCTCTTGTCCAACGACATGTGACATCGGTATTCGCCTCTTGTCATTTTATAAGGATCATGGGTATTCGCCGCTTGTCCAATCATATCTTGAGGACATGAAGATTCACCTCTTGTTCATCTTTAAGGAATAAGGGTAATCGCCTCTTTATTCTACTTCATGGAATAGGGTAATCACCTCATATCCATCTCATTTGGAGGTCCTGGGCAATTCTCTAGCCTCATCAATTTCTTAGTCATTAGCATTAGATTCATTTTAGGTGAGCAATCCTTTCAACCTAGAATCATTCAATGTGACAAAACCTGATCACATGCATAACATAAGCAATTCATGTGGGAACTATCCCTTCCACAACAATTACATCAATAATCAACAATTGACAACATAAGCTTTACTATCAAAGCACTATATCTCATAGTCATTCTATATGCTCAGTCTCAAGAAATTCAATATCATAATCATCTCATAAGCTTCAATCTCAAAGAAATTCTAGTCGAGATTCATCATATATGCTTCAATTCTAATGTATCTCAACAATCCTAGATTGAATACATTTAAACCCACAAATTCTCCATTCATGGCATAAAATCCATTTACATCAATTTCATCCTTCTAGACATGGGTTAGGCATGGGTACATGTAATTTCATCCTAAAAACATATATTAGTATCGATTCAATCATAAAAAATCATAAACTTTCATCAAGACCCACAACATTGAAAGAAAACCTAACTCAAATTGGGGAATTTCATTTTTTCAATTAGGGAATTCTTAGGGACATCATGGATTAAATTAATCCATGGATGAAAATCCATCATACCTTGATTACAAAGCCCACAAATGTTTGAGGAATCGAAACTTGACCTTGATCCTAGCTCCAACACTTTCTTCTTCTTCAAGTTCTAGAGAGAGAAATATTTGAGAGGAAGACTTTGGGATTTCTTTTGGATTTTGGAAATAATGATTTGATGGGTGAATTTTAGGGTTAAAATGACTTATATAGGGGTGCTAGGCTTGGGTAAAATGGCATAGCATTGAGTTAAAACAATTGGGAAAGACCCAATAACCCCTGACTTAAAAACTGCTGAATTGGCTCATTGGAAGATCACCACGGGTCATGATGACCATCACTGCCCGTCAAACAGGTCGTGAAAAAATTCAGCCTGACAATGCTTCACTATTTCGGGTATAACTTCTTACTCCGAGATGGGAATTGGGCGAACTCAGTGGCGTTAGAGATAGGACTTAGAGACCTTTAATTTGATAGGACTCATGTGCCACCTAATTCATTTTGATCTAAAAGATATGATCGTTTGAAGTTGACCCTAAATTCTAAGTCTAATGAAAAGCCCTTCACAGACGACTTCACGAACTGTGTGGGGCTTCACAGGACGTTTTGATGCCCGTGTCCCTTACCAGTAGCTAGGTTTGCCACCCCTCTTCCCCTATAAACCAACTCTTGTCCATGACCCCTCCCACGTCCCATGGTGGCGTTCACGAGCCGTCTAGTGGCTTGTGGAGAGGGTCCCTATTTTGGGCAACCTTGCCTAGCTACTGCCTGGCCCTCCACGAGTGTCACCACGACCTGTGGTCCCCACCACGAGGTGTCATGGTGGTCGTGAAAGGTTAGGGTAGTGTTGTTGGCTACTGCCTAAGGTCTACGGGCACCACCACGACTTATTGTTCCCTCCACGATCCATGTGGCCTTCATGGTGGGTGCCAAGGATAAATCTTAGGTTTTTAACGACTCACTTGGACCCTTGCTTAGGCTACTAAATTCTGAGGTGTTACATTATCTCCCCCTTGGGGACATTCATCCTCTAATGGCATTCTAGACACCTCTTAACTAAAAAGACTCAAGACTAGCAGCCAAACATGGATGCAACTCATGTAAATTCACAAACCAAGGAGAAAACATTGACTCCAAGCTAAACATAGTCAATGCACTATAAGGAAGGTAGGTACTACATCTAGCAACTCAATATGCATGGAATTTCTAAATTACTCATGTCTAAGGAAGAACTACCATCTCCAAGCTAAAATCATGCTCAACACAATCGCATAGAGTCTATATGCAATCTATACATAAAACATATATCCAAGGAGGAATGCTCAACTCCAAGCTAAGGCATGTTCATCAGTTCATCTCATGAAGTCTATAGGCAACTCATACTCAATGCACAACACCATGAGGAAAAAAACAATCATGTATACTCATTTTCTTTCAAAACACAAGTTTTCATGAACATTCATAGCATAAGGAAATCATGGGAATAGCTAAAACACACGTGACAACCAAATCAAAGAACAAACAATGAGGAACTCATTACCTCAAGCTATAGTAGAAGGAAAAAGATGGGGATATCGGGACATCATATCGGCGTTGCCCTCCCAAGTAGCACCCTCAACTAAATGATTCCTTCACAATACTTTCACGAAAGCAACTTTCTTAATTCTTAATTTCTTAACTTTCCGGTCTAACATCTCAACCGGAACTTCCTCATAAGAACTTTCATCATCTCCCTAACCTTCTAAGGGAATTATGGATATTGGATCTCCAACACACTTTTTCAATCATAGAGACATGGAAAACCGGATGCACCGATGCCAACTTCTTAGGCAAAGCTAACTCATAAGCAACCTTACCAACATGTCTCAAGATCTCATATGGGCCTACAAAACGGGGACTAAGCTTCACTTTCTCTCTTGATATTGATAATTGAAACCTATTGAATTACATTATGTTACAGGTTATTTATTTCCATTCTACAAGAAGTTAGAGCACTTCCATACTTCAGACTGGAATTCTCTTTCGTACCATTCCTCGTGGGATTGAACCCTACTCACCATTGGGTTTCTACATGTTAGCAACCGCCTACACTTTGAATTATAAGAGGTGTAGTTGAGCGTTATCATTAACTTGTTTGAAAATTCTTAATAAATATAGCAGTTGCTACTGCACAATTCAAACTTATTTTGAAATTCTCAACAAGTATAAAAATTAATGTGATAAATTTTATAATTTTTCTGAAAGACTCATAAAGTACAGTAGATCCTACAACAGAGTTCATACTTGTCTTGAAATTCATAGAAAGTACAACAATTGTTGTAATAGATTTTTTAATTATGTGGAAATGCTCAACAAGTATAGAAATTGTTATAGAAGAATTCTTACTTGTTTAAAACTTGTTCAACAATTTAATGTGCATAGAAAAAAAATAAGATCACTATATATAAAAAATGAAACAAGTTCACAAACAACAACAAGAATTTGAAATAAGTTTTTATGGAGCAGCTCACTCCGACCATATACTCTTTTGTGCCCAACACTTTTGCATATGGAGCATTTTTTTGTTGGAAATGATTCCCTGATTCCCGGCCTTTGCTTCATCTTCCTTCATCCCACTTGATCCGACTCAATATGTGAATGAATTATTTTTCTCTCTAAATCTTCATAATAAATGACTAAAATGTGTCACATGAAACAAAAGTTTTCCCCCAACTATGTAAAAATGTATGTCTATACCTTATAATACAATAATCATAAATTTGCCTCTGATAGTGTTCATAAAATTTAATATGAACCGCTATCATGCTATGTGAATAAGGTATTTTATCCATGTCAAACACTTTACAAGTAAATGATTTGGAAAGCAAATCGATAGTTTTAGCTCCATCATGTCCGGCCATCATGTCCGGGTGACAATGTACTTGTAGTTGAAAGCTCCATGGACAAATAACCTATTCCCCAAATAAAAACTGTTTGCTATGATTGTTTCAATCAAAGGAACAAAGATAATTTGTATCCTCATAATTTTCATATGCCTTCGATAGAATATTGCTATGAATCTCTTATTTATTTCATCAAATAGAGTAGTTATGGAAAATTCTCTTTTATCAAAAAACATTGTTTTAACAGACTTAGTAATGTTTGTTGTCATAATACTACACATGTAAAAATAAACACTCCAAACTACTAAATAATATGAACAAATACAACAACAACTGAAATATATTTAAGCCACTGAAACACTATTTCATCAGTTGGTCCATCTATTTCATTAGTTGTGCATCTAATGTGGCAACTTTCATAGCAGTTGCTAAAACATATATGCAACACTTGCTAAAATAAACACAATTTCTGAAATACACGCAGTTAGTTATTGAGATCTATCCAAACTTTGAAGTTTCACAGCTCTCAGCTCCTACTTACACTCAGGACGTACATATTTCAAACAAATCACATCACACAGATTGATTAACTTTTTAAATCTAATATTTCACTTCATACAAGTAGTTTTTAGCACAACATTTAGTTCTTGTTTATTCACAAATTACATGCCAATGTAAAAACCCATTTTGTCATCTTAAACATAATAACTTACATATGTTACTTGTTAGTTGTCGGTGTATTGCTGGCAAATTCAGGAGTACAAATTTGTTCAAATGTGCTTTCTTTATCTGTAATATCCATATTGATTCCAATACATTCACCATTTAACATTTGTTCGTCTTGAGAGAAATTTCCGTTCTTTACCAACCTTGTAACCACGTATATCCCTAAGATATGTCTAGTTTTATCTTACAAATAAGTACACAAACTAACTTAATCTTTTGTCGTTAAAGAAACCGCCCTCTCCTTTTTACTGTTGTTGTGTATGTACGTAATATCAACATCTTTAAACTCACAATTTTTATATCATAATGAAAAATCACCGCTATTTTATTTATAATAACTATGGCCTTCTAATGCCAAATATAGCGATTATTGGACTCAATTAATTTACCATTGCAATCAACCTCTAATTAGTATTTTGTCCTCTATTAATGACATTCAAGGTACCTGAAGAGATTATGACTTAATATAAAAATTTAGTCATGACATGAGAGAAAGAAATAGTGATAAAAAATATTGTAAGTGACAAGCATCTGATGCTGCTACTATTACAGTAATTGCTTAAACATATTGTCACGACCCAAGGTAGCCCTTAGGCGTAACATGGCAAATAAGACAATGAGAGGCTCCATACAGTCCACTTAGCATTCATTATAAAAGATAATAGAATACAAAAGATTTAAAGGAGAGTTTCAACATATAAGAGTTTATAAAGTGAAGCGGAAGTCTAAACATTGTCTCAAAGACATATAGTATATAAGAAATGATCAGGTCATAGCCCGTACATCAATTTCAAAACTGGAAGTAAAGAAAAAAAGTGAAACCAAAGCTCGGTCCTCGGAACATGAGGACACACCAATCTTCAAGCTTCTATATAAGATCCCTAGCCACAAAAGTGCAAATTTGAAAAGATGGTACCTACATTTAGGGAAATGTAGGCAAGAGTATGTGTTAGTACAAATATGTACCAAGTATGATAGTGATGCATAAAACATGTGAAATCATGCAAAAAGGGAAATTTTTGTAATATGCAATGACCAAGCTAAAACATGATATAAAAGGGTTAGAAAGCGTAAGTCATAAAACATGATCAATGCAAGTAGACTTCGTCTTGAAACACATGTAAGATACTTCTTAGAGTAACCTTGATTCATTAGTATGTCAGAATTACCTTTAACCGACATGTAAGACCATATGAGCTATCAATATGGAATTTGGGGTCTACCCCACACCTAAAAGAGGTGTCCTACTTGCCAACGTAAGACCATGAACTTCTAGCTAATGTCTATATAGACAAATCCTATGTCGGCATATAGTTTATAGGACATGGGTAATCGCCAGTTGTCCACTCGACGCTAAGCATAATTCTCACAGAATATTCATTAGTCTTATTCATCTTTTTCTTTTATAGGACTTGGGTAATCGCCTCTTGTCATTAAATCATAAAACATGGGTAATCACCGCTTGTCTTTTATTAGAGGACATGGGTAATTGTTGCTTGCCTCATTCTTAGAATAGGTTCTTAACATTGATTCATTTTAGGTGAGAAGACTTTCAAACTTAGAATCATTTATGTGATAAAAGCCTTTCACATTCATGCATGAGGTAATTATGTGAGAAATCCTTTCACAACAATTAACAATAACAACAACATAGGTGTTTCATTCTCAGAGCCATTTACATCATACCCTGTCAATTCATAAGAACATGCATAATTTCATAAATCTTCTTTCATAGTTAAAAACCCACTTTCAATCATAAATATCAAGAAAACATGGGTTAAGCATGGGTTCATGGGGATTCATCTTAAAATCATGAAATATAACTCAATTCATGCATAATAATACATAAACCAATCAAATAAATCAATATTTAAAGGAACCCATGACTTGGAAGAAAACCCTAACTCAATTGGGGATTTCTAACTTTGTAAATTGGAGAATTTAAGAACTCCATGGAGGAAAGGGCTCCATGGGTGAAAACTATCATACCTCAATGCCAAAAGCATGCCTTCAATAGTGGAATTGGAGGATTGACTTGAAACCCAAGTTGACTCCTTCTTCTTCAAACTTTCTAAAGAGAGATATATTTTGGAGAGGAAGACTTGTTCTTCTTTTAGGAATTTGATAGAATGATTACAATTGGGGAAATTTGGGTTTAAAACACACATGTATAGGGCATTAGGTGAAGGGTAAAACGAAATAGCATTAGGCTAGAACAATTAGGAAAAGACCCAAAAGCTCTTAAGAAAGTTATCTGCCGACCTCACTCACGCCCCAATCTACGGTCTGTTGGTCAGACCACGGATCGTCCTTGTTGGTCGTGGTTAAGATAAAAGATCACTAATTATGGACCCCCAACAACTGACGATATCTATGGCATGTGGGTCCATTGACGAATCGTGGACCATGATCTTAGGTCCCAACTCTTGGCCTTAAAATCTCTCTAAGTCTGGGATTCACCTACGAGACTTATCTACGGCTCATGCATTGAATGATGGGTTGTCCTAGTGAACCGTTGAAAAAGTAGTGGAGGTTGACATTTTTGGAAAATTGTTTCTTTTCGACCACGCCACCACCAACAGGCCGTTATTCCACCTACGGGCCATAGGTTGTGTTATCTGTGCTGGCACCATGTTTGTGAAGAACTTATATTTTCTCCGTTTTTGGATCCGAGGTGTTACATATATCCACGAGTTGCTAAGAATATGTGACCACTCTATCTGTTTCAATAGTTTCTACATTTGTTTCAATAATTGGTGCATATATTGCTGCAAATACCTTATCAATTGCAATGAATATGAGACAATTGCAATTGTTTCAGTAGGTGCTGCATTTGTTTCAACAATTGTCCCATATGCTTATGCAACCACTATAGTAGTTGCTGAAATGTATGCAATAATTGATGAAACGTATGCAACAGTTCCTAAAATAATTTTACAATAAATTTTTATGAGTAATTCCTTTAATAGTACATTATTCACTTACCAAAATAGTTGAAATCATCTCTCGTACAATTTTCAGTGCTACACAATGAAATTTAGTCCATAATATGGGTTAAATGATTGAAATTTTTACATCGATTCTTCTAAAAGGAAGAAGAAGAAAGAGCAGAAACAACAACAACAACAACTAAAGAAGAAAAAGAAGAACAAGAAGAAGACAAAGAAGAAGAAAAAGAAGAAGAAGAAGTTGAGGCGGGGTGAATGATGGAGAGAAGGACCAAGGAAGGCGGGAGAGGCAGATCAGAAAATAAGCACATTTTCCCATTTTTGATAATTAGGATTAGTGTAATGACCCTCGGGGTCATTTGTATTTTTATATGTGCTTTTCCTATTTTACCCCTTCCCGTAGCTTCCTTATAGCTTTTGTGTAGTGATGGGTTGGGTGGCATGCTCCCCAAGGCATTTATTTTAGTTTTTGGCAAGATTTGGGGTTTTGTAAGCTTAATTCTTGAAAGAGCTAACTTTAGTCAACATTTGCAAATTCTACCGTTCGATAGGAATTTTGTCAGTTCCATCAGCTTTGGAAGGTCATTTTTGTCTATTGTGCTAATCTGTTTAAGTTGGTGATATGGGTAAATGGATCTATATTAATTCTCTATATGTTGCTGATAGTTTGACAATGATCTAAGGCTCTTTGAAAGGGAAAAGTGCCTGAATTATAGTTCGTGTGTAGTTTTCGACCTTTAGGTAGGTTATGGCTTCATTTTCTTATATTTGTCTTTGTTAGATTGATTATATTTGGCTAGTAATTCTCGATTTAGGTTGAACCCTTAGGTTGTGTTGAGCATTATTGATCCTTGAACAGTTATGGCCATAGGTTGGGTTGTCTAGTTTTAGTTAGAGGAGCCTTAGTTTAGGTAATCTTACGTGAGTAGTATATTTACACCTTGCTTCTAAGTTGCGTGAAACTTAGGATTGTCTTGGATTTGATTGGTTTTGTAGGTTTGATTGATGGTATGGATCCTTGAGTTGTGGTTTTTTATTGTTTTTTTATATTATTGGACTTGAGGCCGTAAGCTTGGATTAGAAAGAGGTCCAAGTTAGTACTCTTGTAGTATGACAGGTGTTCTACCCAATTTTTTGTGTAATACATGACTTGGTTTGTGAAAAAGGAATATACCTTAATGAGTTGGAAGTCCTTGAGACCTATTCAGAATTAAAAGTGGTAAAAAGCTGATTATTTGTTTTATCGCACCTTTGAGGTGCTTTTGCTCTAATGCGCTTGTTAGGTCATTTCGGGCGGCCCATTGGCCTAGGCTCGGGCTACACTCTACTACTCCGATTTACTTTGATGATAAGATCAAAATACCATCACGGGTGGCTCGTTGATACATATATCTG
Organism: Solanum tuberosum; assembly: GCF_000226075.1. NCBI lineage: Eukaryota > Viridiplantae > Streptophyta > Magnoliopsida > Solanales > Solanaceae > Solanum > Solanum tuberosum. The sequence continues at coordinate 565,595 of NW_006238993.1, forward strand.
GTTATGGGTAAGCTTGACATGCCATACTGAGTGTCACGTGGATACATCTATCTAAGTTATCGACTTACCGTTAAGCTTGAGGCACCATTCGAGTCGGCTCGATGTTTCTTCAGGCTTAGGATATTTACTTTCTTGGTGTTTTACATTATACCATTACATTAGTTGCTTTTGAGTGTGTTGATTGTTTGATTTTTATGTATAATTGTTTGTTATCATATGCCTGTTCTCCATTATATTCTTGTTATGCCTTTTTTCCCTTGACTTGCTAGTTTCTTCATGCTTCTTATATATAGTTTATCTTTCTGAGCTTGGTCGGAATATGATGTCTATTTGGTACCCCGTGTTTTGGTACTTATACTGTACTTCTGTATCTTATTGTGATGCAAGTCCCAGTTTGAGCAACCCTCAGTAAGCATTTGGATCTCCCTTGGTGGCCACATACATTGATTTGTGGTGAGCTATCGATGTTTAGAGAGTTGCTACTATCCTTCTTTTGTACACACTCATTTTTTATTTTGGACTAGTGAGTCCTCTGAATAGTTGTATGGTTTTTTGTTTATAGTAGCTCCTATATAGGTGCCACCAGGTCCGTGGATTGGAATCTTGTGTTAGTTTATCTTTTGGTCACTTTTGGGCCTATTTTGTACATTTTATATCGTACTATAGATATATATTATATGTCCCTTCTTTCTATACACATTACTCTTGTCTTCTACTTTTATTAGTTTTGTCTTACATATTTTGTGTCTTCCAAATCATGGTGTTTGTAATTAACCTTGTCCACTCTGTGGGTTGTAGTGCACCACTTAGAAACGACATTCTAGACTCAACATAATTGATGAAACACTTATCTAAAGATCTTTCGTCAGTTAGCATATGTTGCGTCAAAGTGTTAATAAAGGTGCAGTTTATTTAAAATTTATTCAATATCCCCTAAAACTAATTATAAACTTGTCACCCTTATTACATACTTAAAACTTGTACCACACCTTTTCAAATTCAAGACTTTTTGGTCACCCTTAGGCCTTAATTGATTCACCCTAGTTTCTTGTAAAACTCCATAAATTTCTAAGCTAAGACCGAATTACTTTCTGTATGAATATAGACTTGTACTATATGGTTCCTAGTTTTTTGTGTGTATTAAGGTTCATTACGAAGTGTAAAAGATGTGTCATAAGTGATTTAGAGTCATTAGGGACCTCTAACACTAAGTCGAGTTTGAAGTTTCGCTACTGATTTAGTTTTTCTATGAGCTCGTGAAAGAATAAACTTAAAGTAACCTTAACTATAAAATTAAAGAGTTAAGTGACTCATAACCTACCAAATTAAAATTCTATGAGTCTTCTTTCCAAAGCCACCGATTGTTTGTTCATCAATGTTTTGAGTAAAAAGTTATGGTTATTTTTCTAAAACTTGTCCAGACAGGAGAATTTGGCGAAGACACCTGTCATTTTGGCAAATCGTTGGTGTTGTCATGACCCAAAGAACACCGTAGATGTGACAAGGATAATAGGATCCCAAAAGACCTTAAACAAGCCACTTGACATAAGAAATGATAATAATTGAAAGAAAGACAAGATAATAGTCTCGATCAACATCATTAATACCAAAAGAAACAGAGTACAACTCATAAGGGAAAACATCTAATGTCAGACATAGGCCTCAACTATCATAGTATGTGGCTAGGAAAGACCCCTAACTCACAAAGTATGAAACTGAAATGGCATGAAAAAAAAAGCAACATAGGTGGCATTGCCCTTAGAAAATGAGGAGTCACCAATAATCAACGCAAAATCAATCCACTAGCCACGTGTGTGACATAAAACATCAGACCCTATAATTTGAAACAATATAGGCACAATATGCACCAGTACTTTGAATGTGCTGAGTATGGAAAAAATTCATAAAAATTTAAAACATGAAAATATGGGAACTTAAACACGATATGCATGACCAAGTAAAAGCGTAATAAAAACTTTAAAGATAAATCATAATTGATGAACCAATGCAGACTTGAAATAGATAGGAATAGGTTTTGATAAAACCTTTGAAGAAAACATAGTTCAATTATCTCATATTTACCGTTAACTGCCAATAAGACCATTGAGCTATAACATGGAATCCAGTGTGACCATCCCACCTAAAAGAGAGAGTACTTCTTTCCAAGGTAAGGAATCCATACATTCAATCTTGCAGAAGTGGATCCTCTAGATTGGGTCATTTAAGACAATCGTATGGGGCACGTAGTTAGGGAGAAAAAGATTGTTTTAAGAGACCCGCCCTCTGATAATGGAGTGTCTCAATCTCAAGGTCCTCTCAAGGCTAAGTAAAATCCCAATGGAGTAGACAAAGCCATAATTATAGCAAAGTACTCAGAAAGGCTATAACCAAGACTCCTAATAAAATCATAAATTCGTATTAGAGTACCGCCTTTTAAAACCATGATTTTGTAATTGTTTATTTAGACACTTACCTACCCAAGAATCTAAATAATGATTTTCTTTCAATTGTGAGAAAAAGTTTCACAAATCATTGATACTTTATCTTAAAAGCAACCTTTAGTCATAATAATCAATCTCATAAAACATGCATAAATCCACAACCATAACTCATCAGTTCATAATCATGGTTGGAGTACTAATGAATTGGCTCCAAATGAAATCAATTGGAAATCATGTAATTGAATCAAATCATGCATAATAAGAGTTCATATAAGCAATGATATTATTATGAATTTAACCCATGAAGATTTTACCTTAAAATGTAAGAATTTGGTAAAATAAATGGGAGAATTGAGTATCTTTTGGAACCCAATGGATGAAAAGTGTCACGGTTCAGGGGTACACCCTAGATGTAACATGGCACATAGAACACCGAAGGACTCCATGTAAGCCACTTAGCATATCATAACATAAGATAATAGAAAAGTGCGGAAATTTTAAAACATTTTCCAAACAATCAAACTCCTTTATAAAAGCAAAGCGGAAGTCTTATTACAATTGTCTCAAACCATCTAGAACATGAATATTTTTGGGACGCAATCCATATAAAAGTCTAAAACATAAAAGAAAGACATAAAAGGAACGGTGAACAAATCCTCGATGCTATGAGGACTCACCAAGTCTTCAACTCCTTGCTCTGCTAGAAATCTAGCCACGAGAATGGAACTCAATATCGCCGGACCCTACATTAGATAAGAATGTAGGCAAGAGTATGCATTAGTAGAAAAGTACAAAATATGATAGCTAGCATAACATCACAAGTGCATAGCATAACGGTTAGTCAACCTAAGTCATATGCCATAATCATAAGAGATATTACATTAAACATAAACTATAAGCATAAGAGACAACAACATAGTCATAGGCATAATATAAGCATTAGTCCACCCTTAGTCCTTCATATCATAAGAGGAACACTTCATAAGTAGCTTCAAGTTATACTTGTGCAATGCATGGATAAAACCCCATAATCTCACCCATACTAAGTACCACCTTAGGCCATCATACATACTTACCATCTTTGATATCATCCTTAGATTAATTCTCATCGACAAGGGAATCTCTCACCTTTAGTCAATCATAACAAGGAAGGCAACTATATCACAATCCAACTTAAATATACATCATATAAGAGAACACTTTCTAGGTAACATTAAGTCATACTTGTGCAATGCATGGATAAGACCCCATAATCCCATCCATACTAAGTACCTTTAGGTCATACTCATACTTCTTGGTTGGGGACTAATTCCTCTTTTAAAACATTGGAAAACTAGGAGATACTTCTTTAAGCACATCTTAGTCCCTCTTCTTTACTTTTGAACACTATGAGATACTTTTTCAAGCATGTCTAAGTTCATTAATAACTTGAACACGATGAGATACTTTATTAAGCATGTCTAAGTTCATTAGGTATTTGAACTCTTGGAGATGCTTCCTCAAGCATATCTTAGTTCATTATGTTTGAACACTTGGAGATGCTTCATTAAGCATGTCTTAGTTCATTAATGCTTGTGAACACTTGGAGAAACCTTTTCAAGTATGTCTTAGTTCATTAGATATGGACATTGCTACTAGAAACCCAGACTACTCTATGTGAAGGCTTCCATCTCATGAGACCTACTTTGGGAAAACCCGAACTCTACTATGTGAGAGTTCTCCCTTACTTTGGAAGCATGGACTCAACTATGTGTGAGCCTCCTTTATCTTGGAGACCCAGACCCGATTATGTGTGAACCTCCATCTCATTGTCAATATCCATTCGGACCAAGCATACACCATTTAGACTAGTTATTAAGCCTTACTTAACTCATGACTCATGGAGGGATGTCCTTCACAACCAATCTATGTTTCAAGTGATTCGATCAATTTATGCATTCAAGCATTCATAATGTATATGAGGTGGATAAAGTCCTTCCACAACAATGACACTTACTAGTCTACCATTCTCATATAGGCTTCACTCTCAAAGCCATTACATACATAACTCAACATATTAACTTTACTCTCAAAGCCCTAGCAATCAACATTCATGACTACAAGCCTTACTCTCAAAGCTTTACTTCATACAATCATCATACATACCTAGATTTTAAGGCATTCTAATTACGTGCTTCATTCTTAAGTGATTCTAATCATATATCATCATACAGGTTCAATCTCAAGCCTTACTAGTCATGATCCATCACATATACATTATTCTAATTCAATTCATGTCTACATGCTTTTATTCTTGAACAATTACTACACATGTCATCAATCCTAGAAGATCATCTATGAATCTTCAATTTCCCCTTCACAAGGCATAAACCCACATTACATAAATTTCATCAATTAGACTAGGGTTAAGCATATAAAACATGTAATTTCATCTTAATAACATGATTCACAACTAATTCTATCATAATTGATCATTATCCACTCAATTGGATCTACATACAACAACACCCACAACACAGGAAGAAACCCTAACTAGATTGGGGGGTTCATCTTCACAATTGGGGGAATTCTAGGGGTCTCCATGGATTGAAGAATCCATGGATGAATAAGCTATCATACTTTGATTATAAAGCCTTACAAAGCTTGCAACAATGGAGTCTTGAATTGACCTAGTTTGATTCTCTTCTTCTTTTTCTTTACTATCTAGAGAGAGAATTTCTTGAAGGGAATTGGGTTTCTTTTGGTGAGTTGAAATAATGTCTAGGATCAACGAATTTAGGGGTCTAATAGTTTTATATAGGTGGTCTAAATTTTAATAAAGCTACACCACTTAACCCCTAATAAATTCCAGAAAGTTCCATAATGCCTCCACTTAACTGCTTAAGACCAAGGTTCTGCCTCACCCACGAGACAACGCCCACGGGCCGTGGGTGGACCAACGGGCGTGCTAGTAGACGATGTGTGGTGGCCTGCATTTTGTTTCTGGGACCCTGACCCACGACCCCTCACCCACGGAGCGTGGGTCCCCTTTCGTGAGTCTACTATTTTAGGCAGCTTTCTTGGGCAGTCTCAAGGTCCTCCTCAAGGACCCTTGGTTGGTCCTTGGATAGTCGTACCTTGACGTTCAACCCCGAAACCCTTCATTCTAAGTATGGGAGGTTAAATTCACGACTCTAACCCTCACATCAAGCCCTAGTTTAGCCTACTAGTTTCCGAGTGTTACCAAAAGAATCCATTGTGAAGCTCTATAATACCTTGGGTAAGCAAATCCCAAAAGGTGAAGAAGGAAAATTGAACTTGAATAACCTTAGGCATCTCCCTTGAAGCTCCTTTGAGAGAATTTGGAGAAGAAACCCTCAAGTGAATTTGTGAGTTTGAGTGAATGGGAGGAAATAAGTATTTTTTTGAAGGGTAAAAACAATTGTAGGGGTAGTTATAAGGCCAAAATGAAATATGTTAGGGGTCAAATTGGTAGGAAACGAAAAAAACACCCTTAATTCAAAACTTTCAAAAGACTTTACAGATTGGACTGACAGATCATAGGGATTCATGATCCTATCCATCCATAGAACACTTTAATAAGACCTAAAATGTTAAGAACTCCCATGGGACCCTTCTCCGAACCATTTTCCTTCCTACAACTCGTAGACCTAATCTGTAGAACACATGTTCAAGTCTAAAATCTTACTAAGTTCAATCACTTTCCATAGATACATTTCTACAACTCGTCTAGTACATTTGTAGACATCATCGAAGACTTTACATTTTCCAAAATTCAACCCAAGTTCTATGAGTGCTATCTACGACCCGTAGAGATTCCTACGAACCATAGATGGGCTCGTAGGAACGGTATCAACACACTTTTCAAAACTTTTCCCTTTCAAGCTCAACTTCAAATTTTTGAGGTATTACAATATCACACCTTGGGAATATTCATCCTCGAATGGGACTCAAGCCAGCATGAATAGAGTGGGATAGAAACTAGCAGCCCAACCTTAATGCAATTTACATCAAATGCATATAAATAAGGAGAAATCAATCCAAGCTAAATCATAACTCAAAAATCAAGTTTTTATGAACATACATGAATGTTGAAACACGAGAATGACTAAAACTCATGAATCTGAAAGAATGAACCATGAGGAATTTGATACATTAAACTAGAATAGAAGAGGAGGGAAAGAGATGAGGATAATTGGACATCATATCGGCTTTTTCCTCCCAAGTAGAACCCCGAACTAGTTGATTCCTCCAAAGATCCTTCACAAAAGCCACTTCTTTAATTCTCAATTTCTAAACTTGACAATCCAAGATTTCAACTACAACTTCTTCATAAGAAAGACTTTCCTTAACCTCCAAACTTTCCCAATGACACTATAGATGTTGGATCTCCAACACACTTTTTAAACAAGTAGACATGAAATAGAAGATGTATCGATGCCAAATTGGAAGGTAATTCTAATTAATACGCCAACTTGCCCACGAGCCTCAAAATATGATGTGGATCCACATAATGTGGACTAAGATGTCCTTTCTTCCAAATCTCATGACACCCTTAATGGGCAAGATTTTAAAATGGACTTAATCAACAACAACAAATTCAAGCTCTCTCTTTTTCTAACATCGGTATAAGACTTTCATTGGCTTTGAGCCGTTTAAACCCTTCCCTAATAAGTCAAACCTTCTTCATAGCCTCATGCACCAACTTGGGCACTATCAAAGCGGTCACACAATCTTTAAACCAATCGATGGGAGACTTACAGCACCTACCATTGAAACCCTTATATGAAGGCATACAAATACTTGATTGATAGCTATTATTATAAGTAAACTTGATCAAAAAAAAATAATCATCCAAATTACTCTTGAAGTAATTACACAAGCTCTCAACATGTCTTCCAAAGTTTCTTATAGTACGCTCACCTTTTCCATCGGTCTAAGGATGAAATGTCATACTAAGCATGACTCGAATACCAAAGCCCTTTTTGAAAGACCTCACAAAATAAGAAGTAAATTGTGTGCCTTGATCAGATATAATAGATAGAGGCACTCCATGCAACCTTATCATTTCTCAGATATACAACATGGTATAATCTTCCACCAAGTAAGAATCTTCACGGGAATGAAATGAGCCGACTTCTTCATACGATCCACAATGACCCAAATTGAATCATAGTACCGCGGACGAGTAAATCGATAACGGAATGTTTATTCAATTCTTCCCACATTTAAGTATTAATTCTAATGTCTTGGGACAAACCTTCCATTCGATGCTGGACTTTCACTTGTTTGTGATTTGGACATTTAGCCACAAACTCTGTAATATCCTTCATTATCCTATTCTACCAATAGACCTCCAACAAATCACGGTACATCTTGTCTCTTGGATGAATATAATACCAAGAACTATGGTCTTCAGATAAAAAAAATTCCCTCAACTCTTCAACGTTTGGAACACACAAACAATCTTGATAATGAAGCACACTATCTCTCCCTTGGGAGAAAGCATCTATAGGCTTTTTAAGCACCACTTCCTTCCACTCTATCGAAATTGGATCATGATCTTTCTTAGCTTTCACTTCTGACACAAAAGATGATTTTGACCCATTCAGAACAATGATACCACCCTCATCAGAATCAACCAAATGAACTCGTACCTGGGCTATACTATAAATGTCTCAAACTTACTCTTACTTACCATCTTCAACATAGGCCAAACTACTTATGGACAAGGGACTAAGGGCATCGGCCACCACATTAACCTTGCCCAAGTGATAGAGGACGCTCATGTCATAGTCCTTCAAAAGTTCGAGCCACCTTCAATGGCGGAGATTTGGATCCTTTTTCTTGAACATGTATTGAAAACTTTTGTTGTCAATAAGACGTCCACATAGAAACCATACAAATAATTTCACCAAATCTTTAAGGAAAACACAATCGCCGCTAACTCCAAATCATGGGAAGGGTAGTCATTTTCATGGACCTTAAGTTGCCTTAAGGTATAATGTAACACCTCGAATTTGAAAAGAAGGAAAAATGCAAAACATTCACAGATGGTGTCTATGTCTACAGGCCCCACCTATAGACCATAGGTGCTCCTACGGACCGTAGGTGGAAACTATAGGTGGTGGGGTGAATAATTTTTAAAGTCAAGTTCAACTACCATTTGTACGGTTCACCAGGACAGTCCATCATTCAATGTTTGAGTCATAGGCAGGTCTCGTAGGTGAGTCACAAACTTAGTGAAATTTAGAGGGCAAAGTTGAGATAACAGTTGGTATGTGCAATCCATAAGTGGGACTACGGATCGTACATGGGTCCCATCATTTGAAGGTCCAAATCCACGTCCCTGAACTCCACCCAGGGTCTACAAAGATGGTCCATAGTAGGACCTATGGACCGTATGTCTGATTTGTCGGTGAGGGCTCGACAGTTATTTTTAAGGGCTTTTTGGTCATTTCCCTAATTTTTTAATTTGAATACTACATTGTTTTACCCCTAAATCTATACTCTATAATACCCTTCACCCTTCTTCATTTCCCCTAATTTATTCATTCTCTCAAATTCCTAAAGTCTCTCCATGGTTTTCTCTGATAATCTTCTCTCTAGATCAAGGAAGAAAAAGATAGAATTCTTCAAGTTCAAAAATACCCTTCACTCATAGAAATTTCCCACAATATATTTATTATCTTAAATTCCTAGAGTATGTCCAAGGTTTTTTCCAAAAATCTTCTCTCTAGATCAAGGAAGAAGAAACTAGGGTCCTTCGAGGTCAAGTCTCCTTTCTTAATCATTGCTTAGGACTTCAATCAAGGTATGTTAGGAGTTCATCAATGGATTCCGATCGCCCATTGAGTCCTAAAGTTTCTTCAGTTCTCCAATTCAATTTCTCGAAATTGATTAGGTTTTCATTCAATTTCTTTGTGGGTTCTATTTGTATGGATTCAATTGCTTTATTATGATCTTATTTTGATGATTTATAAGTAATTACATACTTTCAACTAATTCCATTTGAACCCATGCATTGATATTTGAATTTTTACTATGAATCCTAATTTACATGAATTTATGAAGAAGCTTGAATCTATGAATATGTTTATAAGATTATGCATGTATTCATGAAATAAATGTTTATGACTCAAGTAAGCTTATAGGTAAAGGTATCCATATGTTCTATGAAGCTTTACCACATGACATGATGACATCTACATTTTCCCTCAATGATTTTTGGGCTATTTCTTTTAAATTAGGTCTTGATTAGTATGGTATTCGGATATTCCATCAATGATTATAGATCACGCTTTCTAAACTATTCTCTTTAGTAGTAGGGCATTTCTAGCATGAAGTGAATGACTATGGGCCTTAAAATCTATTGTGAAAAGATCATAGATGGTGAAAGGTTTTCTCACGCATGGTTTAAAAAGCTATCCTATGATGTTTCTAGCTTAGAATAGTATCTTAATTGTACATTTCCATGAAGAGAAAGATGAATAATATTAATTACTATTTCGTGAGATTTATACTTCACATCGAGAGGATATTGAGATGAAAGCTCTCTTGTAGCTTGAAGTTGGGTTTCTAGTAGCAATCTCTTTATCCCATTACTATGTTTCATCATAGGATGATTGTCTTAGATATACATTAGCTAGTACATCCACCTAATCTAGAAGTTTATGGTTCTTACCTTGGTAAGTAAGGACATCTATTTATGGTTCTTACCTTGGTAACTAAGGACATCTATTTAAAGATGTGTTGACTATATTCATGATTTATAAATCTTTGTAAATGATTTTACTATGTTTTAACTTGGTTATGCATTTCATGGTTCCAATTATGTCCCCTTTTGATCATGTCTTATGTTTTTATGCATTCCTCTCATACTTAGTACATTCCATGTACTAATTCATACTTGTGCCTACATTATTTCACTAATATAGGGCTTGGTGACTCTTATCCTTCCGTTCATGGCTAGTTCATTATATTAGAGATTTGAAGACTTGGTGAGTCCTCATACATTTGAGGACGATGCCACTTTTATAGCTTTATGTTATTTCAGTTTCAGACTTTGTATATGATGGATGAGTTACATCCCAATCACTTTTCGTATGATGTATGAGATGGCTTATTGAGATAAATGTTAGACTTTCTCTTTGATTCAAAAACTCTTTTGAAATATGAAATGCCGCTTTTAAACTGTCTTGTTTCTATTATCTTGTATGATGTATGCTAAATGGCTTGTGTAGGGCCTCTCAGGGGTTATACGTCTTGACACATCTAGGGTGTACTTTGGGTGGTGACAAACTTGTTATTCAGAGCATAAGGTTTAGAAAGGTCCTAGGATGTCTCAAAAGCCACGTCGAGTAAAGTCTTATTCATAAGTGTGAAGCTCGCCATATTTACGAATGAGAGGCTATAAGATGTTTAGGGAACTTCACTTATTTCATTACTCTAAAGTTGTGCCATAGATTTTACCTATATAAAGTTCCCCATCTCCTAACCCCTATTTATGTTATTGAGAATATGCCTCTAGGAAGGAATTCAGTTAGAAGGAATAGAAATGTTCGTGAAAATGTAGAGCCTGAGGTTCTGTCACCACCCAAAGTACACCCTAGATGTGACATGGCGTGTAAGACCCCGAGAGGCCCTACGCAAGGCAGTTAACATACATCATAAAAGATAAAAGAAACAAGAGTGTTAACGCATAGCATTTCATATAAAAGAGTATGACACAAAATAGCAGAAGTCTAACATAAGTCTCAAAGCCATCTATTACATCAAAGGACTGATTGGAACGTAACCCATACATCACCTACAATATTCAAAAAGAAAAAAACAAGAAATCAATAAAAGAGCCTCGGTCCTCGGAACATGAAGACTCACCAATCTTCTAATCTCTAAAAGGGGTCATTAGACACGAGTTTGTGGAATAGGAGCATCGGACCCAACATTAGTGAAACAATTTAGGCAAAAGTATACGTTAATACATGGAATGTACAAAATATGATAGCCATGCATAAGAGTTTTGAAATCATGCTAAAAGGTACTTTACATGGCATGCAATGACCAAGCTAAATAAGAAAATAATAAGTTAGAAAATATAAGCCATAACTATGGTCAATGCAAGCTTAACATCTTTAAGACCAATTTTAGATACTTTTAGAGAGTAACCTTAGTTCATTATTGTTGGTGATTTAGCGTTAACCGAAATAGACCATGTGATCTATAACATGGAATCTGGTGTCTATCCAACACCAAAAAGAGATGTTCTTACTTTCCACGGTAAGAACCACGAACTTTTAGCTTAGTTGGATCCACTAGCTAATGTCTATCTAAGACAATTATCCTATGGTGGCACATATTTTATGGGACATGGATAATTGCCACTTGTCCACTTGGTGATAAGCATAAAATCCATGAAATAGTCATTAATCTTATCTTGTCTTATCATCAGAGGACATGGGTAATTGCCGCTTGTCTTATCAATATTGAAGGGCACATCAAGTAGCCAATCCAAGTTAGATTTCATTAGAATAGCTCTTTAATCTTGATCCAACTTAGGTGAGAAAATCTTTCAACCTTATGAATCCTTTATGTGAGAAAATCCTTTCACAATCATGCTTTTTGTAGTATGTGAGAAATCCTTCCACAATGACAACAACAACATCAATGCTTTAATATCAAAGCAACCTTAAATCATTTTCATTACTTTAATAAAGAACATGCATATCTTCATAAATTTATCTTTAATCTTTCAAAAGCTTCATCATATGATCAATTCTAGAAATCATGGATCATATATGGGTTCAAATGAATTCAACTTTAAAACATGGAATTATCTAAATTCATGCATAAAAAGAGATAAAACAATCAGTTAGATGTTAATTGAAAAGGACCCATGAGATTGTATAAAAACCCTAATTTCAATTGGAGATTCTAAATTGCGAAATTAGAGAATTTAGGAACCCTATGGAGTAAAGGACTCCATAGGTGAATACTATCATACCTCGATGCCAAAAGCTTGGAATGAATGGTGAATAAAAAGACATGATCTTGAAACCCAAGCCTTCTTATTCAAGCTTCTAAAGTGAGAAATATTATGAAAGAACTTGGAGGGATGTTGGGAAATTTGAAGAATTGTCATGACCCAGGGGTACCCCCTAGATGTAACATGGAGTATAGGACCCTGAGAGACCACATACAAGCAACTTAGCATTCATAACATAAGAAATAGAACAATAAGAGTAAACAATAGACCAAGTCCAAAAGTTTTATACAAGAAAACCGGAAGTCTAAAACATTTGTCTCAATATAGCCATCTAGTACAATAGACTGAAATTGGGCTTAGCCCATACATCATGTCCAAAAGTGAAATACATGAAAGAACTGAAACAATAGAATTTGTCCTCAAAGCCTGAGGACTCACCAAAGCTCGAAAAAAGCTCGAAATCAAACACTAGTCACGAAACTAAGAAACCTGACTGTCGGACCTACATTTGGGGAAATGTAGGCAAGAGTATATGTTAATACAAAACAATGTACCAATTATGATAGCTATGCATAAAACATCTAAATTATGCTAAAAGAGGAAATTTCATGACATGCAATTGACCAGTCTAAAACAAGATATAAAATGGTTAGAAAACATTAGTCGTAAACCATGGTCAATGCAAGCTAACATCATTTATAACCTTTGAACACATATGCGATACTTCTTGTAGTAACCTTAGTTCATTATTAATGTGGGGAATTAGCCATAACCGACATAGAGACAATGTGAGCTATAACATGATCCCTCGGTGTCTCCCATACCAAAAAGGGTTTTCCAACTTGCCAAGGTAAGGACCATAACTTCTAACTTAGGTGGATCAACTAGTTAATGTCTATTACGGGTGTGTATCGGTCGGTTCGGTTTTAAGTATTATCAGTTCTGTTTATCGGTTTTTGGTTTTTAAATATGCTAAACCGATAACCAAACAAATAAGATATTTGTTATCGGTTTTCGGTTTATCGGTTTTAGATCTTTAACGGTTCGGTTTTCAGTTTAACCAATAAGAAAATTCTTTCAAAACAAATATATGACTTATCCAATAATTTGACGCGATACACATACATCGAAATAATCATTCCAAACGGGACAACAAAGACCAACTTGTTGTATTTTGGTCATCACAACAAAGACTTGGTCAATTTTCGAACAACCATAATATATAAAACGAGGTTCCCTTTATGCAATAAAGAGAATCAAATAAAACCATAGACAAAAGTCAAAACAGTAGCAAATGAGGCCATGCATATGGTAACTAAATGAAGTTCTTACGTTATTTTTTTTAAAAAAAACACAATCTGAATTCCTGACGTTAATCAAATTGCAGATATTTACAATCGTGCAAAAGCTAATATTAGTCAATTAATAAACTAACTAAAGTAAATAAGTAATACTAAAAAGTAAAACCTAAAGGTTAAATAACTAAAAGTAGAGAGGAGAGTTAATTGTTAAGTAGTGTTAATTAATTGCGTAGGGTTTTTATATTTTTAGTCTAATATACTACTAATTATATTATATTTTTTGTTTAATATATTATATATATGTATAACTAAAAATTAAAATAGTAAATTATTATATTCTTAATGGGATATCGGTTAACCCAGTAACCCAATATTAAAAACCAACAACGAACCGATAACCCAATAAATTTTTTTTGTAAAACCATTAAATAACCATTAACCCAATAACCCAATAACAATAAACCAATAACAATTTTTCGGTTCGGTTTATCGGTCGGTTCGGTTTTTGCACACCCCTAATGTCTATCTAGACAATCATCCTATGGGGGGAAATAGGTAAGGGATAAGGAGATTGCTTCTAGAAACCCGGCCTCTACTAACGGGAGAGCTTCAATCTCAATATCCTCTCGGTGCTAAGAATAAATCCCACGGAATAATCACTTCTTATTTGTTCTGATTATCCATGGAAGGGCACGTTATCTTGCCAATCCAAGCTAAGTCATAATTAGGATAGCTCTTAATCTTTGATTCGATTAGGTGAGAAGACCTTTCAACCTTAGAATCTCTTATTATGTGAGAAAACCTTTCACATCATGTTTTTATGTGTTTCATGAGAAATCCTTTCAATTACACAATAACAACATTATCATTGATACTTTACTCTCAAAGCACCCTTAAAACATTTGTATAGATTTCATAAGAACATGCATAATTCCATAGTTTACCTTTCAAGGTTCAAAACCCACTTTCAATCCTCAACGTGTAGAAAACATGTGTTAGATATGGATTTAATCATAAATTCATTTAATTATATCAATACATGCTTACTTTCATAAAACTCTTCCTTCACAATCAAAATCTCACATCACATGATCATAACTTGAAAACATGGGGATTACATGGGTTAATAGGGGAATCATCATAATATCATAGTAATTCATCAATTCATGCATAAGAGATCATAATTCAATCATTTAAATAAATAATCAAGAGAACCCATGACAATTGAAGAAAACCTTAACTCAATTGGGGATTTCTTACTTTGAAAATAGAGGAATTTGGGAACTCCATGAATGGAAGGAATCCGTGGATGAAAACTATCATACCTCAAAGTCAAATGCTTATCTTCAATGGAGGAATTGAGACTTGACCTTGATCCTAGCTTGAACCCTTTCTTCTTCTTCAAGTTCTAGAGAGAGAAATATTTTCGAGAGGAAGAACTTGATTTCTTTTGCTGAGTTTGAGAGAATGATTTCTATTAGAAAATTTGTGGGTTAAAATACTTATATAGGGGTCTTAGTGAAGGGAAAACGACGTAGTATAGGATTTAATTAATTAGGAAAGACCCAACTACCCCTGAATAATAACTGCCAACCATAACACACGGCCACCAGTCGACGGTCCGTCCTGCACGGCCGTCGATATTGTCAGAACTTACTTTTGGGGGTCTGGACCGTGGTCCCACCAACAGTCTGTTGGTTTGGGCAGTAGTTCCAACAGTTGAACCTGAATTTGGGTGCCCTTCCACAGACCACACCTATTGTTTGTGGTCTTATTCATGGGACATGGGTGGCCCTCGTGGCTGGCACCTACAAATCTCAAAAAACTGCTATGTTACCCTTTTTGGAATCCGGGGTGTTACAACATCTCCCCATTAGGATCATTCATCCTCGAATGAGATTCAAGCTAGTACGAAAAGAGTAAGAGAGGAACTAACTATCCAACCTACAATGCAATTGCACATAACCAAGGAGGAACTATCTACTCCAAGCTAAGACGTTATCAAAACATCATATGAGGGGTGAAACTAAATCTAACAGCCAATTATCCATGCAATGCACAAAAGTGAGGAAGAAACATCAACTCTGAGCTAAAAACATGCTCATAAAATTTAATCAAGTAGTCTACATGCAATTCATACCCATGTGCGCATAAACATGTAGGAGTCAATCAAATAAACTTATTTTCTCAAGACTTTAATTTTTCATAAATCATGCATAGTAAGGAAATCATGGAAACATTTAAGACACATGACTCCAAAATAAAGAACAAACCATGAGGAACTCATTACCTCAAGCTAGAGTAGGAGTTGAAGGAAAGAGATGAGGGTATCGGAACATCATATCGGCCTCGGCCTCCCAAGTAGTACCCTCAACTATGTGATTCCTCCACGATACTTTTACGGAAGCTATTTCCTTATTTCTCAACCTCTTGACTTGCCGGTCCAAAATCTCAACCGGAACTTCCTCATAAGAAAGATTTTCATCAGCTCCTAAACCTTCTAAGGAAACTATGGATGTCGGATCACCAACACATTTCTTCAACATAGAGACATGGAAAACTGGATGCACCGATGCCAACTCATTTGGAAAATCTAGCTCATAGGCAACCTTAATAACACGTCTCAAAATCTGATATGGGCCTACATATCGAGGACTAATCTTCCCTTTCTTACCAAACTTCATTACACCCTTCATGGGTGAAATTTTCAAGTAAACCCAATCATGAATATCAAACTCAAGATCCCTTCTTCTTACATTGGCATATGACTTTTGCCGACTTTGTGTCATTTTCAGCCTTCCCCTAATGAGTCAAACTTTCTCTATGGCCTAATTTACCAACTCGGGAACTATTCGAGCAACATTACCTACCTCAAACTAACTTATAGGAGATATACACCTCCTACCATATAATGCCTCACATTGAGCCATCCCAATAGTAGAGTGATAACTATTGTTATAAGCAAATTCAATCAATGCCAAATGGTCATCCCAATTTCCTTTAAAATCAATCACGCAAGCCCTTAACATATCTTCCAATGTTTGGATAGTACGCTCCACTTGGCCATAGATTTGGGGATGAAAGTTCGTACTAAGCTTAACCTTAGTGCCAAGACCCTTTTGGAAGAACTTCCAAAACTGAGAAGTTAATTGGGTGCCACGGTCGGAAATAATGGACAAAGGCACTCCATGAAACTTTACCATTTCTCTCAAGTATTACTTGGCATATTCCTCCGCCGTATAGGAAACCTTAATGGGAACGAAATGAGCCAATTTCTTCATCTGATATACTATCACCCAAATTTAATCATGTTGTCGCCGGGTGCGAGGCAAACAACCAATGAAGTCCATATTCACATCTTCCCACTTCCAAGTAGGACTGCTAATGCTTATGATAAACCTCGCAGTTTCTGATGTTCAACCTTCACTTATTGACAAATAGGACACTTAGTTACAAATTCCGCAATATCCTTTTGCATCCCCTTCCACCAATAGACCTCCCACAAATTACGGTACATCTTGGTGGCTCCCGAGTGAATGGAATACCGCGAACTATGAGCTTCTGACAAGATATATTCCCTCAAGTCATCAACATTCGGAACACATAAACGACCTTGATATTTAAGGACATCATCTCCCCCTTGGGAGAAATTCTCAACGGATTTCTTAAGCACTGCTTCTTTTAAGTCGACCAAAGTTGGATCAAGACCTTGCTTGTCTTTCACATCCGCCACTAAAGATGATTCTGAACCACTGTGGACCATAACATCACCCTTGGTAGAGTCCACTAATCAAATACCCAATAGGGCCAATCTATGAACATCTCAGACCAACTCTTTCTTTTCTTCTTCAATTTGAGCTACACTTCTCATAGATAACTGACTAAGAGCATCCGCCACCACATTTGCCTTTTCGGGATGATAGAGAACAATCATGTCATAATCTTTCAATAACTTAAGCCACCTTCTTTGGCGAAGATTTAAATTTTTATGTTTAAACACATATTGCAAACTCTTGTGGTCGGTAAACACATCTACATAAACAACGTACAAATAATGCCTTCATATCTTTAAGGCAAAAACAACCACCGCTAGTTCAAGGTCATGGGTAGGGTAATTCTTCTCATAAATCTTAAGTTTCATTGAGGCATAGGCAATAACTTTCCCATTTTGTATAAGCACACATCCTAACCCAATTCTTGAGGTATCACAATAAACCACAAAGCCATCAGTCCTTCCGGTAAAGTCAACACCGGAGCGGAAGTAAGTCTATCCTCCAACTCTTGGAAACTCTTTTCACATAATTCTGACCATATGAACTTAGCCTTCTTTTGAGTCAAAGCCTTCCAAGGAGAGGCAATCGAAGAGAATCCCTCAACAAACCTTTTATATTAACCGGCTAAACCCAAGAAACTTCTAATATTCGAATGAGTTAGAGGTCTAGGCCAACTCTTGACCGCATCCGTCTTTTTAGGATCTACCTCAATACCCTTACTTGAAACTATATGGCCAAGGAAACCTACATACCTTAGCTAAAATTCACATTTGATAAACTTTGCAAAGAGTTGTCGGTCCTTAAGAATTTGCAACACGATCCTCAAATGAAAAATATGCTCATTCTCACTTCTCGAATAAATCAATATATCATCAATGAACACAATCACAAACATATCAAAGTATTGTCTAAACACCATATTCATCAAATCCATGAACACCTCCGGAGCATTAGTCAACCCAAACGACATTACCAAAAACTCATAATGAACATACCGAGTTCAGAAAGTTGTCTTCAGAATATCATCCTCTTTCACCCTCAATTTGTGGTATCCCAATCTAAGGTCAATCTTCGAAAAGTAATTTGCTCCTTGAAGCTTGTCAAGCAAATCATCTATCCTTGGAAGAGGATACTTATTCTTAATGGTCACCTTATTCAACTGACGATAATCAATATACATACGACAAAACCCATCTTTCTTTCTAACAAACAAAACTAGAGCACCCCATAGAGAAATACTTGATCGAATTAAACCCTTATCCAATAAATCCTTCAATTGTTCTTTCAATTCATTAAGTTCTTCCTGAGCCATACAATAAGGAGGGATAAAAATAGGTTGCATATCTGGGAGAAGGTGAATACCGAAGTCTATTTCCCTTTCGGGAGGAATACCAGGTAAATCATCGGGAAACTCATTAACAACGAGGACTGACTCAAGAGTAGGGGTTTCGAAATCCAATCCCTCACCCTAAGTAAATTGTAAATGCTACCCTTAGAAATCATCTTCCTAGCTTTAATACAAGAGACAAACTGACCCTTAAGCATAAGACTCCCCCCTTCCACTCTAGGATAGGCTCTTCAGAAACTGGAACTTGACTACACAAGTTCTACAATCACTAAAAGCATAACATGAGTGCAACCAATCCATACCAAGAATAACATCAAAGCTTAGCATATCAAGCTCTAACAAGTCAACAAGAGTAACTCTATGGGACAAGGAAACATGATACTTTCCATAGACCCTCTTAGCCACAATAGAATCACCAACAGGAGTAGAGACAGAAAAAGGATATTAAAACTCATCCGGAAGAACATTAAACCTCATAGCTATATATGGCGTCACAAAAGACAAGGTAGCACCAGGATCAAGTAAAGCATAAACATCAAGTTGGAAAACTTTCGACATACCGATAACCACATCGAGAGAACCCTCTTATTCACCACGAGTCTGAAGTGCATAGAATTGATTTTTGCTTAGGAGCAGTGGAACCTGAACCATTAGGAGGAGCTTGCTTGCCCTTTATTCCTTTATCCATAAGCATTGGGCAATTCCTCATTTTATGACCACTCTTACCACAACTGAAGCAACCACATGTGTCAGCTAGGCATTTACCCTGGTGCTTCTTTCCACACCTAGTACAAGTAGACAATGGAAATAAAGGTTCACTACCATGTCCTCCTTGAGGCTTAGTGTTAGACACCCTATCTTTATTGAATTTAGGAGGAGCATTGGAGGAACCTTGACCGAAAATCTTTTGTCGAAATCTAGAATGAACATGTCCATCGAACCTTATCTGAGAGAAATTACCATTACATGTATTAGCCCTCTTTGTTTCCCTAGATTTTTTCTTAAGTTTCTCTCCTTCGATCTGTTAAGCATGAACCATGAGACAAGAGATATCCATTTCATTAATGAACATGGCGGTACGACACTCTATAACCACTATTTTGGAAACACCCGAAATGACTTTACTCATCCTTGCCCTTGAATCGGCAACCATTGTTGGGGCATATTTAGATAATTGTGTGAACTTTAGAGCATATTCCCTCACAATCATACCTCCTTGATGAAGGTTGATAAACACAAGCACCTTTGCTTCCCTCATTTTAAAGGGAAAGAACCTATCAACAAAAGCAGCCTTAAACTTCTCCCAATCAAGAGGACCCGCATCTTCCGTTCTCCCTTCTTTCCATTGGTTGTACCAAATTTGAGCCACACCCTTAAGTTGATAAGCGGCCAATTTTGCCTTTTCCACAAGCGTCACTCCCATGATCATCAAGACCTTATAGACCTCATCAATGAACTCTTGAGAATCTTCCTCAACCTTAGACCTATGAAACTCTGGAGCATTCATCCTAGTGAAGTCCCTCACTCTAGATGTTGTCGTGCCCATATTTGGGTTTACGGGAACTGCAACGTCCTTATTGTCTTGGGTCATCACGGCTTAAGCCAACATTGAAAAGAAACCCTAAACTCCACATTAGTCACTTATTCGACCAAAGGATCGACCGAAACTTGAGGAGCTTGGGGAGGAGCTTGTAGTTCCGCATTTTCCCTCACATTCCTTCTACCATAAGATCTTCAAGTAGCCATATATTGTAGAGCATCGGATAAGTATTAGGAGAGAGACCTTATAGAGTTAAACTCTATCGCACGACTTTAGAGTAATGAAAGAAGTGGAGTTTCCTAAACATCTTGTAGCCTCTCATTCATAAATGTTGCACGCTTCACACTCATGAACAAGCTACCAGACATGGCTTATGAGACATCCTAGGACCATTCTAAACCATGTGCTCTGATTACCAAGTTTCTCACGACCCAGGGGTACCCCCAAGATGTAACATGGCGTATAGAACCCCGAGAGACTCCATACAAGCCATTTAACATTCATAACATAAGAAATAAAACAATAAGAATAAACCAATAGTCCAAGTCCAATAGTTTCATAAATGAAAAGCAGAAGTCTAAAACATTTGTCTCAATATAGCCATCTAGTACAATAGAATGAAATTAGGCCTATCCCATACATCATGTCCAAAATTGAAATACAAGAAAGAACTCAAACAATAGAATCCCTCCTCGAAGCATGAGGACTCACCAAAACTCGGGAAAAGCTCAGAATCAACCACTAGCCATGAAACTGAGAAACCTGACTACCGAACCCTATATTTGGGGAATGTAGGCAAGAGTGTGTGTTATTACAAAACAATGTACCAAGTATGATAGCTATGCATAAAACATTTAAATCATGCTAAAAGGGGACATTTCATGACATGCAATTGACCAACCTAAAACATGATATAAAAGGGCTAGAAAACATAAGTCATAAACCATTGTCAATGCAAGCTAACATCATTTATAACCTTTGAACACACATACGATACTTCTTGAAGTAACCTTAGTTCATTATTAATGTAGGAAATTAGCCTTAACCGACATAGAGACCATGTGAGCTATAACATGATCCCACGGTGTCTCCCACACCAAAAAAAGTTGTCCTACTTGCGAAGGTAAGGACCATAACTTCTAGCTTAGGTGGATCGACTAACTAATTTTTATCTAGAAAATCATCCTATGGTGGAACAAAGGTAAGGGATAAGGAGATTGCTTCTAGAAACTCGGACTCTACTAACGGGAGAGCTTCCATCTCAATATCCTCTCGGTGCTAAGCATAAATCCCACAGAATAGTCACTTCTTACTTGTTTTTATTATCCATAGAAGGGCACGTTATCTGGCCAATCAAAGCTAACATATCATTAGGATATCTCATAATCTTTGATTCGATTAGGTGAGAAAACCTTTCAATCATAGAATCCTTTATTACGTGAGAAAACCTTTCACATCATGCTTTTATCTGTTTCATGAGAAATCCATTCAATAACATAATAACAGCATCATCATTGATACTTTACTCTAAAAGCACCCTTAAAACATTTGCATAGATTTCATAAGAACATGCATATTTCCATAATTTACCTTTCAAGGTTCAAAACCTACATTCAATCCTCAACATTTAGAAAACTTGGGTTAGATATGAATTTCATCATAAATTCATATAATTCTATCAATACTTGCTTAATTTCATAAAACTCTTCCTTCATAATCAAAATCCCACATCTCATTATCATAACTTGAAAACATGGGGATTATATGGGTTCATAGGGGAATCATCATAATATCATAATATTTCATCAATTCATGCATAATCGATCATAATTCAATCATTTAAATCAATAATCAAGAGAACCCATGAAAATTGAAGAAAACCTAACTCAATTGGGGATTTCTAACTTTGAAAATAGAGGAATTGGGGAACTCCATGAATGGAAGGAATCCATGGATGAAAACTATCATACCTCAAAGCCAAATGTTTATCTACAAGTTCTAGAGAGGAATTGAGACTTGACCTTAATCCTAGCTTGAACCCTTTCTTCTTCTTCAAGTTCTAGAGAGAGAAATATTTTGGAGAGGAAGAACTTGATTTCTTTTGGAGAGTTTGAGAGAATCATTTCTATTGGGAAATTTGGGGGTTAAAATACTTATACAGAGGTCTTAGTGAAGGGAAAAATGACATAGTATTAGAGTTAATTAATTAGGAAAATACCCAACTACCCCTGAATAATAACTACCAGCATGACCCACAGCCACCAATCGATGGACCGTAGACAGATCGATGGTATGTCCTACACGGCTGTCGATGGTGGTCAGAACTTACTTTTGGAGGGTTTGGACCACGGACACTCGACCATGGACTATGGTCCCACCAACGGTACATTTGTTTGGGTCGTGGTTCCAACTGTTGAACCAGAATTCGGGTGCCCTTCCATGGACCACACCTATGGTCTGTGGTCCCATCAACGTTTTGTGGTCCCATCCATAGTCCATGGATAGCCCTTGTGGCTGGTACCTGCAAATTCCAGAAAACTTCTATGTTGCCCTTTTTGGAATCGGAGGTGTTACAAGAATGATTTTGAGTAGTTAGGTTTAGGGCTTAAAAGACTTATATAGGGTCTTAGATTAGGACTAAAAGGACATAGTATTGGGTTAGATTAGTTAGGGAAAGACCCAAAAACCCATCTTAAAATATCTGCCGACTCGACCTACGGGTCAAACGTTACAGTCCGTAGGTCCACTTAGGCACGGTTCGTAGGTCAACTTTGGGACTATAGCAACAAAACGTAGATCCCAACTTTGACCCTTAAAATTTCACTAAGTCTGGGCTCACCTACGAGACCTACCTAGGACTCGTACATAGAATGACGGACCATCCTGGTGAACCATAAAATGGTTATTGGAACTTGTCATTTTAAAAAGCATTTACCCTTCCACTTATTGTTCCTACCTACAGATTGTCTAAGCTCCTACAGACTGTAGGTTGGGACCGTAGACACAGACACCAACTATTAAAGTTTTGCACTTTCCCTTCTTTACAAATCCGAGGTATTACAATATCTCTCCCTTGGGAACATTCGTCCTCGAATGGGGCTCAAGAAACCATAAGGATGGTAGAACCTAGATCTAACAGCCCAACATTTTTGATATCACATAAATGCACATATTCGAGGAGGAAATATCAACTCAAAGCTAAAGCATGTTTAAAGAATCATTTCATAAGGCCTATATGCAACTCATGCTCAAATACATACACACATGGAGACATAAATCCAATCAAATCATTTTCTCAAAAATCAAGTTTTTCACGAACATGCATAAGTGAGAAATCATGGGAATATCTAAGACACATGATACTAAAATAATAAACCAAGAGGGACTTAATACCTAAAGATATAGTAAGAACGGAGCGAAAGAGATTAGGATAACGGGTTATCATATCGGCCTCAGCCTCCTAAGTAGCACCCTCAACTAACTGATTCCTCCAAGGAACCTTCACAGAAGTAACTTCCTTGTTTCTCTACTTCTTAACACGTCGGTGGAAAGTCTCAACCGGAACTTCTTCATAAGAAAAAAGAAGTAAAGTTTTGTTCTTTTATTCGTCACGATATTCTAAGGTCATTGGTGCAAATCAAACAAAAATTGAGGCATTTTTGTATTGTTTATGTATTTTTTTTCTTGATTTTTTTGTCACTTTGGGGCATTTACGTAATATTCGGCCATTTTCAGACAGTTACGAAAAGAAGTAAAGTTTTGTTCTTTTATTTATCAAGATATTCTAAGATCATTGGTGCAAATTGAAATTTTTTTGAGGCATTTTTTGTATTGTTTATGTATTTTTCTTGATTTTTTGGCCTTTTTGGGGTATTTATGTACTATTCGGCCAAATTTCGGACAGTTACGAAAAGAGGTAAAGTTTTGTTCTTTTATTTGTTACGATATTCTAAAGTCATTGGTGCAAGTTGAAATTTTTTTGTGGCATTTTTTGTATTGTTTATGTATTTTTCTTGATTTCTCGACAATTTTGAGCATTTATATAATATTCGGCCATTTTCGGACAGTTACGGCAAGAAGTAAAGTTCAGTTCTTTTATTTGTCAACATATTCTAAGGTCATTAGTCCAAGTCAAAAAAATTTGAGGTGTTTTTTGTATTGTTTATGTATTTTTCTTGATTATTCGGCCATTTTGGGCATATACGTAATATTCAGCCATTTTCAGGTAGTTACGAAAGGAAATAAAGTTTTTTTCTCTTATTCATCACGATATTCTAAGGTCATTGGTGCAAGTCAAAAAAAAATTGAGCTTTTTTTGTACTATTTATGTATTTTTCTTTGACTTTCGGCCATTTTAGGGAATTTACGTAATATTCGATCATTTTTGGATAGTTACGAAAAAAAGTAAAGTTTTGTTTTTTATTCGTCACGATATTTTAAGGTCATTGGTGCAAGTCAAAAAAAATTTGACGCTTCTTTTGTATTGTTTATGTAGTTTTCTTGAATTTTTGACCATTTTAGGGGATTTACATAATATTCGGTCATTTTCTGGCAGTTACGAAAATAAGTAATGTTTTGTTCTTTTATTCGCCACGATATTCTAAGGTCATTGGTGCAAGTCGAAAGTTTTTTGAGGCATTTTTTGTATTATTTATGCACTTTTATTGATTTTTCTGCCATTTCGGGCATTTACGTAAACTTTGGTCATTTTCGGGCAGTTAAGAAAAGAAGTAAAGTTTTGTTCTTTTATTCATCACAATATTCTAAGGTCATTGTTGCAAGTCAAAAAAAAATGAGGCGTTTTTTCTATTGTTTCTGTATTTTTTATGAAATTTTGGACATTTTGGGGAATTTACGTAATATTCGGACATTTTCAGGCAGTTACGAAAAGAAGTAAAGTTTTGTTCTTCTATTACTCACGATATTCTAAGGTCATTGGTGCGAGTCAAAAAAAATTGAGGCATTTTTTGTATTGTTTGTATATTTTTCTTGATTTTTAGGCCCTTTTGGGAAATTTACGTAATCGGCCATTTTTTGTCAGTTAGGAAACGAAGTAAAATTTTGATTTTTTTTTCGTCACGATATTCTAAGGTTATTGGTGCAAGTCAAAAAAAAATTGAGGCATTTTTTGTATTCTTTATGTATATTTCTTGATTTTTTGGCCATTTTGGAGCATATACATAAAATTCGTCCATTTTCTAGCAGTTACTAAAAGAAGAAAAGTTTGATTCTTTTATTTTTCACGATATTCTAAGGTCATTGCTGCAAGTTGAAATTTTTGAGACATTTTTTGTATGGTTTATGTACTTTTCTTGATTTTTCGGCCATTTTAGGGCAATTACGAAAAGATTTAAAGTTTCGTTCTTTTGTTCATCACGATATTCTAAGGACATTTGTGCAATTCAAATTTTTTAGGCCTTTTTTGTATTGTTTATGTATTTTTCTTGATTTTTCGGCCATTTTGGGGAATCTACGTAATATTAGGCCATTATCGGACAGTTACGAAAAGAAGTAAAATTTTATTCTTCTATTCATCACGATATTCTAAAGTCATTGGCGCAATTTGAAATTTTTTTGAGGCATTTTTGTATTGTTTGTGTATTTTTCTTGTTTTGCGGCCATTTTGGAGCATTTACGTAATATTCAGCCATTTTCTGGCAGTTACAAAAAGAAGTAAAGTTTTGTTCTTTTATTCGTCATGGTATTCTAAGGTGATTGTTGCAAGTCAAAACTTTTTTGAGGCTTTTGTTGTATTGTTTATGTATTTTTCTTGATTTTTCTGTCTTTTTAAGGCATTTACGTAATATTCAGCCGATTTCGAGCAGTTACGAAAGAAAATAATATTTTGTTCTTTTATACGTCACGATATTCTAAGGTCATTGGTGCAAGTCGAATTTTTTTGAAGGCATTTTTTGTATTATTCATCTATTTTTCTTGATTTTTCGGCCATTTTGAGCATTTACGTAATATTCAACCATTTTCGGGCAGTTACGAAAAGAACTAAAGTTTTGTTCCTATTTTCGTCACAATATTCTAAGGTTATTGGTGCAATCAAATTTTTTTGAGGCATATTTTTTATTGTTTGTGTATTTTTCTTGATTTTTCGGTCATTTTGGGGTATTGACGTAATATTCGGCCATTTTCTAACAGTTACTAAAAGAAGTAAAGTTTTGTTTTTTTATTCGTCATGAAATTCTAAGGTCATTGGTGCAAGTTGAAATTTTTGAGACGTTTTTTGTATGGTTTATGTCCTGTTCTTGATTTTTTGGCCATTTTAGGGTAATTACGAAAAGACATAAAGTTTCGTTCTTTTATTCTTCATGATATTCTAAGGACATTAGTGCAAGTCGAATTTTTTTTAGGCCTTTTTTGTATTGTTTATGTATTTTTATTTTTTTTCGGCCATTTTGGGGAATCTACATAATATTAGGCCATTTTCGGATAGTTACGAAAAGAAGTAAAATTTTATTCTTCTATTCATCACGATATTTTAAGGTCATTGGCGCAAGTTGAAATTTTTTTGAGGCATTTTTGTATTTTTTTTGTGTATTTTTCTTGTTTTGCGGCCATTTTGGAGCATTTACGTAATATTCAGTCATTTTCTGGCAGTTACGAAAAGAAGTAAAGTTTTGTTCTTTTATTCGTCATGGTATTCTAAGGTGATTGTTGCAAGTCGAAACTTTTTTGAGGCGTTTGTTGTACTGTTTATGCATTTTTCTTGATTTTTCTAACTTTTAAGGCATTTACGTAATATTCAGCCGATTTCGGGCAGTTACGAAAGAAAATAATATTTTGTTCTTTTATACGTCACGATATTCTAAGGTCATTGGTGCAAGTCAAAATTTTTTGAAGGCATTTTTTATATTGTTTATGTATTTTTCTTGACTTTTCGGCCATTTTGAGCATTTACGTAATATTCAACCATTTTCGAGCAGTTACGAAAAGAAGTAAAGTTTTGTTCCTTTTTTCGTCACGATATTCTAAGGTCATTGGTGCAATCGAAATTTTTTTGAGGCATATTCTTTATTGTTTGTGTATTTTTCTTGATTTTTTGATCATTTTGGGGTATTTACGTAATATTCGGCCATTTTCTAATAGTTACTAAAAGAGATAAAGTTTTGTTCTTTTATTCGTCACGATATTCTAAGGTCATTGGTACAAGTTGAAATATTTTTGATGCGTTTTTTTTATTGTTTGTGTATTTTATCTTGATTTTCAGCTATTTTGGGGCATTTAGATAATATACGGCCATTTTCGGCAGTGACTAAAAGAAGTAAAGTTTTGTTCTTTTATTCATCATGATATTCTAAGGTCATTGGTGCAAGTTGAAATTTTTTTAGGCGTTTTTTATATTGTTTGTGCATTTTTATTTATTTTTTTGGCCATTTTGGAGCATTTACATAATATTCAGCCATTTTCAGACAGTTACGAAAAGAAGTAAAGTTTTGTTCTTTTATTCCTCAAGATATTCTAAGGTCATTGGTGCAAGTCAAAAATTTTTTGAGCCATTTTTTTATTGTTTATGTAGTTTTCATGATTTTTCGGACATTTTTGGGTATTTACGTAATATTCGGTCATTTTTGGGCAGTTACAAAAGGAAGTAAGTTTTGTTCTTTTATTCATCACGATATTCTAAGGTCATTGGTGCAAGTTGGAAAAATAATTTGGCGCTTTTTGTATTGTTTGTGTATTTTTCTTGATTTTTTTGGTTATTTTGGAGCATTTACGTAATATTCGACTATTTGCGGGCAGTTACAAAAGAAGTAATGTTTTGTTCTTTTATTCGTCACGATATTCTAAAGTCATTGGTGCAAATCAAAAAAAAAAATTGAGGCATTTTTTGCATAGTTTATGTATTTTTCTTGATTTTTCAGCCATTTTGGAGGATTTACGTAATATTCGGCCATTTTTTGGGCAATTACGAAAATAAGTGAAGTTTTATTCTTTTATTTGTCACGATATTCTAAGGTTATTGGTGCAAGTCAAAATTTTTTTGAGCCGAATTTTGTATTGTTTATTTGTTTTTCTTGATTTTTCGATCATTTAGGGGAATTTACGTAATATTCGGCTATTTTTGAATTGTTACCAAAAGAAGTAAAGTTTTGTTCTTTTAGGGGTCACGATATTCTAAGGTCATTGTTGCAAGTCAAAAAAAATTGAGGCATTTCTTGTATTGTTTATGTGTTTTTCTTTATTTTTCGGGCAGTTACGAAAAGAAGTAAAGTTTTGTAGTTTTATTCGTCGCGATATTCTTATGGTCATTGGTGCAAGTCAAAAACAAAATTGTGGCATTTTTTGTATTGTTGATGTGTTTTTCTTGATTTTTGAGCCATTCATGTGCATTTACGTAATATTCGGCCATTTTTAGGTAGTTACGAAAAGAAATAAAGTTTTGTTCTTTAACTCGTCACTATATTCTAAGGTCATTAGTGCAAGTCGAAATTTTTTTGAGTCATTTTTTTATTGTTTATGTATTTTTCTTTATTTTTTAGCCCATTTTGGGGCATTTAACTAATATTCGGCCATTTTTTGGCAGTTACAAAAAGAAGTAAAGTTTGTTACTTTCATTCTTCACGATATTCTAAGGTTATTGGTGCTGGTCGAAAAAGAATTTGAGGCATTTTTTGTATTATTTAAGTATTTTTTTATTTTTCGGCCATTTTGGGGGATTTACGTAATATTCGGGCAGTTACGAAAAGGAGCAAAGTTTTTTTCTTTTATACATCATGATATTCAACGGTCATTGGTGCAAATCAAAAAAAAATTAAGGCATTTTCTGTATTGTCTATGTGTTTTTCTTGATTTTTCAGCCATTTTTTGGGCATTTACGTAATATTCGGCCATTTTCGGGCAGTTACGAAAAGAAGTTAAGTTTTGTTCTTTTATTTATCAAGATATTCTAAGGTTATTGGTGCAAGTCAAAAAACTTTGAGGTGTTTTTTGTATTGCTTATGTGTTTTTCTTAATTTTTCGGCCATTTTGGGGAATTTACGTAATATTCGGCCATTTTCGGGCAGTGACGAAAAGAAGTAATATTTGCTTTGATTCGTCACAATATTCTAAGGTCATTGGTGCAAGTCAAAAAAAATTTGATGCGTTTTTTAAATATTGTTTATGTGTTTTTCTTGATTTTTTGGCCATATTGGGGAATTTATGTAATATTCAGCCATTTTCGGACAGTTACGAAAAGAGTAATGTTTTGTTCTTTTATTAGTCACAATTTTTTAAGGTCATTGGTGCAAGTCGAAAGTTTTTTGAAGGGCTTTTTGTATTGTTTATGTATTTTTTTTTTCTCCTATTTTGGGGAAATTATGCAATATTCAACCATTTTCGGGCAATTACGAAGACAGGTAAAGTTTTATTCTTTTATTTATCACGATAATCTAAGATCATTGGTTCAAGTAAAAAAAATTGAGACATTATTTGTATTGTTTATGTATTTTTCTTGATTTTCGGCCATTTTGGGGCATTTACGTAATATTCAGCCATTTTCGAACAGTTACCAAAAGAAGTAAAGTGTTGTTTAGTTATTCGTCATGATATTCTAAAGTTATTGGTGCAAGTCAAAAAAAAATTGAGGCATTTATTGTATTGTTTATTTATTTTTCTTGATTTTTCAACCATTTTGGGGCATATACGTAATATTCGGTTATTTTCGAAAAGTTACGAAAAGAAGTGAAGTTTAGTTCTTGTATTTGTCACGATATTCTAAAGTCATTGGTGCAAGTCAAAAAAAATTAGAGGCGTTTTTTGTATTGTTTATATATTTATTTTTATTTTTTTGGCCATTTTGGGGTATATACGTAATATTCGGCCATATTCGGTTAATTACGAAAAACTGTGAAGTTTTGTTCTTTTATTCGTAATTATATTCTGAGGTTATTGGTGCAAGTCAAAAAAAAATTGAGGTGTTTTTTGTATTCTTTATGTATTTTTTTTTTTTGGCCCTTTTATGGCATTTACGTAATATTCGGCCATTTTCGAGCAGTTTCAAAAAGAAGTAAAGTTTTATTCTTTTATTAGTCACATTATTGTAAGGTCATTGGTGCAAGTCAAAAAAATTGAGGCGGTTTTTGTATTGTTTATGTATTTTTCATGATTTTTCATCCATTTTGAGGAATAAACATAATATTCGGTCATTTTCGAGCAGTTACAAAAAGAAGTAATATTTTTTTATCTTATTCGTCACAATATTCTAAACTAATTGGTGCAAGTAGAAATTTTTGTAGTCATTGTTTGTATTATTTGTGTATTTTTCTTGATTTTTCACCCATTTCGGGGAATTTACGTAATATTCGGCAATTTTCGGGAAGTTACGAAATGAAATAAAGTTTAGTTCTTCTATTCGTCACGATATTCTAAGGTCATTTGTGCAAGTCAAAAAAATTTGAGGCGCTTTTTGTATTGTTTATTTCTTTTTCTTGATTTTTCGGCCATTTTGGAGAATTTACATAATATTCAGTCATTTTTGGATGGTTACCAGAAGAAGTAAAGTTTTGTTCTTATATTCGTCACGATATTATAAGGTCATTGGTGCAAATTAAATTTTTTTGAGGCATTTTTTGTATTGTTTGTGTATTTTTCTTGATTTTCTGCCATTTTGGGTAATAACGTAATATTCGGCCATATTCGGACAGTTACCAAAAGAAGTAAAGTGTTGTTCAGTTATTCGTCATGATATTCTAAAGTCATTGGTGCAAGTCAAATTTTTTTTGAGGCATTTATTGTATTGTTTATTTATTTTGCTTGATTTTTCAACCATTTTGGGGCATATACGTAATATTCGGCTATTTTTGGAAAGTTACGAAAAGAAGTAAAGTTTAGTTCTTGTATTCGTCACGATATTCTAAAGTCATTGGTGCAAGTCGAAATTTTTTTGAGGTGTTTTTTGTATTGTTTATATTTTTATTTTTATATTTTTGGCCATTTTGGGGTATATATGTAATATTCGGCCATTTTCGGTTAATTACGAAAATTGTAAAGTTTTGTTCTTTTATTCGTAATTATATTCTAAGGTCATTGGTGCAAGTCAAAATTTTTTTGAGGTGTTTTTTATATTCTTTATGTATATTTTTTTATTTTTTGGCCCTTGTATTGCATACACGTAATATTCGGCCATTTTCGAGCTGTTTCGAAAAGAAGTAAATTTTGTTCTTTTATTAGTCACAATATTGTAAGGTCATTGGTGCAAGTCAAAAAAAATTGAGGCGGTTTTTGTATTGTTTATGTATTTTTCATCCATTTTGGGGCATATACGTAATATTCAGTCTTTTTCGGGCAGTTACAAAAAGAAGTAATGTTATGTTAACTTATTCGTCACGATATTCTAAACTCATTGGTGCAAGTAGAAATTTTTGTAGTCATTGTTTGTATTATTTATGTATTTTTCTTGATTTTTCACCCATTTTGGGGAATTTACGTAATATTCGGCAATTTTCGGGAAGTTACGAAAAGAAATAAAGTTTTGTTCTTCTATTCGTCACGATATTCTAAGGTCATTGGTGGAAGTCAAAAAAATTTGAGGCGCTTTTCGTATTGTTTATTTATTTTTCTTGATTTTTCGGCCATTTTGGAGAATTTACATAATATTCGGCCATTTTTGGATAGTTACCAGAAGAAGTAATGTTTTGTTCTTATATTCGTCATGATATTATAAGGTCATTGGTGCAAGTTAAATTTTTTTGAGGCATTTTTTGTATTGTTTGTGTATTTTTCTTGATTTTCAGCCATTTTGGGTAATTACGTAATATTCGGCCATATTCGGATAGTTACGAAAAAGAACTAAAGTCTTGTTATTTTAATCGTCACGCTATTCTAAGGTCATTGCTGCAAGTCAAAAATAATTAGAGGCGTTTTTTGTATTGTTGGTGTATTTTTTTATTTATCGACCATTTGGAGAATTTACGTAACATTCAGCCATTTTCAAGGAGTTACGAAAAGAAGTAAAAATTTGTTCTTTTTTTCGTCACGATATTCTAAGGTCATTGGTGCAAGTCAAAAAAAAAATTGAGGCATTTTTTGTATTGTGAATGTATTTTTCTGCATTTTTCGACCATTTTGGGGCATATACGTGATATTTGGCTATTTTCGGGCAATTACGAAAAGAAGTAGCGTATTGTTCTTTTATTCGTCACGATATTCTAAGGCCATTGGTGCAAGTCAAAATTTTTTTGAGGCATTTTTGTATAGTTTATGTATTTTTCTTGATTTTCGGACATTTATGTAATATTTGGTCATTTTCAGATAGTTACGAAATGAAGTTAAGTTTGTTTCTTTTATTCGTCGCGATATTCTAAGGTCATTGGTGCAAGTCGATATTTTTTTGATGTGTTTTTTGTATTGCTTATGTATTTTATTTTTTTCGGCCATTTTGGGGAATCTCGTAATATTCGGCCATTTTCGGGTAGTTACGAAAACAGGTAAAGTTTTGGCCATTTATTCGTCACGATATTCTTTGGTCATTTGTGGAAGTCAAAATTCTTCTGAGGCGTTATCTGTAACATCTCGCAGTTTGAAATAACTAGAAGGAAGCTAATAATTGGAAATGTCATTTTTGGAAAAATGATGAAAATCTGGAAAATTGTTTAAGTTAGGAAAAGTTGAGTTTTGGTCAACTTCAAACGACCATAATTCCTAACTCAGGATGAGTTAGGTATAGTTCTAGATATGATTGGAAATTTCTTGGAATTATATTTCCAACGCCGCTGAGTTTGCGCGATTCTTAGTTCGTATAAGTAAGTTATGCCCTTTGGA
Source organism: Solanum tuberosum (assembly GCF_000226075.1). Lineage (NCBI taxonomy): Eukaryota > Viridiplantae > Streptophyta > Magnoliopsida > Solanales > Solanaceae > Solanum > Solanum tuberosum. Next base: position 598,736 of record NW_006238993.1, read on the forward strand.
AGTTGGGCTGTTGGATTAAGGAAAGTCCAAATCCGGATATGTGAAGGGTAAACTAGTCTTTTCCTTACCTAATTCGCCTATTTCATTTTTAGGAATTAATTGGGGTAAAACAAGACTTTATTCAGTTTAGAAAATTAGAATTTACGCTAGGGCTTGGAGAGGAGAAGAAAGAAGAGAAAAGAGGAGAGAAATCAAGAAATCGCCAAGAACGTTCAAGCTTTGCGAGTGGAATTCGTCGGGGGTGATCCCTACAAGGTATGTGAGATCACATAGTGTTGGGTTAGTTCACCCACATGCCAAACTTGTTTGAATTCAACAAAAAATGTAGTTGTCTAAATGTTAAGAAAGTGAAGTTCTTGAGGAACATTGTTGAATTCATGTTGGTTGACTGTTGAATGCCTAGTGTTGATTTAATTCATATTTCCGAGTTGTTTTTCGAGTTATATCTATTAGGTATTGAGGGTACAAATGATCCTAAATGTTTGGTAAAAGAACCATGAAAGTTTAGAGGGTTTAGAGATGAAAATCGAAGGAGAAAAGTCGGAAATTTCTGGGGAAAAGGGTGGGGCGCCAGCCAGTGAGCCCCAAAAGGTTCTCTAAATGTTCACCCTTGGGGCTCCGCGCCAGCCAGCGTGCCCCAGACTGGTCTCTGAATATTGAGGGCTGGCGCCCTGCGCCTCTCAGAGCGCCAGGGACGCCAGTTCTCCCTATTCATTCCCCCACCTTTTTAGTACTTGTTCCTTAGCAATGTACCTATGTTTTTTAGTTGATTCCAATACTCTAAGGTACATCTAAACACCATGAAATCATCCATAAACATGAGATCATGAACCTTGAATCCACAATCTAATTCAAGGAAAGTTAAGATCAAAGTCATAGTAGCTAAGAGTAAAAGTCTAGAAGTTAAAAAGCAAGTCAAAACAAGGTTTCTCAAAGTTTTCAAGAGTCTTTAACAAACGTTTTAACTTCGTTTTAAGGCTCAAGTTTCAAGTTAAG